>NC_056436.1:38420307-38777807 GCF_018296145.1 Oncorhynchus tshawytscha | reverse complement strand
ATAATCAGTAGGCTTGTCTTTCTCCATTCATGCATTTCAAAGATCCCCAGCTTCCTATTGCAGCCTATGACCAGCTAGCACTGAAGCAACGTTAAACGTAGTTATTTGCTTTCTGCAGCAGGGCAGAGATACAACAATGTGACCTGATTTAGTTACTGTACGTCCATTGTGAGCTCCCCTCCACTCAAGCACGCCCAACTACAGGCCACTGTAAACAAGTGAGATTTGTGGGACGTGTGTCTTGAAAAACAGGGTTTGACCAATGAACGCGGACATCTTTACCACATGGTTAGCTTGTTTACTAGAAGACCTGAAAACCCCGCTGAATATAGAGTTTAAGAAAACCCGGAATTGAATGTCGTGTCTTAATATCAAAACTTGACACCTACAGCTATATTTCCACACTAAAATGGTTTCACCGCCGCTGATTTATCTATCCGATTGAGGCTACATGTAAAGTACACGGTTATTTGCGTCCAAGGGCATTGTATGGTATTTACTTGAGACTGTTTTAGCAGAAGAAAAGCTCCATTCCAATCCTGCCCCTGACTCCATATCGGGTTTGGATATAACCAGCATACAACCCTTTTTCCAGGCACAGAAAATAGCATTTCAAGTTACAGCCGGTTAAAGCGAGCTTGAAGGAAGGGGGTGTGTTAAAAAATTGGCGGAGGTAAGTGCACTGTACCCATTGAAACTTTGGGTTGTTTTTCTCAAAGAAAAGTGCTGTTTATGATGCATTTTTCACCGATGCTTGTCAACGTTCTAGTAGATTTCTTCTGTATTGCATAAGGACTCGATTGTAAGGGTATATGTTTCATTGTAAACATGAACAACAACAAAAAAAACGTGTTGATCTGATCGTTGCAAAATGTATTGGGGCTCATTTTTATATGACCATGTTGATCAACTGTCGAGTGGCAAAGAATATTAGGAGGACGCAGTCAAAACAGACTCACTGTTTTTATTTGTGGGCCATCAATCATTCTTCAATGAAGCAATGCTGAGTAGTGCTGTACGGACATTTTCTTTCAAAACATAACAGAGTATCAGAATGTAGGCTGGGCTACTGTAAAAGTCATGTTTCGCATCCTAAACTCTCTTGTGCGCAGTGCTCCTTTGTTACAATAACCTTGTTAATGAATTTATTCCTTTTAACTTCCAAGATGATCCTATTATTGTGGAACCTGTAAACATGCAAAACACATGTATACTAATAAAACAATTATTATGCATTATAGTGAATAAAATATTTACATTAAAAGTGTTGTAGTGAGGATATTGCTGCATTAGGGATAACATGGTGGTATTTTTTGTTGTTGATGTAACGCCATGGTTAGTAAGCTCACCTAGAAGTTGTTTTGGTAAGGGAAATACACAATGGGCAGTTAGTGCGGGCATGCGTGGTTATACCACTCTTTACCGATAGGGGGTGGACACTCCTTCAGAATGATGTTTTTGTAAGCACAACGCTTCTTAATGCAATGATGATGACATTGATTGACACCTTGAATTAAAGCTTCCCATTCACCCCCTGGTCAACGTTATTATGCTGCGTTGTTATTATCATGTTATTACATTAAGTAATAGTAAAGATGTGGAGATATACACTGATGAGAATGATGACCATGATGATGACAGTGATAATAAAGCTATGTATTTATTTCTTTTATTTAACCTTTATTTAACTAGGCAAGTCAGTTAAGAACACATTCTTATTTACAATGATGGGCTACCAAAAGGCAAAAGGCCTCCTGCGGGGACAAAAGCCAAACTTTGGGGGGCTCTAAATAATGCTAATTTGCCGATTCCATTTCTTTAAAATGCAGTGTTGAACTGTTACAGTGGTAAATATGAATATAAAAGTGTGTTCCAAATGAAACGAACACCCCCACCTTTCTGTCATGGACAATACAGTCGCCTACAAGGACATACTCTTCAGAGCAAACTGATTTGAAATAAAACAATATTGCTTTCCTGAAAATAATATTTAGAAACAAATATTAAGAAAGTAGAGGATTACATTTGCATGCACATGCATAGGTAGTTAAATAAAGGTTAAATAAATAAAAATAAAAGGAGCCTCATCTGTCATTCAAGAGGATTTGCGTCCCCCTTGCCCTCCTAGGTATCCTTGTGGCGCAGCAGTCTACGGCACTGCATCTCAGTGCTAGAGGTGTCACTACAGACACCCTGGTTTGATTCCAGGCTGCATTGCAACTGGCCGTGATTGGGAGTCCCATAGGGTGGCACACAATTGGTCCGGGTTTGGCTGGTGTAGGACATCGTTGTAAATAAGAGTTTGTTCTTAACTGACTTGCATAGTTAAATAATAATAATCACATTCTGGTCAGAATTACAAACACCCTTTAGGATGTGTTTTTTACCTAGTATTCCTGACAGTATGGGGCGGGCAGATTGTCTAGTGGTTAAAGCATTGGGTCAGTAATCAAAAGCTTGCTGGATCAAATCCCCAAGCTGACAAGGTAAAAATCTGTTGTTCTGCCCCTGACAGTAGGCTGTCATTGTAAATAAGAATTTGTTCTTAACTGACTTGCCTAGTTAAATAAAGGTCAAATAAATAAAGTATGCCGTCTGTAACTGGCGATTGTGGCATGTACAGTAGAGAGCTACTGTAACACAGAAGGCCAATGTTGTGCAATCAAAGGAAATGCTGTTACGATCAGATCAGTTCACTATTACAACAATGAGTCAACCATTACTGGAATCAAGGAGGGGGATGGAGAGAAAAAACCTGACTAATTTGAGTTTTTTTTATGGCAGTTACCAACCAGACCTTCAGAGACGTCTCCTTCTCACTCTCATTCTCCTAGTCTCTCAAATGTTTTCTTTCATACAGATTTGGATCTTAATTTGAGCCATCTTGCTACAGCAGGAAAATGTGAATTATTATGTGGATTATAATTAATGCACATTTTTGTAGAGTTTGATCAACTTTTCATTCGGTCAAATCAAGTCTGAAATTTCAAAGTGGAAATTACAAACTTTAGAAGCCTTTTAAAAACTCAAATACACTACAAGTTTGCATTTCCTGCAGTGCAGGAAAATTCTCAGCAACAGACCCCTACCCACATGTACATACTGTATTACCTCAATTACCTCAGCTACCTCGTACCCCTGCACATTGACTCAGTACTGGTACTCCTTCTATGTACAGTTTTATACACTTTTATTTCTTTCATCACATTCCCAGTGGGTCAGAAGTTTACATACACTCAATTAGTATTTGGTAGCATTGCTTTTAAATTGTTTAACTTGGGTCAAACATTTTGGATAGCCTTCCACAAGCTTCCCACAATAAGTTGGGTGAATTTTGACCCATCCCTCCTGACAGAGCTGGTGTAACTGAGTCAGGATTGTAGGCCTCCTTGCTCGCACACGCTTTTTCAGTTCTTCCCACAAATATTCTCTAGGATTGAGGTCAGGGCTTTGTGATGGCCACTCCAATACCTTGACTTTGTTGTCCTTAAGCCATTTTGCCACAACTTTGGAAGTATGCTTGGGGTCATTGTCCATTTGGAAGACTCATTTGCGACCAAGCTTTAACTTCCTGACTGATGTCTTGAGATGTTGCTTCAATATATCCACATAATTTGGAGTGGTTGAAAAACACGTTTTTAATGAGTCCAACCTAAGTGTATGCAAACTTCTGACTTCAACTATATAGCCTTGTTAATGTTTTTATTGTGTTTCTATTTCCTTTTTATTTTGAAAATATTTGTCTTACTTTTTACCCCATAAGTCCCTGGTGGCGTTGGTGTTGCTTACACACACACACACACACACACACACACACACACACACACACACACACACACACACACACACACACACACACACACACACACACACACACACACACACACACACACACACACACACACACACACATATATAATTACACTCCCCTCCTCTCTCTCCCACCCTGCACTCTACTCCACACTCCCCACCCCAAATCTTTCCCACCTGTAAATGCTTCTTCTGTAGTCTGTAGAAAGGATGACTCTCTGTGTCTGTCTTGCTCTCTGGTATTGAGACTTGCATCAGTTTCATGATGACATCCAAATAGTGATTTTATTGACTATGTGAGACAGGAAGCGTGATTGGTGTTAGAATGAGTCCTCCGCTTTGCAGGGGAACGTTCAGTAATTATTGGGAGAGTATTATTGAAGAATCCCACCTCAACTTATTGGAGACTGTTTGGAGACCGATTGGAGACTTATTGGGGACTTATTGGAGACTGTTTGGAGACTATCATTGGAGCAGTGTCTTGACTTTTAGCCTTTTTTCTAAGCAGGGTAAATACAAAGTATTTTGACATAATCATGTATTTTGAATATGTGCAGGGTAACTTGAATAACATGAAATTCAACAAGTGGAAAGAGTCATTAGTGGTGCACTCTTTTGTAATAACTATGTAATTCATATTCTGTCTGGTTTGAAGAGAATATTTACAGGCTACTGTTACGTAATTGTATGTTAAAACCTAAGGTAGGCCTAAACATTCCATTGGGATGTTGAATTGCAGCTAACTTTAGCTCTGTGTGTAGATGGTCTGACCAGCAACCAGCCCTTCCTCTCTTTAAATAAGTATCAAGACAAATCTAATGATGAACAACAGTGTCCGAAATAGAAGGGCTCCAAAATAGGTCATCATGGGACATTTTTGTGTTCTAATTAGTATTGTCACGATACCGGAATTTTGACTTCGATATCGATACAATGTTTAGTATCACAATACCAAAACGATACCACGACAATCTTTGGGCATCTTTTGCATTGAAGTAGCCTCTTTTATCAAAATGTGCACTGTCTCTTTAACCAGTAATGACTTCATTTGCTGATATTCTTTGGGAGAGATGTGAGAGAGAGACCAAATAAGTGAATGACTAATGCTTTTGGTGGCAATCATCTTTGAAATAAGCATATTTAGCATTATGGTTTGCACATTTTTTAAGTGCTGAGAAAAGTCCTAAAAGAATATTTCAGCCTATCAAATACTATTTTTAAGAAATGTATCATTTTTGTATAGTTATGTGATTCACAACCAAACAGTGGTGGAAAAAGTACTACATTTTCATACTTGAGTAAAGTAAAGATATCTTAATAGAAAATGACTCAAGTAAAAGTGAAAGTCACCCAGTAAAATACTACTTGAGTAAGTCTAAAAGTACTTGGTTTTAAATATACTTATGTATCAAAAGTAAATGGAATTTCTAAAATGTACTTAAGTATCAAATGTGAAAGTAAAAGTAAAAACCATTTCAAATTCCTTATATTAAACAATGTTGTTGTTTTTTTATTGGCAGATAGCCAGGGGGCACACTCCAACGCTCAGACATCATTTACAAACGAAGCATTTGTGTTTAGTGAGTCCGCCAGATCAGAGGCAGTAGGGATGACCAGGGATGTTCTCTTGATAAGTGTGTGAATTGGATCATTTTTTCAAAATGCAACAAAGACTTTTGGGTGTCAGGGAAATTGTATGGAGTAAAAAGTACATTATTTTCTTTAGGAATGTAGTGATGTAAAAGTTGGCAAAAATATAAAGAGTAAAGTACAGATACCCCCAAAAACTACTTAGGTAGTACTTTAAAGTATTTTTACTAAAATACTTTACACCACTGCAACCAAAGTACTTGGGTTGTGGATTGATGTTAGCTTTAGCTGTCAGCTAGCAAGGGAAGCCTAAAAGGTGGAAGCTACCAGGATCTTCATCTACTGACCACGTTTACATGCACACAGTATTCCAGATAGCAGCTCATATCCCGCTTAACATTTTAGTCGGGATATGCTGTTTACATGCACCTTTGATATCCTGCTCATGAGTATCCCTGTATCCATGAATGAACAGAATATTCCTGATTTAAGTTCATATTGGTTAAATGGAAGAGTAACTGAAATCTGGACACTGACTCTAGGCCTATAACCGCTCACATGTAGTGTAATATAATATTAACTCCTGCAGAATTGTGCATTTTTGCAGTGAAATTATACAAGCAATGTTCCTTTTTTCTCGGGAACAGGAGTGGAGAAATAGGATTTCTTTCTTTCAGCATCGCTTGAGAAAATGGGAATGTGCGTGTAATGTGTTATCTCTGACACTATATCAGCAGACAGTATTTGAACCACATAAAATATGCACCCAAGATGAATGGAAGCCTTATCAGAAATGTGTTTTGTCCTTTTCTCAGCTTTTCATTTCCTAATTTCCGTTTTCCACTGTTTTGTGGAGTTTTTGTGTTTTCTCCCTGGTCCCTAAACGAAACAGACAACTTTACCAGTGTTAACTAGATTACTAATGCATTCATTCTATCAATGTAAGATATTATTCTTTATTTAGTCTTCTGGGGCAACAACTGATGACAGAAGAGAAGCTGCATTTATCAAACTATAGTTGACAAACAAATGGCCTACCAAATGTTGGAAATTATAATATGGCCTCGCAAATGTCGGAAATTATAAGCAGAAACGTAATTTAATTTATAGTAAATCACAACACACGTGATTTGAGAAATGGAGCTTGCGCAGACCGCAAAAACAACAGTAAAGGGGATGAGATGTTTACATGCCACAGTATCTTAGAACAGCATATCCCAGGCATCTTATCTGGGTTTCTCATAACTGGGATACAAGCTTTTTGGGGTTATTGTAAACAGAACATGATGATTATAAAACAGAGTACTTGAGTATCCCGAATAATAACGGGATATGGATGTGAATGTAAACCTGGTCACTGTCAAGTGAAAATTTCCACATGCCGTGTCGCATTATTCTATTAGTCTGCAATTCAGGGCGTTTCTGTGTGTGGGCCTTCCCTCAAGCATCCCATTGGTTCCTTCATTAATTCCCCCCAAGCATCCCATTGGTCCACCCCACCCCCCACAGAACAGTGGGAATACTGTGTCCGACAAACAGGGGCGAAGGACATTGTCTACCTGTCGACTCCGCCTTCCGCCAGCTACTCTAGTGCACAGCAGGCGGGGGTGACACCATGTGCTAGCTAGCTTGCCAGTTAGCTAGTTAGTGACACCGTGTGCTAGCTAAATAGCTAGTTTACTAGTTAGTGACACCATGTGCTAGCTAGCTTGCTAGTTAGCTAACACACAGTGTCTCCCCTGCCTCCCGCATATTGTGTACCGGAGTCCTCCTAGGACTAGCTAGCTAGCACACTGTGTCCTTCGCTCCCATCTGCCGAACACCTGCCCTCATTGTTGTTAACCTGAACTGCAGTACCCAACAGGCAGGTGCGAAGAACAACAGGCATTTGCAGGTGGTGCGAAGAACAACAGGCATTTGCAGGTGGTGCGAAGAACAACAGGCATTTGCAGGTGGTGCGAAGAACAACAGGCATTTGCAGGTGGTGCGAAGAACAACAGGCATTTGCAGGTGGTGCGAAGAACAACAGGCATTTGCAGGTGGTGCGAAGAACAACAGGCATTTGCAGGTGGTGCGAAGAACACCGGGAGCATTCAAGCAGATCACTTTTGTCAAGATGTTGACCAATGTTGGTCACCACCTTTCAAATGTGTTGTATTAGGGGTATAACATCTTTCTGACTTGCAACTACATGTCGACTGCATTAACTTTACAAAAATCATGTGATCAAGGTCATACAGTTTTTTATGAAGTCGCCTTCAAGTCACTGTAGTTGCTTCTCACCAACTACACCATGCAACCATCACCTGCATTGTGGGAGGCACTATTTGTCAACCAATCATGAGGGTGTTTTTGTTTGACCCACACGAACGTGGCCAAAGACATGACTGTGAAACAGCAAACAACTTTGCCACGATTCTAAAGCTACAGGGGATAGGCTACAAATGAAAGTGATATTTGATATCTAACCAATTAATTGTACACACACACGCTATGTTTTCATTTTGTGAGTGTGGAATATGGGGTGTATAGAGAAGTTTATTTCTACATTTATAAAGAAAAACTTTTATAAGCAATAGCATCTATGTTGACACTGCCATGTTGAGTTGATCTGAGCCTTGCTGTTTGAAAAGCACTACAGTTTTCAACTCGGCTATCGCAGATGCACCTCCCTGACATCATTCTCCAACTTTTGCCTACAGTCGGCTTCGTTAGGCTTACCGAACACACCCACTGTCTACCGGTGTTGCCCCTGCTTCCCTTTAGCTATTCCGGTACACAGCAGGCGGGAAGCGGGAGTTACACCGTGTGCTAGCTAGCTTATTCGTCACCTCCCACCTGCTGTGTACCGAGTCTTACGTAGGACTAGCTAGCTAGCACACGGTGTCCTTTGCTTCAGACTTCCGAACACCTGCTCTTGCCGTCAACAGTTCCCGACAGGCAGGGGCGAAGGTCGCTACTGGGAAACACTCTTTTCACGCCACTTCGATACTGAAGTTACTTTTTTTTAGCAGGTTAGGAGAACTTACGCATCAGGTTAGGATAATTAACGTAGCAGGTTAGGAAAGGGGTTACGGTTAGCGAAAATGCTCTCCTAACCTGCTACTAAAATCACTTTGTATCAAAGTAGCGTGAAAAGACTATGTCCCTTATGATACCTACTGTACTGGAGCGCCCCCACCCCCCACCTGTCCCAGTTTAAAAATGTAACAATACAAGTATCAAGAGGTGTTCTTGCAGATGCGAGAATGACCACATGCAGGAACGCCCTGAATTGCTCCCTTCTCCAAGACTGTTAACTTCTGTGCAGCATGAGTGTTGCGCTAACACAATGCAGCCCAGACTCCCAGTGCAGGCTAGCAGTGAGTGAGTGGAGCTAACATGAGGCAGCCCAGACTCCCAGTGCAGGCTAGCAGTGAGTGAGTGGAGCTAACATGAGGCAGCCCAGACTCCCAGTGCAGGCTAGCAGTGAGTGAGTGGAGCTAACATGAGGCAGCCCAGACTCCCAGTGCAGGCTGAGGCAGCCCAGCAGTGACTAGCAAGTGGAGCTAACATGAGGCAGCCCAGACTCCCAGTGCAGGCTAGCAGTGAGTGAGCTAACATGGGAGCTAACATGAGGCAGCCCAGACTCCCAGTGCAGGCTAGCAGTGAGTGAGGCAGCCCAGACTCCCAGTGGAGCAGTGAGTAACATGAGGCAGCTCAGACTCCCAGTGCAGGCTAGCAGTGAGTAAGTGGAGCTAACATGATGCAGTGCAGGCTAGCAGTGAGTAAGTGGAGCAGGCAGGGTGAGCTATGATAAGGGGTCGGCTGCACTGATATAGACAGGCATGATCCATGAGACACATTTGACAGAAATACCGAAAGTAACAAATATTCTAGTACCGAGCCGTTTTTCGTGTTCTAGTATCGGAAAAAGTACAGAAGTTTCAGTATACCGTGCAACACTAGTTGTAGCTTTATTCGCTTGAGCCATCTAATCCCAAGCCACTACACATACAGTATATAGTCAGAGGGCGGTGTGAAAAAGGGGTCACTTCTACCCACTGATTTGGGGTCAAATTTGTTTTTATCCCTCTAATGGTCAAGGATAGGGTTGGCGGATATGGTAATCTTATCCAAGATCAGGAGCAATTTCAACCAAGAGCTTTTAAGGAGAGGAGGTGGGGAGAGGGATACATTGTGTTCAAAAATGTAACCAAAAATGCCTTCCTCGCACATTTAAACAATCCATCAAGGCTCATGGCATCAACACATGCATCTGGACAGATATGACTATGTCAATGAAGGCAACTTTATAGGGCTTTGAAGCGTGAAATACAATAGGAAATGGAGCACAAAGATTTTCTCTGTTATATAATGTATTGAAAGCAGATGGTCAATTTCTAAGGGCTGGATTCAATTCGCATCGCAGAAGTATCGCGGAAGACGTTTTCTCCAATCTTGTTTCTTCTCTTTCAGCTGTACCTCTCTCTCACTCCGTCCTATTCTACGACCAGTCTTTGCCATTGTTCCAGAGAACCAAACCTCAATAGATCTTCTGAGTCTACAGACAAAGTGTTACTCCCAACCATGTTACCCAAGACTCGTCTGGGGAAGCGTTCCCCCCTAGGGGCATTGCTGTGTACCTCCTGCCCCTCCATGGAGAGCACACTGGAGACAGGGGCCCACGGGGACCCTGAGGGGGGTGTGGGGAGCCCAACTATGGGACCACCAGGGCCCCAGCATCTCAGCAGGTTCAACTACAAACTACACCCTGGACAGAAGGTGAGGGAGAGGGGAGACAGGGAGCGGTGGGGAGAGAAGGGGGATGGAGGGAGAGAGAGGGTGAGAAGGGAGAGTGGGAAAGGGAATGAGGGTAGAGGAGAGAAGGGGCTAGATCGACAGAGTGTAGGTGAGAGAAGAGAGGGAGGGAGGGAGAAAAAGTGGAATGCACTGTTCTTATGTAACTTTTCATAACTACTACAGATGTAGGATCTTCATTTGAGCCAATTTAAGAATCCTGCAGCAACAGGAAACCACTTTAGTTAATGGACATTTTTGAAAGGGTTGATACATTTTTCGTAAGGGAAAATCATGTCTGAAATTTCAAAGTGGAAACTACAAAATTCAGAAGCCTAAACCTCAAATACACTACACGTTTTCAATTTCCTGCATTGCAGGAAAGTTCTCCTGCAACAGGGTGATCTGTATCTATCCCCATGTGGTCTAAGCCTTCTGTTTTCTGCTTGAGAGAAAAACAGCCAATGTGTCTGTCTGTCACTGTTCCCATTATCTTTCCCTCGTTTTCAGTGTTGATGTAAATCAGTATCTCTTGGCCTTTATCCTATATCTTCTCATCTACAGTATTTCACTCCTCTCTCAGGTGAAGAGGCTGGGCAGCAGTCCACTGTCATTCTGTCACTGTCACTCTGCCTTTGTCCACTGGGCTGTTTGATGGCCAGAGTGGCACGATTACCTCAAGGCATCGCTTTCTCTCTTTCTTTTATATCACTGTCTCTCTATGTCTTTCGCACCACTCTCCCCCTAGCTTGACACTAACTCTGACTTGTTGTTTTTGACTTGTCGTTGTACTTCTCTATCCCTCTCTCTCTGTATGTCTCTCGCTTTGCCTCTCTCTCTCTCTCGCTCCCTCCCACTCCCTCCCTCCCTGCCCGATTTAACATGTCACTGTGTCTAAACCCTCCCTCCCTCCACAGGTGTATGTGTTGTGTGGAGGGCGTGAGTGCACAGGGGTGGTGGAGCAACACAACCATGTGGATAATGAGGTGGCCATCCTGCTGCCTGCTCTGGGACAGCATGTCCTGAGGAAACTACAGGACGTCTGGACCTCCCCCACCGTCCCTGCGCATCCTCCTGCTGCAACACAGAGCACAAGCAAACCATACCAAGTGTCCTCCTGCATCGATGTACCCAATGTGCCCAGGAGGTAAGGGTAGTGTAATGTAGAGTGGGGAGGTAAGGGTAGTGTAATGTAGTGTGGGGAGGTAAGGGTAGTGTAATGTAGTGTGGGGAGGTTAGGGTAGTGTAATGTAGTGTGGGGAGGTAAGAATAGTGTAATGTGGGGAAGTAAGGGTAGTGTAATGTAGTGTGGGGAGGTAAGGGTAGTGTAATGGGTAGTGTGATGTAGTGTTTGGAGGTAAGGATAGTGTAATCTAGTGTGGGGAGGTAAGGGTAGTGTAATGTAGAGTGGGGAGGTAAGGGTAGTGTAATGTAGTGTGGGGAGGTAAGGGTAGTGTAATGTAGTGTGGGGAGGTAAGGGTAGTGTAATGTGGGGAGGTAAGGGTAGTGTAATGTAATGTGGGGAGGTAAGAATAGTGTAATGTGGGGAGGTAAGGGTAGTGTAATGTAGTGTGGGGAGGTAAGGGTAGTGTAATGGGTAGTGTGATGTAGTGTGGGGAGGTAAGGGTCGTGTAATGTAGTGTGGGGAGGTAAGGGTAGTGTAATGTGGGGAGGTAAGGGTAGTGTAATGTAATGTGGGGAGGTAAGAATAGTGTAATGTGGGGAGGTAAGGGTAGTGTAATGTAGTGTGGGGAGGTAAGGGTAGTGTAATGGGTAGTGTGATGTAGTGTGGGGAGGTAAGGGTAGCGTAATGTAGTGTGGGGAGGTAAGGGTAGTGTAATGTAGTGTGGGGAGGTAAGAATAGTGTAATGTGGGGAGGTAAGGGTAGTGTAATGTAGTGTGGGGAGGTAAGGGTTGTGTGATGTAGTGTGGGGAGGTAAGAGTAGTGTAATGTGGGGAGGTAAGGGTAGTGTAATGGGTTGTGTGATGTAGTGTGGGGAGGTAAGAGTAGTGTAATGGGTAGTGTGAAGTAGTGTGGGGAGGTAAGGGTAGTGTAATGTAGTGTGGGGAGGTAAGAATAGTGTAATGTGGGGAGGTAAGGGTAGTGTAATGTAGTGTGGGGAGGTAAGGGTAGTGAAATGTAGTGTGGGGAGGTAACGGTAGTGTAATGTAGTGTGGGGAGGTAAGGGTAGTATAATCTAGTGTGGGGAGGTAAGGGTAGTGTAATGTAGTGTGGGGAGGTAAGGGTAGTGTAATGTAGTGTGGGGAGGTAAGGGTAGTGTAATGGGTAGTGTGATGTAGTGTGTGGAGGTAAGGATAGTGTAATCTAGTGTGGGGAGGTAAGGGTAGTGTAATGTAGAGTGGGGAGGTAAGGGTAGTGTAATGTAGTGTGGGGAGGTAAGGGTAGTGTAATGTAGTGTGGGGAGGTAAGGGTAGTGTGATGTGGGGAGGTAAGGGTAGTGTAATGTAATGTGGGGAGGTAAGAATAGTGTAATGTGGGGAGGTAAGGGTAGTGTAATGTAGTGTGGGGAGGTAAGGGTAGTGTAATGGGTAGTGTGATGTAGTGTGGGGAGGTAAGGGTAGTGTAATGTAGTGTGGGGAGGTAAGGGTAGTGTAATGTAATCTGGGGAGGTAAGGGTCGTGTAATGTGGGGAGGTAAGGGTAGTGTAATGTAGTGTGGGGAGGTAAGGGTAGTGTAATGGGTAGTGTAATGTAGTGTGGGGAGGTAAGAGTAGTGTAATGTAGTTTGGGGAGGTAAGGGTAGTGAAATGTGGGGAGGTAAGGGTAGTGTAATGTAGTGTGGGGAGGTAAGGGTAGTGTAATGTAGTGTGGGGAGGTTAGGGTAGTGTAATGTAGTGTGGGGAGGTAAGGGTAGTGTAATGGGTAGTGTAATGTAGTGTGGGGAGGTTAGGGTAGTGTAATGTAGTGTGGGGAGGTAAGGGTAGTGTAATGTAGTGTGGGGAGGTAAGAATAGTGTAATGTGGGGAGGTAAGGGTAGTGTAATGTAGTGTGGGGAGGTAAGGGTTTTGTGATGTAGTGTGTGGGGAGGTAAGAGTAGTGTAATGTGGGGAGGTAAGGGTAGTGTAATGGGTAGTGTGAAGTAGTGTGGGGAGGTAAGGGTAAGGGTAGTGTAATGTAGTGTGGGGAGGTAAGAATAGTGTAATGTGGGGAGGTAAGGGTAGTGTAATGTAGTGTGGGGAGGTAAGGGTAGTGAAATGTAGTGTGGGGGAGGTAACGGTAGTGTAATGTAGTGTGGGGAGGTAAGGGTAGTATAATCTAGTGTGGGGAGGTAAGGGTAGTGTAATGTAGTGTGGGGAGGTAAGAGTAGTGTAATGTAGTGTGGGGAGGTAAGGGTAGTGTAATGTAGTGTGGGGAGGTAAGGGTAGTGTAATGTAGTGTGGGGAGGTAAGGGTTTTGTGATGTAGTGTGGGGAGGTAAGAGTAGTGTAATGTGGGGAGGTAAGGGTAGTGTAATGGGTAGTGTGAAGTAGTGTGGGGAGGTAAGGGGTAGTGTAATGTAGTGTGGGGAGGTAAGAATAGTGTAATGTGGGGAGGTAAGGGTAGTGTAATGTAGTGTGGGGAGGTAAGGGTAGTGAAATGTAGTGTGGGGAGGTAACGGTAGTGTAATGTAGTGTGGGGAGGTAAGGGTAGTATAATCTAGTGTGGGGAGGTAAGGGTAGTGTAATGTAGTGTGGGGGGAGGTAAGAGTAGTGTAATGTAGTGTGGGGAGGTAAGGGTAGTGTAATGTAGTGTGGGGAGGTAAGAGTAGTGTAATGTGGGGAGGTAAGGGTAGTGTAATGGGTAGTATGATGTAGTGTGGGGAGGTAAGGGTAGTGTGATGTGGGGAGGTAAGGGTAGTATAATGTAGTGTGGGGAGGTAAGGGTAGTGTAATGGGTAGTGTAATGTAGTGTGGGGAGGTAAGGGTAGTGTAATGTGCGGAGGTAAGGGTAGTGTAATGTAATGTGGGGAGGTAAGAATAGTGTAATGTGGGGAGGTAAGGGTAGTGTAATGGGTAGTGTGATGTAGTGTGGGGAGGTAAGGGTAGTGTAATGTAGTGTGGGGAGGTAAGGGTAGTGTAATGTAGTGTGGGGAGGTAAGAATAGTGTAATGTGGGGAGGTAAGGGTAGTGTAATGTAGTGTGGGGAGGTAAGGGTAGTGTAATGTAGTGTGGGGAGGTAAGAGTAGTGTAATGTGGGGAGGTAAGGGTAGTGTAATGTAGTGTGGGGAGGTAAGGGTTGTGTGATGTAGTGTGGGGAGGTAAGAGTAGTGTAATGTGGGGAGGTAAGGGTAGTGTAATGGGTTGTGTGATGTAGTGTGGGGAGGTAAGAGTAGTGTAATGTGGGGAGGTAAGGGTAGTGTAATGGGTAGTGTAATGTAGTGTGGGGAGGTAAGAATAGTGTAATGTGGGGAGGTAAGGGTAGTGTAATGTAGTGTGGGGAGGTAAGGGTAGTGAAATGTAGTGTGGGGAGGTAACGGTAGTGTAATGTAGTGTGGGGAGGTAAGGGTAGTATAATCTAGTGTGGGGAGGTAAGGGTAGTGTAATGTAGTGTGGGGAGGTAAGGGTAGTGTAATGTAGTGTGGGGAGGTAAGGGTAGTGTAATGTAGTGTGGGGAGGTAAGGGTAGTGTAATGTAGTGTGGGGAGGTAAGAGTAGTGTAATGTGGGGAGGTAAGGGTAGTGTAATGGGTAGTGTGATGTAGTGTGGGGAGGTAAGGGTAGTGTAATGGGTAGTGTAATGTGGGGAGGTAAGGGTAGTATAATGTAGTGTGGGGAGGTAAGGGTAGTGTAATGGGTAGTGTAATGTAGTGTGGGGAGGTAAGGGTAGTGTAATGTAGTGTGGGGAGGTAAGAGTAGTGTAATGTGGGGAGGTAAGGGTAGTGTAATGGGTAGTGTGATGTAGTGTGGGGAGGTAAGGGTAGTGTAATGGGTAGTGTAATGTGGGGAGGTAAGGGTAGTATAATGTAGTGTGGGGAGGTAAGGGTAGTGTAATGGGTAGTGTAATGTAGTGTGGGGAGGTAAGGGTAGTGTAATGTAATGTGGGGAGGTAAGGGTCGTGTAATATAGTGTGGGGAGGTAAGAGTAGTGTAATGTAGTGTGGGGAGGTAAGGGTAGTATAATCTAGTGTGGGGAGGTAAGGGTAGTGTAATATGGGGAGGTAAGGGTAGTGTAATGTAGTGTGGGGAGGTAAGGGTAGTATAATCTAGTGTGGGGAAGTAAGGGTAGTATAATCTAGTGTGGGGAGGTAAGGGTAGTGTAATGTAGAGTGGGGAGGTAAGGGTAGTGTAATGTAGTGTGGGGAGGTACGGGTAGTATAATCTAGTGTGGGGAGGTAAGAGTAGTGTAATGTAGTGTGGGGAGGTAAGAGTAGTGAAGTGGGTAGTGTGATGTAGTGTGGGGAGGTAAGGTTAGTGTAATGTAGTGTGGGGAGGTAAAGGTAGTGTAATGGGTAGTGTGATGTAGTGTGGGTAGGTAAGGGTAGTGTAATGTAGTGTGGGAGGTAAAGGTAGTGTGGGGAGGTAAGGGTAGTGTAATGTAGTGTGGTGAGGTAAGGGTAGTGTAATGTAGTGTGGGGAGGTAAGAATAGTGTAATGTGGGGAGGTAAGGGTAGTGTAATGTAGTGTGGGGAGGTAAGGGTAGTGTAATCTAGTGTGGGGAGGTAAGGATAGTGTAATGTAGTATGGGGAGGTAAGGGGAGTGTAATGTAGAGTGGGGAGGTAAGGGTAGTGAAATTTAGTGTGTGGAGGTAAGGGTAGTGTAATGTAGTGTGGGGAGGTAAGGGTAGTGTAATGTAATGTGTGGAGGTAAGGATAGTCTGTCTGTCTGTCTGTCTGTCTGTCTGTGTGTGTGTGTGTGTGTGTGTGTGTGTGTGTGTGTGTGTGTGTGTGTGTGTGTGTGTGTGTGTGTGTGTGTGTGTGTGTGTGTGTGTGTGTGTGTGTGTGAATGTACCTAATCCCTCTCCCCTTTCTCCCTGCTCCAGGAGTCCAGAGTCAGTGGATATGGATGAGATGATGGCAGCCCTGGTTCTGACCAGCCTGTCCTGCAGCCCTGTTGTTCAGAGCCCACCTTACAGAGACACAGTCATAGGTAATTCATTGATATATTAATTGATTGATAAGCTCTTAATTATATTTCTCCTGTACATTTGTCATTAATCATTGTAGGTCTAATCTATATATGTGTGTGTGTGTGTGTGTGTGTGTGTGTGTGTGTGTGTGTGTGTGTGTGTGTGTGTGTGTGTGTGTGTGTGTGTGTGTGTGTGTGTGTGTGCGTTTGTGTGTGTGTGTGTGTGTACACAGCAGGTTCTACTGGCATGGAGTGCGGGGCGGGGGAACTCTCAGACAGCGGCAGCAGTGGCTACTGGAGCTGTGACCGTGGCTACAGAAGCCCGGCCCCATCTCCGCCAATCACAGAGACAGAAGGTCACAGCCTGGCCACGCCCACTGATGAGGGATTGGACATGGAGCTGGAGCAGGTGCTGTTTGATGAGCCTGCGCCACGGAAACGCAGGGTGAGTAGGGTAGTCACGGAAATAACCTTGCTAAAATTGACCAGAATTGACTGGCAAACACATCAGCTATTAGCTATTTGTTCTTCATTTAGAGTTGAGTCAGTTCCATCAACCTTGCTTAACTGTGAACTTGTGTTCCCTCTCTCCAGAACTCAGTGAAGCTGGCCTACAGGTGTCTGTGGCCCAACTGTGGGAAGATTCTGACGTCTGTCGTGGGGATGAAACGTCACATCCGTACCCTGCACCTGGGGTAAGTGACAATAACATTTCCAGTTGAGTATCCACAAAGATTTATAAAATACTTGTATTGTTAGAATGTGGGAGTGCTTCTACTAGCAGTGGTAGTGGCAGAAGAATACAAAAAAAAAACAGTTGCATTAATCTATGTACCATATGTGTTTTCCCTTCCACAGCCAGAGTGTTGAGCATGAGCGTTGCTCCCGCAGCGAGGAGGACTTCTACTACACAGAGATCCACCAGCGGGAGCTGCAGCCCCTCACCCCACCTCCTGGGGTCTCCACCCACACCCCTATCCCTACCACTAGCACCAGAACCCCCTGGTTGGCCTGTGCCTCCCCCTCCAGCCCCTCTACCTCTGGGGTAGGACCAGGAGAACCAGGGGTAGGAGCAGGAGCTGGAGGAGACTCCCCAACAGAAGTGAATCCCCAGCCCAGCCAGCTCAGCCAGTCTGCCCCCTCCATCCCAGGGTGCTTCGGGCAGGTCCACTCTGAGCACTCCTACCAGGTAGGCACTAGGACAGGGTTCCCCAACTGGTGGTGGGTGATTTGTTGGACATAAAAGACTATAAAAACATCAGCAAATCTGATCCAAGTGATTTTAATTTGTTCCCAAAGTATTCCCACGCATAATAGAGATACACTCAGTAGCCAGTTTATTAGGTGCACCCCCCATCTAGTACCGGATCGGATCCCCCTTTGCCTCCAGGGACAGCCTGGATTCTTTAGGGCATGGATTCTACAAGGTGTGGCGTTCAAACGTTGCTCAATTGGTATAAAGGGACCTAACATGTGCCAGGAAAACATTCCCCACACCATCACAACACCGGCACCAGCCTGTACCATTGACACCTGCTTACACCAATCCTGGCTCTGCCATCAGCATGACGAAACAGGAACCGTGATTCGTCAAACCAGGCAATGTTTTTCCACTCAATTGTCCAGTGTTTGGTTATCGCGTGCCCCATGGAGCCGCTTCTTCTTGTATTTAGCTGATAGGAGTGGAACCCGGGGTGGTCGTCTGCTGCAATAGTCCATCCGTGACAAGGACTGACAAGTTGTGCGTTCTGAGGTGCCGTCCTGCACACCACTCTTGTATTGCGCCATTATTTGCCTTTTTGTGGACCGCCTGTTAGCTTGCACGATTCTTGACAGATGTTTTTTGTTTGGCGGACCATTCTCGGTAAACCTTTGACACTGTCGTGCGTGAAAAGCCCAGGAGGCCGGCCGTTTCGGATATACTGGAACCGGTGCACATTGGCACCGACGATCATACCGCGCTCAATGTAACTGAATGCCTCGATGCCCACCGTCTGTAGGAGAGAACCATTTCCATGAACATGATGGTGTACTGTACCTAATAAATGTTTACATTTTCTCTGTTGTGGACATAAAAAGTGGAAAACAAATGTTTCTTGAGTTGAACACATTACAAGCACGCTATGAGCAGCTATTGAAACCTCTGTATTGTTTTGCAAGTGGTTGTACAGCCTTTTGTTTTGTATTTTGCATTTAATGCTCCAACCTGATTGCGACCATTGAACACATTGTTTACTTCTGCAGGCTCCTACTTCAGTCCAGGTGGTGGCATCACCCGTCTCTGTTTCCTCCACCTGCCGTTGGACCAAACCCACCTCCACCCCCCAACCAAGTCAGGTAGGCTTGCATTAGGATTTAAAACTGAAAGTATGCATTCATTTGACCTTGCCTGGTGGGTCGTTACACGAAATGAGTGCCTTTTGCATCCCTTTGATATTTTAAGTAGAAATTGTGCACAAATATTGAATTTTAAAAGCCTGTTATATTTAATGAAGTGTCCTTTAAATATAGACCACATGGAGACTTCAATAAAGCAGATTTTTAAAAATATGAATAAATACTTTTTTTTAATATGCATTTTGACATGTCCCTCCGTGTACCTTCTGTGACTTCCAGGAAGATTTTAATCCCAATCCTTAACCCCAACATTTCTCAAAAATGTCACCATCATTCTAAAGCCCTAGTTATTTTGTTGCTTTTGACAAAGTAATTTCTGAAGATTATTATTGATTTCATGTGATTATTGATTCATTTGAAGGTACACATTTTTACTTTCCCTCGTTTTACAGTCAACCCTGTCACATGAACTAAACTCTCGTATTAATATAGTATTCCGTTGTAAAGATTTTTTGTCAAAATAAAAATTGAACATCTAATAGACAAATAATATTTTTAAAGCAGGTGAGTTGGTTCTACTGTTTTTGGACATTTTCTGGTGTGTTGTGGAGGAAAACTGAGTGGGTCAAGTATAACACATCAACCCTGTTACCCATAGATAGACAGGATAGAAATGGTTTAACAATTTCATTTGGGGGGATTTGCATTCAATTGCCCTTCCCTGTTGCACACAACAAGCTTCCATTTCACCTGTCACAAGGAGATTTATGGCTGATTTAAGCTGAAATCGTCAACCCTGTTACTTTATGTGGGATTTAATAGGCACGTACTTTAGTCATTTTATTATTTAACCTCTTTAGATGGGAAAACTGTTTTTTTATTGAGTTGAACATCTTTTCTTTATGACAGCATGTTAAAATTGGGTGAAATCAACAAAAAAATCCACCAAGTTACACATCTCAAAAGGCCCCCGAATTCATGTAACAACCCTGGTGTACCAGGTGGGTAGAGCTGCACTTTGGGACCAAAGGAATGTTCTCAAATGCGCAAACTCCGCCCATCCCGCGTCTCAGCTGATAATTAATACAAATGCACCTAGAAAGAAACCCTGACTCCTGAGGCTCTTGAACGCAACCCTGACTGTAGAATCCAATAGAATAATCTGAAGGGAAATTCCCACAGATAATTTGCGTATAAACACTCAGTTAAGAACACCACAATTGCTGTTCATGTTTCATGCTGTATGTCCAGGTATATGCTATTTTCACTTCATTTTCCCTCTTTAAACACAGAGCTTTCCATATCTCCAAGCTTTCTGAATTCATCACGTATTTTCTTGAAAAGCGTGCATTTGCATAAACATTTCCCCCTACAGAGCCTTTGCCAGTATGTGTTTGTGGAGTAGAAGTCAGTCCATCAGGGACAAAGGATAGATTTATAACCCTGCCTCCAGAGCTGCTCTATACTGCCAATAGCGTGTCGTGGATATTTACCAGGCAATCCCCTTGTTGATTTGATAATATTTTCCATTACCGAACATCGCCTTTGTCTCCACTGGCCCATAGACTCCCGTTCTGTGGTGCTACATCACTGCCACCTATTGATCGTTAGTAGGAACTGGGGGTCATTTTTCTGTGTTGTAAACAACACGTGGTCAATGGCACGATCAAGTCACTGCAGTAGATCAGCTGCAGTGCACACACAGAACAGTCATTGCAGTACCCTTTCAGCAGTAAACATGGATTGTTCAATTTGATGTGCACTAAATATGCATTGGATTTTGACAATTTGGACAGATCGTTTGTCATGAATGCTAAAATAGTGGATAAAGAGTTTCCTTGATAATTCATCTGTGTTGTTTTGCTGGACTTTTACCTTGCAGTATTGTTAGATGTCCACATCAAATGCAATATGTCCTAATTTATTTGATTAGTATATTTGTCAGGGACCATCCACAAAAAAATGTATTGCATTGCATATTGTATTGTACCAGATTTATCTTCCCCCTTCAGTTCACATCTGCAGCAGTAATGTGCAATAGTGTATACAGAGATTTTACTACAATTTACTACAAATGAAGTGTTTTGAAAGGCTGGTCATGGCTCACATCAACACCATTATCCTCCCCACACTACATTACACTACCCTTACCTCCCCACACTACATTACACTACCCTTACCTCCCCACTCTACATTACACTACATTACACTTTTTAAAAAAAATGTTTTATACATTTTCGGTATGGAAAAATGCTTTCAATGTAAACGTAAATGACTTAAACCAGATATAACGTATGTAGGACAGATAATATAATTGTTGAGAACTAACAATCACCAAAATAAAAGCTAGATCATCTGAGAGATTTGAAAATTCCCAAAACAATGAATTTAGCAGTGAAAATGTTGTTATTATGTTTGAGTAAAACAACACAGCATTAGCCATGGCCAAATGCATAGAATTGCAGGAAATTTCAGTTGAAGTCAGAAGTTTACATACACCTTCACCAAATGTTTTTCACAATTCCTGACATGTAATCCTAGTAAAAATCCTGTTTTAGGTCAGTTAGGATCACCACTTTATTTTAAGAATGTGAAATGTCAGAATAATAGTAGAGAGAATGATTTACTTCAGCTTTTATTTCTTTCATCACATTCCCAGTGGGTCAAAAGTTTACATACACTCAATTAGTATTTGGTAGCATTGCCTTTAAATTTTTTAACTTGGGGCAAACATTTTGGGTAGCCTTCCATAAGCTTCCCACAATAAGTTGGGTGAATTTTGACCCATTCCTCCTGATAGAGCTGGTGTAACGGAGTCAGATTTGTAGGCCTCTTTGCTCGCACACGCTTTTTCAGTTCTGCCCACAGATTTTCTATGGGATTGAGGTCAGGGCTTTGTGATGGCCACTCCAATACCTTGACTTTGTTGTCCTTAAGACATTTTGCCACAATTTTGGAAGTATGCTTGGGGTCATTGTCCACTTGGAAGACCCATTTGCGACCAAGCTTTAACTTCCTGACTGATGTCTTGAGACGTTGCTTCAATATATCCACATAATTTTCCGTCCTCATGATGCCATCTATTTTATGAAGTGCACCAGTCCCTCCTGCAGAATAGCACCCCCACAACATGATGCTGCCACCCTCGTGCTTCACGGTTGGGATGGTGTTCTTCGACTTGCAAGCCTCCCCGTTTTTCCTGCAAACATAACGATGGCCATTATGGCCAAACAGTTCTATTTTTGTTTCATCAGATCAGAGGACATTTTTCCAAAAGTACGATGTTTGTCCCCATGTGCAGTTGCAAACCGTAGTCTGGCTTTTTTATGGTGGTTTTGGAGCAGTGGCTTCTTCCTTGCTGAGCGGCCTTTCAGGTTATGTCGATATAGGACTCGTTTTACTGTGGATATAGATACTTTTGTACCTGTTTCCTCCAGCATCTTCACAAGGTCCTTTGCTGTTGTTCTGGGTTTGATTTGCAATTTTCGCACCAAAGTACGTTCATCTCTAGGAAACAGAACGCGTCTCCCTCCTGAGCGGTATGATGGCTGCGTGGTCCCATGGTGTTTATACCAGCGTACTATTGTTTGTACAGATGAACGTGGTACCTTCAGGCATTTGGAAATTGCTCCCAAGGATTAACCAGACTTGTGGAGGTCTACAATTTTCTTTCTGAGGTCTTGGCTGATTTGTTGGATTTTTCCATGATGTCAAGCAAAGAGGCACTGAGATTGGAGGTAGGCCTTGAAATACGTACACCTCCAATTGACTCAAATGATGTCAATTAGCCTATCAGAAGCTTCTACATCCATGACATAATTTTCTGGAATTATCCAAGTCCACAGTCAACTTAATGTATGTAAACTTCTGACCCACTGGAGTTGTGATGCAGTGAATTATAAGTGAAATAATCTGTCTGTAAACAATTGTTGTTTTAAAAAGTACTTGTGTCATGCACAAAGTATATGTCCTAACCGACTTGCCAAAACTATAGTTTGTAAACAGGAAATTTGTGGAGTGGTTGAAAAAAGAGTTTTAATGACTCCAACCTAAGTGTATGTAAACTTCTGACTTCAAATGTATAGTGGCACCCTGTTTCCTTGTTTCCTTCCTTAATCTGCAGATCCTTTCAAATCAGTGCAGATGAAGGAGAGGAGACTTGGAAAAGAAGCCTTTTGATTGGATGGGATTTGCGATTCTGCTCAAATCCCTCTTCATTACCTCTAACGCAGGCAGTAATAATATGTGTATGTTCTGTAGTTTTTCTCTGCTCATCATCTGTGTGTTTCCCCCTTTGTCCACCAGGGCGCACCATTCCTTGTGCGGTCAGTCAGTGTGGGAGAACAGTGGCTGCAGCAGCAGAATGCCCCAATTAGGCCACACCCTGCCAGCACCTCTCCCCCACGCAGCCACTGGACCACAAGGTGAGCTATTATACTATACTATATACTATTACTACTGTATTGCTATTGATAACATATCTGCCTCAGTCAATTTGAGTCTACGGTCATTTCCCTTCTCGCCTCCCTCTATGCATCCCTCTCTACACATGTCTCTCTGTCCAATTCCATTCATACATTTACTGTCAACTAACTCACTCTCTGACACTCTCCCTCTTCCATCTCCTCTCTCTTTCCCTCCCTCCCTTTCTCTCTACAGGAGGATCCGTGGCGAGGCTAAGAAGTGTCGTAAGGTCTACGGCATCGAGCACCGGGATCAGTGGTGCACCGCCTGTCGCTGGAAGAAAGCCTGCCAGCGCTTCCTCGACTGAACTCCTAACCGAAGAAGAGAGGGATGAAGAGAGAAAAAGAGATATGGAGGAGAGAAAGAACGTGAGAGACTGCCAGAAGAGAGGAGCAGTCACCTCTTCAAGTGAAGACTGAGGAAAGATCTGGGGGTCAACCAGTGGAGCAACATGTACGTTGGTGTTTATTTCTTTTCTTTTTTTATCCGTTTTTTTGTACTTTTTACAACTTTACTAAAAGTTTTTTATGTACTTTGTTAATTTCTTTGAGAACTTCAGGTTCTTGTGTGTTGGTGCTCACGGTGAACTTGGCGGGCGCAGCTTAATGACCTATGACCGGTAACCTATGATCTATACCTGCAGCATAGTCCCGCATCTCAGTTCCTCTGTCTTCCTGCCCAGTGAGGGGCTATACAGGAAGCAGACTTCTTCTCTTCCAAATCTTTGGCTGTATCCTATAACCAGCAGCTCTTCTATACCCAGCAGCTATATAGGGGATGCCTATTGCTCTATGACATCATGCCGTCCATAACTTGGCTTGGGAACAAGGCTTTCTGCTTGTTGCCAAGGGTGGACATGAGCCAGGCAGGTGCTGAGCAGAATATCTGATCTGTAAATCAATCCAACTTCCAAATGCCTGGGCAAGAACAGATCCATATGATACAAAGATTAACCGATACATTCATGCTTTGGCTTTCTGTCAGTGTAGGTGGTGGAGAATGAACGATTAGGAGAAGAAAGTAAAGTGATACAAGGAGGGAGTTAGCCCTAAGTAGCAGAGGTGAAGCTTCAGTAAATACTTAGTAACAAGCATGCTAAATACAGGACCTATGTCAGAGAGGAGAGATGCTGGCCATCAACTTGTTCAGTTATTTGTTAATAATGTATACCATCTGTTATCAATTCCATAAAGTGCGCTGATTGGCTGGGAGAATCCCCCTTGACCTATAGGATTCCATCTGCTCACGATCTACCAATCAGTAAGTTGTAACCAGTAAGTTGTGTCTTAAACATTGAGAATTGATTGGAGAGTTGTAATTGGAGGAGATGTAAAATGCAGATTTGGGATTCATATGCCCAACCCGTCTCATGATGTGTTTATAAGCCATTTACTCCTGCAAATTCGTATGTAGCTTTTTTTATTGAAATGGGCTTTTTTAAGGAAACAAAAATAATGTTTTGTCGACGTCGACTATGTCATTTGTATTGTGTGTTTCGTTATATTATCCAGCAATGTTGTGTCTATATTTTGCAACTTGTCGTTTTTTCTAAGATGTGTTAAATATAATGTTCCGCCAAGAATTACCATGTTGTGGGATATAGGAATCAATTCACATACTTTTAGACCAATCAGATGTCATACACACTGATTTTCACTTCTCTGACTATGATGCAAGCAACTGTTAAAAGTTAAAGACTCAGTATCTCGTCCTTGTTGTTAGCAGCTACTGTAGCTATCCTTCCTGTTTTGCCTTAGTCTTCTTTGTTTGGGTCAACAGATAATCTGTAAGAGCAGCCATTTTGTAAGAGCAGAGTCTTTTGGGGGGGGTGGGGGGGGGTTACACCAGAAATGGTCTATAATATAGCCAAGTAACAGGCTTTAGTTACACTAACAGATATCATTTTAAGCACTGTAGTTTATTGTTAAAGAGACACTATGACAGAATAGGACATGGAAGGATTGGGTCCTTTTACAACATGGAGGTCATTGGCAGGTTGTGTCTTACATCATTGTAATAAAATTAAACATTTGTATAATATATTTGGGCAGGAATCTATCTCCGTACATTTGTCATATACTTGGATGGCCAATAACCCATACCGCTCTCATTAGTGGCGATACACTAATTTAATTATCGCGGTTCCTGGTTAGATGTGGAATGTACCACATAGTACCAATAATAATATCTTAAATATGGTGCCAGCATTGAGTCTGAATGCATTTAACAGACTTATTTTAAAATGATATGCTGCTCGAGGGCATTGTGGCCCTAACCCAAACCCTTGTCACTCTACCACCTATTGTAAATGAACATGCATACATCTCTGTTGAAAAAGCCTTTAATGAACGTTCGGCATAAACAGATGTTTCATATGTTAAGACCCAAAATATATTCATGATTGTTTATTGAAACTCATGTTTCCTTGCAGTAAGCCAATGAATCCACAGAAGCAAAAAAACGAAACAATTGTATTTATATATATTGTCCTACGTATGTACTTAGAGAAAAAACAACTGTTGAATAAAGTACAATTTGTATTATGATGCACTCATTTTATATGGAATCTGAAATGTTTTTGTCTTTTTGATGTTGAAATATACTTGATAAAGATGTATCCTGTCAAAAGTAGTCTTCTATTTTGTAGTGTTTAAAAAAAATTGTGTCCTGGGCCTTTTAAGTTAGATGTAAAGTTATATTTAAATATGCTCCAAAATATTTGACGGAAACTACTCTAGGCTTTCCATTTTGGCTTGTATCTATCTATACAGGAGATTTTATTCAAGAGAACATGATGATGATAATGATTATTATTATACAAGACAATATTGGTCTGGAAATGTTCTGTGTAATAAATGGGGTGTTGTGGGATTGATACAGTATAAACTGATGTCATCATCTTGTGAACATTCTAGAACATTGGAACAAAACACCTCAAGACACAGAATCATTTGCTGCATGACAAGCCACAAAAGAAATAGTAAACTATCTTTATTGATATGTTCAATTTCTGCTATTTACAGGTTTTATACTGCACAACAAAATTGTTTCACATAATAACAATGTGACGAAAAAGAACACTGTTCATACATACAGTAGGCTACATCTTGTGTCTGCTTCAACAAACACACGCCAAGGTTAATTTCAAATCAGAACATTAGCTTTGCCAACGGATCATTTGTATATGAGCATGGATAACCTCCTGCAGTCTTATACAGTAGGAATAGTTTGTTGTGATGTTTTGTACCAAATTATAGTAGACACTATCAGGGTTGATATTGAAGTTTGGAGAATATTAAGAAGTTCTGAACATGTCAATAGGTTACAGATTGAGCCATCCACACACCCAATACTGAGTTTGTGTTATATATCAAATAGTCATGAACGTATACTAGCACATTTTCAATTGGAAATCTGAAAGATAATTTTTGGTCAGCCACTAGAGGGTAGCACTATAAAGAGAGTGACGCCCTGATCCGCCAAAGACAGTCTCCCTCTCTCTCATGTACTGATGTACCAACGGCAGTACAGTAGCCTATCGATAGGCAGAAACTGCTTCTCCAAGACATCCCCGATAACGCTTGTAGGCGATGTCATGGCGACGTTGGCTAGCTAAACTCCGGCGTAGAAACACGTCATCGGGTCTAACGGTCGTCTCGCGCAGATTTGCGCATGGGCAACCTGTCTAATTAAAGGCACTCCTTCGATATACAGTTGTTTTTGACGAAAATAAAAACGTGCCAGTTTGTCACTTTTACGAGGTTGGAGTAATAGCATGTTCAACTACTTATGACATTGGCTCGAATCTAGGTTGTGCCTTTAGAGTGTTTAAATGAACATCTAAGGAATAATTTTTCACTTATCTCATTATTGACTTCTCAAACCCCAAACCTTGGTCTGTTTCGAAAGTGTTTACCGAAGTCTCGCGATGTTGCGGCTCTGGGTTTAGAAACTTTGTGGATGGTTCAGAAAATCAATGAAAACTTCACTAGTAAGTCATTGAAATCGATGAAGTTTCCACTAAATTTACCCATGTAATACTAATAGCCAAGATTGATGAAGGCAAAATTTGTTTGAAAAGTTACATTACAGATACAGTATGGAAAAGCAAAGCAAATAAAGTGTGTTTGTGTGACTATAATAATAATCCAGAGTGATTCTCTGATAAACCATTAATAGCTGTATACATTGTATTTTTTACTATTTTTATTTTTTTTAGCTTTTATTCATGATATGTTGATATCGCTATCAATGAGAAATATACAAGACTGAATCTATAATGCTCCAGTGTGGATTTTCATGAGAGGTGTTCAGAACAGAAGTTTAATCATCACCGTGGTGACGGATTTGAATATTTAGGGGAGGGTCTGGGGTTTGCTAGGTTATGGCAGGGATACGGTTGCTTTGGGCATGGCTACACCTCGTTCTGTTGGGTGATGTCAGTGGAGTAGCTGTTGTAGGACTTGCTGGCTCGGGTGCTCATGCCCAGGTACTGCTTCAGGAACTCACTGAAGCGTTTCTGGTTGTTCCACTTGCGGGCAGATTTCCGGACGCCTATGAACCCGCCGTAGCGCTTCTGCAAGGGCCTTCCAGGGCCCATCAATTTCCTGTAGCCGTGCCTTCCCTTCAGGAACCCCCCAAAGCGCTTTGACAGACTTAACCCTGCCGCTCCGTCCTGTTCTTTCTCTGTCGCGCTATCCCCCTCTTCCTCGTCCATTTCCTCCATTTCCCGGGGCAGCTGGGAGGTGTAGGCATCATCGGCGAGGGTTAGCTGTCTCTCACTGCCCAGCTCGTCTGTCCCCAGAGCACGGGCCACGTGGTCAAACCTCTGCAGGGCTGCTGGGTACATCAGCCCCTCATCCCCCTGTTCCTCTTCTTCCTCTGGTAGCATGGCCTCCACCTCCTCCTGGGCCCGTTTCAGCATGTCAGCGCCCCCTATGGACAGGAATGGTAACTGTGGCGGTGCCAAGACCTTGCGACACAGGTCCCAAATGAAGGCAGGGGAGACGTTACTGTCACACTCCACCAGACATACCTGAGAGGAGAGAGGGAGGAAAACAGAGCACATGATCGTTAGATAGAGAGAGAGAGAAAAAAAGAAAGAAAGAAAGAAAGAAAGAAGGAAAGAAAGAAGGAAAGAAGGAAAGAAGGAAAGGACAAACCAAAGTTATGATTTGTTAGTTATTGGTCACCACTTTGTCCAGGGGCTGTACAGAGCAGAGGAGGCTGCTGAGGGGAGGATGGCTTATTATAATGGCTGGAATGGAGTTAATGGAATTGTAACAAACACATGAAAACCACGTGCTAGATGTGTTCGATACCACTACATTTTTTCCGTTCCAGCCATTACTATACGCCCGTCCTCCCCAAATAAGGTTGCACCAGTATACTTTCTGTCAAATGCTGACGTGAAAATGGCTTTATGCATTTCATTGAGATAGACAAGGCACTTTACCCTCATTTTCTCCAGGGGCGCCGTACTACTATGGCTGACCCTGTAAAAACAACACATTTCAACCTACCTATCTGGTGTATGTGACAATAAAACATACAGTATATGTATTTTTTAAAGAATGATAGCAAAATGTTTATGATGCCCATGAAGACATCGTACTGTTCTTCTCTCGCCCGAACATAGTCCTTTCTTTGTCTTACAAATACCTCACCTTGAATTAGTATGGCGTCCATGCTATCTAAATGGTCTTTGTGTGAATATATATCTAGAATCAGTCAGTGGGTTTGGGGTTTCTCTGAACGCATCACAGTCTAGTCTCGCAGTCTCTCAGTGGAGATTCTCCACATCAGAGCTGAACCTGCTATCAACACACACACACACACACACACAAATATTTTCCTTATCTCAGGGTGCCGAGTCATACCAAAGAATATAAAACATGGGACCTTATGCATCTCTGATAGATCTGGGGTAAGGCCCTGCGATAGACTTGCGTCCTGTCCATAGGGTGTACTTGTACATCAAGCTGCCTCACGCTACAGAAACAGGAGATAAGCTCCTGCTCCTATGAGCCGTTCCGGCTTGTACAAGCCAAGGCTACTTACTTACATAGGAGAGAACGTAGCAGAATACACTGAAGCCACTAGACAAAGAGGGGGGTCGGTGGTGCGCTAAACCTCCAGCAGTGAGATGGAGAGAATGGAGAGGGCAGAACACTCACTTCTATCCTCAGGAATCAATTAGCCAGCGCAAATTAAAAGCCAGATGCCGGGAGGCTGGGACGGCATAATGCTAAGAGTCAGATATCGTCAACAATATAGGAGATAGATTGTGGGGAGAATGACTGTGGTGAGGGAAGGGTCGTTTTAGAGAAGGATGAGGGCAGAGCGTGATGGATGCAGGGGTGCGGGGAGTGAGGGAGATGGTAGGTGCGTCTGTGTGCGCATGCATGCGTGTTTCTCTATGGGGGGGTCCCAATCTCTCTTCGTCGACGGCGAGCGCTCTATTTGTGACATCATCAATCTCTCCAGGCGGCGGCAGTGGGCCAACCAGCTGCTGTTTATTGTGTGTGCATAATTAGCCTACGCTCTAAGTTAACTGACTCACCAAAGCTGTTTAAAGCCAAAGGAGCATCTCCTGAGTGAATTAGCTCTATCACCCCACAGACAATCAACCTATTAAAGGGGCAGTGCTTTGCCTGTTTTTTTATATTTTCACACTATGAGGTTGGAAATAACACTCAGAAGTTGTGAAAATGATAATTCCCTTTTAGTGTAAGAGTTTATTAATAAATTTGAAAAAACACGTGGATTTTCAGCCTGTTCAGGTGGAATGGAGTTTTTGGCCCACAAGCATGACATCACAATCTGATGTGATTATTCTGACCAATGACCATTTGTATTTTATTACTTTGAAGGGTTAAACAGGTAGGCTCTAGAGTCTAGACGATCCTATCCGCCAATCATGGTTGCTATTGTAAATAATTTACATTTGTATCAACACTCCCACACGATCAGACTGAGCATTTTAAGAGCACAAGGAGGCTCAGGGAAATAAATTATCACAGATATATTTTGAGTTATTTTTATGAAATAAACACACACAGTAATTTATTAGACATACAGTGATGATTTAAAAATACAATTTAAAACACTGTTAGATTCAGTCAGTCCACTGGTAACAGTCAGAGTTCCTTGAGATAGTACCCCTTTCCTGCAGTCGAGTGACCAAAAGCACCCTCTAGAGGCCTCATGGGTGGAACGTTAATATTTGTAATAATTTCATAATTAATAAACATTATATATAGTGTATATAAAAATAAAATAAAAATCCGGTGTTCCTATGTTAAACGATTTTGTTATATTTTAGTCTTATGTGATGTACATAAAGTGTAATATTGAAATGCAAACTCAGAATTGTATACAATTCAACTCTATATCTGACATAGTACAGGTGTCATAACCAGATCTAGATTATGACAGCGAGATGGACAACAGGGGATTTAATCTGTGTTGAAGTTGATCTCTTCGGGCATTATGTGACTGAGGCAGGGTTAGGCATAGACAGATAAGAGGAATAGAGACATATACTGAACCAAAATATAAACGCAACATGCAACAATTTCAAATATTTTACTCAGTTACAGTTCATATGAGGAAATCAGTCAATTTAAATAAATTCAATAGGCCCTAATCTATGGATTTCTCATGACTGGAAATACAGATACACATATGTTGGTCACAGATACCTTAAAGGAAATGGGCCTCACAATGGGCCTCAGGATCTCGTCATGGTATCTCTGTGCCTTCAAATTGCCATCGATAAAATGCAATTGTGTTCGTTGTCCGTAGCTTACGCCTGCCCATACCATAACCCCACCATGGGGCACTCTGTTCACAATGTTGACGTTAGCAAACCGCTCGCCCACACTACGCCACACACGTGGTCTGCGGTTGTGAGGCCGGTTGGATGTACTACCAAATTCTCTAAAATGACGTTGGAGGCAGCTTATGCTAGAGAAATTAACATTCAAATCTCTGGCAACAGCTCTGGTTGACATTTCTGCAGTCAGCATGCCAAAACTGCACATTTTAGAGTGGCCTTTTATTGTCCCCAGCACAAGGTGCACCTGTGTAATGATCATGCCGTTTAATCAGATTCTTTATATGCCACACCTGTCGGGTGGATTGATTATTTTGGCAAAAGGAGAAATGAATGCTCAGTAACAGAGATGTAAACAAATGTGTGCACATAATTTGAGAGAAATAAGCTTTTTGTGCGTATGGAACATTTCTGGGATATTTTATTTCAGCTCATGAAACATGGGACCATCACTTTACATGTTGCATTTGTATTTTTGTTCAGTGTAGAAGAACAGAGTGATAGACAGATGGAGGATAGGTGTTGTTGGTGGCTTTAGAGACCCTCACCAGTGTGTTAAAGTTGATCTCCTGGGGTAGGATGTGGCTACAGGCCAGGCAGTCCTCCTGGCAGTCACTACAGTGTCCCGGAACACAGAGACACAGCAGCAACAGGGCCCATAGGGGGGTCTTCATTCTCCTCAGTATCGACAGGACAACCTGGGACAGGACACAGGAGAGAGGTCAGAGGTCAATTCATGGTCTTCTGCACAGTCATCATTCACAGTGAACAGCCAGACTGAAAGAGGGGGAGGGAAGGAATGAGTGAGAGAGAGAGAGAATCGGGGGGAGAGAGATACAAGGACACAGACAGACATCGCCGACCGACCGACAGACAAAGATAAGTGATAAACACTAAAGCTTCTGTTTATCTGGGAGTTGTATCGACCTTGGCAGTGAACCAGTCCGCTGTTTTGTGACAACAACAACATAAGACACACAACAGCTGTTTGTACATCATTAAACAAACTCATCATCGCCTTAATTGAACCCTGAATTAGCGCTTCTGGCATGATGGGAGGGAGCACAATGGCCAAAAGAAACGGGGTGATTTCAGAAGCATTGAAGCATTTCGGAAGCCTTGATGCATTTCGGAGTCTTTGTTTTGCTGGATTAGTCATCAGGAAGAGATTGGAGATATATGGAGAGAGGAATCCAAAGCTGTGTTGCACTTGTAACAAACAGAGAACAAGGAATATGCCCATGCACTGATGCACACACACACACACACACACACACACACACACACACACACACACACACACACACACACACACACACACACACACACACACACGCAAAGCATGATATCACTGACCACACCATGTATATGTCAATGACGCACAAACAAATGCCCAAAAACTGCAATTGATAGATGTGTATCTATTATAGAAGTAAAATAATTAGAGATTAAACTTGTTTGTCAGGGACATTACATTTGAATTGTACTGAACTATTTTATTAACTTGCAGTAACGATGATTCAATGTTATCATTCATATCCTGAGAGCAGCTTACCTACACTCTTTAAAAACTGCTTTAGTATAGATAAACGGTAGTTGGAAAAGGATGAGTGCGATTGTAGAACATCATGTGTGAATGAACACAGAAAGGGAAAAGTAGTTATCTTGAAAGTAGCTTCTCTCCTTTCGAGAACAGTTCATACCCCTTTTTAAGTTTTCAGTTTTTCAAGTACTTCATTGAGTTTAGTGCTTCCAATGCAAAATGCAGGTCCCAGTGCAGCATCTCAAACCGTTCCTATTTATTTTTCATAGAAACTAAATGGACACAACAAATGAAGTCTCTACTGTATGAGACATGGATATGCACAGAGAACATTACATACCCAGAAAGCGCTGACCATTCACGTGCGACCCCAAGGGGAACTAGTACTGCAAAGTATCAGAAAGTACAATGTGTTGTCCATTGTTGTTACTCTACGGCATTCCCTTGAGGGAGGTACAAGAGAGTGCCTGTATTTCATGAAAAATCTGTAGTGTTTACGGGTTATTATTCCCCATTGCAGTGTACTTGGACACTTCCAATCGCCTCTCTCTATTGTAGAATCAGCACTTCTACCACAAACAGTAGAAACACATCTCTTTCACGTCCAAAACTGTGACATGTTGTTCTTCTCGGCCACCCTCCTCTAACTCAGTCAAGACACAAAAGCCACTTCACCACTCCTCATCAAATCGATATCCTCCTTGAGTGAGTTTCTACTTAATGGTGTCCCGTGGAACAGCTAAAGAAAGGCCGGCAGGTGGCGAGTGATTATAATGTAGGGGAGTGAATTACAAATACGATACGAGGGGATCGGGCAGGGCGGACAAAGGAGGGGTTGCCGATGGTGTGGTTTTAAAACCACCTTATTAAGTTACATAGATTTTTGCAGGAGATAGCTTGGTTCGTTCCTCATGGCTAGACATTGGAAGACCGGTTGAAGGGAAGGTAATGAGATTGGGGCTGAAGTATGATGTTCTCTGTGTATCCCAGGAGGTTCTATAGACTATCTACAGTACATCAGTCCCTCCAGGATTCCGCCATTCTGCGATTGCAATTTGTTTAGCAAAATCAACCATTCCCTGCATATTATGCGAGGGCTTGCAAATTTGACCAGTCATGTCACAAAACAATCAAATCATTGCAACATTATCACATAAAACGGACCCATCACAGCAGTACAAAAAGAGGGCTCGCAATTTCAACCAATCACTGCAAATTTACTGTATAATATAGTTCAATCAAGCCACACATAAACAAACACCCTCGTCAGCGCATTTTCGCGACAAATTGGATAAAATAATTGCGTATTGCCATGCAAAATGTCAGAATCTCCATAGCAAAATCAAGCATTTTTGCTCGCAAATGTCACAAAGAATCAGCCTGGAGGTCTGGAGTGTCCTACTGTTTTTTCTTCTTCTTCTACTTGGTAGGTAATTGATTAATTGATTGATATCACTGGTTGGCCAGAGAGTCTTCTCAACTGGTGTCCCAGGTCTGAAATCAGTCCTTGATTATCTGGCTCGAAGGACCACGTTGAATTAGTGAAGGCACTTGAAAAATTCAAGAAATGCACTTAATTAAGAATGAAAATCAGCAGTGTTTCTAGCCTCAAAGCCTCCGGATTTGAGAAAAGGGGATATGGGATTGATATGAGTTAAGATAAGCCCAAGCCTCAGAGGTAACACTGCACTTTAAATGTTCAGCAAGTGAAATGTTCAATATATTTCCTTAAACATCCTCTGTGTTGTGTGCTTTCTCTTTAACCCTTGATATGTTCATTTTGACACCTGAAGGAGCATCAGGTTCTGATGGAATCTCTACCTATTGCATGTCCATCTTCTTGTGAGAAATTACACTGGTCACTCAAAACATTTATGAATATTTAAATAAAATCAAATGTTATTTGTTACATGCGCCGAATACAACAGGTGTAGATCTTACCGTGAAATGCTTACTTACAAGCCCCTAACCAACAATACAGATCAAAGAAATAGAGCTAAGAAAATATTTACTAAATAAACTCAAGTAAAAAATTTAATGAAAAAGGAGCACAAGAAAATTATATAACAATAACGAGGCTATATACATGGGGTACCGGTACCGAGACAATGTGCAGGGGTACAGGTTAGTCGAGGTCATTTGTAAAGTGACTATGCATTAATAATAAACATTGAGTAGCAGCAATGTAAATAGTCCGGGTAGCCATTTGATTAATTGTTCAGCAGTCTTATGGCTCGCAGGAAGAAGCTGTTAAGGAGCCTTTTGGTCCTAGACTTGGTGCTCTGGTACCGCTTGCTGTGTGGTAGCAGAGAGAACAGTCTATGACTTGGGTGACTGGAGTCTTTGACAATTTTTTGGGCCTTCCTCTGACACTGCCTAGGATATAGGTCCTGGATGTCAGGAAGCTTAGCCCCAGTGATGTACTGGGCTGTATGCACTACCCTCCGTAGCACCTAATGGTCAGATGCTGAGCAGTTACCAAACCAGGCGGTGATGCAACTGGTCAGGATGCTCTCGATGGTGCAGCTGTAGAACGTTTTGAGGATCTGGGGACCCATGCCAAATCTTTTCTGAGAGGGAAAATGTGTTGTTGTGCCCTCTTTACAACTGTCTTGGTGTGTTTGGACCATAACAGTTCGTTGGTGAGGTGGACACCAAGGAACCTGAAAAACTCTCGACCTGCTCCACTACAGCTCCGTCGATGTTAATGAGGGCCTGTTCGGCGCTCCTTTTCCTATAGTCCACGATCAGCTCCTTTATCTTGCTAACATTGAAGGAGCATAGGTGTTCCTTTTGCCCAGGTGGGAAAGGGCGATTGAGATTGCGTCATCTGTGTATATGTTGGGGCGGTATCACTAGGTTTTCCGGTATGTTGGTATTGATGTGAGACATGACCAGCCTTTCAAAGCACTTCATGGCTACTGATGTGAGTGCTACAGGGCGGTAATCATTTAGGCAGGTTACCTTTGCTTTCTTGGGCACAGGGTGGTCTGTTTGAAACGTAGGTATTACAGACTCGGTCAGGGAGAGGTTGAAAATGTCAGTGAAGACACTTGCCAGTGATTAGTGATGATTAGCAAATGGTTTATAAGGACCTATATTAAACATCTCATGAATTATCCTTTGAATCATTAATACAGAATGTAAAAGTTGTTTATACACACGTGAATAACTAGCTTACTAACATTTACAATAGTGAGAGCAATAATGAATAAATAGTGAGAACTGTTTGTTCATTACTTTTAAATGGTTTATTACTGAACGTTATTAGAACTTGCTCTTACCTACCCACAAATACTGTTTATTGTATGCAGGGGTACCCCATTCAGATACATCCATGATATGAAATACGGAGACCAACTCTATGAGGGTTCAGTATAAGACCAAAGCAGCCATGCCAGTACCAGTGTAAATACCACTGGGTTTGAGCCACTGATATGATTGACAAATGAGCCTTGTGCTGAAAGCACCATTGGGTTCTCAAGCTCCATTGAGCACTTGTGTGTGTGTGTGTGTGTGTGTGTGTGTGTGTGTGTGTGTGTGTGTGTGTGTGTGTGTGTGTGTGTGTGTGTGTGTGGTATGGTGGGACCAGGGAAACACACATCCAGTATGATTGACAATGTCCCTATCAACAGAAATGCATAATCAGGAAGAGAAATGGAGTAGAAAGAATAAATAAACGCATGAACAATTCTGTTTATGTGCATTAGGACATCACAACAGGTTGTGAGTGTGGCACTGCAAACAAAAATCATGGATAAAGAAAAATATTTAGAGAAATTTCAGCTACTGCACAAAAGCCCTCTACAGCTATTGTCAGAAAATTCTCTACAAGCACAGGAAAACTATGATAAGAGAAAACAAAGACATATTTGCAATTAAGTTGAAATTATCACTTTGCCTTGTAATAGGAGGGAGAGGCCTAGACAGACAAATTGCTGTAGGAGAATCAGCCATGGGTGAATAATCCGGATTTAACACTTTCCTTGAGATTAGTAAATTATTTTACATTTCCTGGCCTTGATGAGGACACTGCGGTAATGAGGAAAGTGTTGAGAGAGAACAACGTAGAGATACAGAGAGATAGTGGACCAATGATGTGGCCGGAACACTAACTCATCCGGAACCATAGAATCAGAATGGGTTCAAATTCAAATACTTTGTCCAGAACATTCTTCTGTGGAATGACGTGTCTAACATGATGAACATTCAAGATGGACTGAAATGGAATTAAATGTTGGATACAGCAGCCAGAGAGAGAGTGAAGGATAGATGAACTGTTTGCCAATATTGGCATAGATCATTCAACACTTTTGAGACGGGGGCATTTGGATGTCTTCTGACGTACACTTCCAAAGTCTAACACCATATGAGCCTCATACTTTACAGTTGAAACTCAAGCCAGCTTCAGTGTTCCACAGAGAGAGAGGGAAAGGAAGCACAATCCCACACATTTATTTCTCACCCCATCCTTTTCACCACATAAGTGGTGTGCGAGAAGGGTCTCTCTCGTGTATTTTTATTTCATTTAACCAATTTTGAATTCAGTCTGTAACACAAAATGTGGAATAACTCAAGGGGTATGAATACTTTCTGAAGGCACTGCAGCTGAGTGAGAATAACAAAGTCAATAAGGGCTCCCTAGAGATCAGGGCTCCTGGGCACGTGCCCTGCATGCTGACGAGACTAACTACCAATCTAAAAATTGTTAGCTGACATGGATGATTGAAGGACTGTCATTGACTGACATAATAAGAAAAAAAACAAGATAAAAACTGCTGATGCACAACCAAATTTCTAAATTGCACCGGGTTAACGTAACAATTATTTTTTTTGGTCTGGGGCCCTAAGCGACCGCTTACGTTGCTTATGCCTGGAATCGGCCCTGTGTGTGAGGCAAAGAGAGGTAATGTAAGTGATCAGAGGTTAAAAAGGCTACGGCTGCCACTATCTAAGAGGTGTTTATATCATCCCTCAATTAAAAAAGGAATGTACCACAGGAGCAGAATGCACACACACACACACACACGATTTGCCCAGGCACAATACTGTATGAAATATTATTTTCCCAGTATCTGCAGAGTTTTTCCCTCACGCTCTCATTCCCGCCTTCACACCTGCAGCTCATCAGCAGGTCCCCCTCTCCAGATAGCCCAGCTATAATTGTTTAATTAACCGGCTTATTGCTGAGTAAATCACTTAATTAAACACAGTAATTGGGTTATCAAAGTCCTCTGGTGAATCTGACTGCTAGACCTGCTAATAATAACCAAAAAATGATCCATGGGGTCTGTGTCTTTCTTGACTCTGTCTGTCTGCTCCCACTACAGTCAAAGGAATAGGACCAGTGTTCTGGGGAAGGCTGGGATTCAATCTGATGGCGCATTGTCTTCAATGCACCATTTGAAGGTATTTTCTGATGGAGCCGACATATTCAGCGAATACCATAAATGCGGTCTCCGCGAACATAGAAACATTGCCTTTACATGCCACATAGCAGACGAAGAAGATTATGATTGAAAATAATAATAGCTTGTAAACAAGGTGCTTCAACTTGACATCCTGTGTGGTCCGTGTCTAGAACATTTCAAGCTCATGACTTCAATGGATACAATAAAGACAAGCTATTAGGATAGAATGGTACTAAGGGAAATTAACAACCACAACCTCTACCGAGAATACCAGTCACGACAATATTCTTCAACACATTACAACTTTATCGATGAACGAGGGCGGATCAGTGACAAACGTCGATATACCATGCAAAACATCAGCCTCTGTATCAATAGTATACATCACTAACTATCAGTTAAATGTATCATCTTCCACCCTGTAAAACCACATCAGTATTGGTCCTACAGCACCACGGATCAATATAGCGATAGATTGATATTAACTTAGAGCAGTGGAGGCTCATCAGAGGAGGAAGGGAAGGACCATCCTCCTCAGTGAATTTTATTTAAATAACAAATAATTCAACATTAAAAAGTTATTGTTATATAAAACTGTACTAAATATAATCATATCACCAGATAATTGATTAAAACACACTATTTTGAAATGAAGGTCTACTTTAGCCTCAACAGCACTCTGTAGCGTAGCACTATGGTGTAGCCGGAGGACAGCAAGCTTCCGTCCTCCTCTGGGTACATTGACTTCACTACAAAACCTAGGAGGCTCATGGTTCTCACCCCCTTCCATAGACTTACACGGGAATTATGACAACTTCCTGAGGACGTCCACAAACATATCAGAGCTCTTGCAGCATAAAATGACGTTCTCCACCCAATCAAAGGATCAGAGAATTAATCTAGTACTGAAAGCATAAGCTACAGCTAGCTAGCACTGCATAAAACGTGGTGAGTAGTTGACTCAAAGAGAGAGAAAGACAATAGTTGAACAGTTTTGAACAAATGTATTTCTTCCAAAATTAAGGAGAAGCAAGAGAGAGAGAGATCAACATTTTTTTTCACTTTGAGTTTCACTTACTTACTTAGCTAGCAAATACAGCTAGCTAGTTTAGCCTAATCAAACACCCTGCTCAAACAGAGGGATGCTACGTTAGCTAACTGGCAACCCAACACAACATTGGAACTCTTCCAAGTCAAGGTAAACTTTTGGGCCAGCCGGTTTAAGTGCTAAACTACTTACTGACTGTACACTAACGTTACTGCATGATTGTAGCAGGATTACTAACACATTATTTCATTAGGTATGTTGACTATTGTCACGTTCGCTGGACTAAATATCGGACCAAGCTGCAGCGTGATATGGTTTCCACATATTTTTTCATTGAAAACGCACAAAAACAACAAAGAATAAATTAAACAAACAACGAACCGTAACAACAGAAATGCAACATGCACTAACTCAAAACAATATCCCATAAAACACAGGTGAAAAAAATGCTACTTAAATATGATCCCCAATTAGAGACAACGATAACCAGCTGCCTCTAATTAGGAATCATACCAAACACCAACATAGAAAAACTAAACTAGAACCCCACATAGAAAATAACTAGAACCAGATCTGGACTGGACATCAGTGAGGAGGAAGGCTCCTGTCATGGAGCAGGACTGGACGCCGTATCTGGACTGAGCACCGGCGCAGGAGAAGGTTCCGCCCATGGAGATGGACCGGACGCCGTGCCTGGACTGGGCATCTGCGCAGGGGAAGGCTCCCGCCATGGAGCTGGAGGTTCCGGACCGTTGACCGTCACAGGAGGTTCCGGACCGTTGACCGTCTCAGGAGGTTCCGGACCGTGGACCGTCTCAGGAGGTTCCGGACCGTGGACCGTCTCAGGAGGTTCCGGACCGTGGACCGTCTCAGGAGGTTCCGGACCGTGGACCGTCTCAGGAGGTTCCGGACAGTGGACCGTCTCAGGAGGTTCCGGACCATGGATCGTCTCAGGAGGTTCCGGACTGTGGACCGTCATTGGAGGTTCCGGACTGTGGCCCGTTATTGGAGGTTCCGGACTGTGAAACGTCGCCGGAAGCTCTGGACTGTGAACCGTTGCCGGAAGCTCTGGATTGGGACTCGTTGCCAGAAGCTCTGGACTGTGAACCATCGCCAGAAGCTCTGGACTGTGAACCATCGCCGGAAGCTCTGGACTGGGGACCTGTCGCGGAAAGCTCTGGACTTGGGACCGTCACCTGAAGCTCTGGACTGGGGAGGCACACTGGAGGCCTGATGCATGGGGCCGGTACAGGTGGCACCGGCCTGGTGACACGCACCTCAGGGCACCGGACTGGGAAAGCGCACTGGAGGCCTAGTGCATGGAACCAGCACAGGTGGTGCCAGATTGGTGACACGCACTTCAGGGCGAGTGAGGGGAGCAGGCTCAGGACGTACCGGAGGGAGAGTGCGAGGAGCAGGCACAGGACGTACTGGACTGGGGACACGCACTTCAGGGAGAGTGCGAGGCGGAGACACATGACGTACCGGACTGGAGAGGTGCACTTGAGGCCAGAAGCGTGGAGCCGGCACAGGTTGCACCAGACTGCTAACCGGATCCTCTGGTCGGATGTTGAGCAGAACACACTTGCACAACATCTCTCTCATCTCACTCTCTCCCAACTTTGCCATTGCCTCCCTGACGGTCTCTGGCTCTTCCCTCTGCTCAGCCGCCAGCTCCAGGTGCTCCCCCACCAAAAAAACAGGGTTGTCCTTGGCCTTTCTGTAGCCGCGAACCCTGTCGTCGTCGCTGTCCTCCATAATCTCCTTCTGTCTGTCGCCAAGGAAGGGTTTTGCATCTCCCCATCACTTCTTCCCATGTCCAGAAATCCTTCCCTTTTTGGGCACGCTGCTTGGTCCTGATTTGATGGGATATTCTGTCATGTTCTCTGGAATAAATATGGGACCAAGCTGCAGCGTGATATGGTTTCCACATATTATTTCATTGAAAACGCACACAAACAACAAAGAATAAACGAAACAAATAACGAACTGTAACAACAGAGGTGCAACATGCACTAACTCAAAACAATATCCCATAAAACACAGGTGGAAAAAATGCTACTTAAATGTGTCAGTGTCTAGGGTTACCCGAGAATGGTGCGACAAAAAGAAAAATCCAGTCAGTGGCAGTCCTGATTGTTCCTGTCACGACTTCCGCCGAAGTCGGTCCCTCTCCTTGTTCAGGCGGCGTTCGGCGGTCGACGTCACCGGCCTTCTAGCCATTACCGATCCACTTTTCATTTTCCATTTGTTTTCTCCTTGTCTTACACACCTGGTTTCAAATTACGTTTATTACTCATATCTGCTGTCCACCCCTCCTTCACCCGGTCCCAGCGGGATTCGGCTCGTGCTCCCGAGGGAGTCCTCGGGCACCTGCAATGGGCCATGAGGCGGCAGAAGGCGAGCGCTGACCGCCACCGCAGTGAGGCCCCGGTGTTCGCACCGGGGGACCGGGTCTGGCTTTCGACCCGAAACCTGCCCCTCCACTTGCCCTGCCAGAAGCTGGGCCAGCAGTTTGTGGGGCCATTCAAAGTCCTGAGGAGAGTGAACGAGGTGTGTTACAGGTTACAGATTCCCCCCCGTTTACCGTATTAACCCCTCATTCCATGTGTCTCTAATCAGGCCGGTGGTGGCTGGTCCACTCCAGGAGTCTGAGGTGCGGGAGGTTCCTCCGCCCCCTCTGGACATCGAGGGGGCCCCGGCGTATGCTGTTCGAGCCATCCTGGACTCGAGGCGTCGGACGAGGGGCCTTCAGTACCTCGTGGACTGGGAGGGGTACGGTCCGGAGGAGAGATGCCGGGTGCCAGTGGAGGACGTCTTGGACCCATCGTTGCTGTGGGAGTTCCACCGTCTCCATCCGGATCGCTCTGCAGCTCGTCCTCCGAGTCGTCCCCGAGGTCGGTGTCGGTGCGCTGCTGGAGCCTCTACACCAGCTACACACAGGCACTATTACAGTACCGCCGTCCAATCTGCAGCAACTGCATGATGCCATCGCATTAGTATGGACCAACATCCTTGTGGACACCTTGTAGAAATGCCCCGAAGAATGTCAGGCTGTTATGGAGGCAATGGTATGGTACTAGACCCGGTGCTAGATGGGTGTACCTAATAAACTGGCCGATGGGTGTATATATCAATAATAGCATGACACACTTCAGACCTGTGATGCAGTGAGAGGCAGCAGCAGAGTTGATTTGCTGCGACAACCATGGCGTGGCAGAGGCTGATCTAATGGAGAAGGCATTAAGAGATACACATGGACCTAAATCAATCTCTCTCTTTATTGAGATGAATTCACTTCACTGGAGGTTAGGAGTAGAGGTGAGGCAGTTCAGAGGTGCGCACATATACGCAAACACATGCACACAAATGTGTATATGCATGTCCACACCTACGCACGCACACAGCCACACACAAGCACACATATTTGCAAACACCTCATCCCTGACTGTAGAAAGGGATAATAAACGGGACAGAGAGATCTCATAAGATCCTGGAAACACACAAAGAGAGAGAGAGGAGCCCAACTGAGTTGTGGCATTATGATTGGATTAACACACTCTAATCCTGTGAGTTTAGACTAGTCCTCACCAGGTGTTCACCACCACACACACGACCTCCGACCCCTTATCAAAGAACACCTCAAGAGCTGTCAATAATGAGGGGAATGGAGAGATACAGACCTCAGATTTTTCCTCCAAACACATGTCATTGCGTGTCATTCTGTTCAGCTCCCAATTTATCCAACAAGGATGAGCCACTTAGAAAGAAGAGGAACAATACTTTTTAAAATCCATTTTTCTAGGGAGATTTAGGACACTGTTCCATAGGGCACAACGTAACGAAGCATTTGCAATTGAAAATTAATTTTAGAAAAACAGTCAACTAATTTCTTATTTCTCCCTCAATTGATCAAACATGTAAAACATGTCTATATGGTATCCAGCTGTGTAGGGGAGGGGAAAACATGTAAACGCCATTTACACGCGGATCCTGTGTTCTGCCTTACAACCAGTGTAACCGCAGTGGATCACATGCAGCGACCAAAAAAAAAACGACTCAGAAAAAGAGGGAAACGAAGCGGTCTTCTGGTCAGACTCCGGAGACGGGCACATCGTGCACCACTCCCTAGCATTCTTCTTGCCAATGTCCAGTCTCTTGACAACAAGGTTGATGAAATCCGAGCAAGGGTAGCATTCCAGAGGGACATCAGAGACTGTAACGTTCTTTGCTTCACGGAAACATGGCTCACTGGAGAGACGCAATCCGAAGCGGTGCAGCCAGCGGGTTTCTCCACGCATCGCGCCGACAGAAACAAACATCTTTCTGGTAAGAAGACGGGCGGGGGCGTATGTCTTATGGCCAACGTGACATGGTGTGATGAAAGAAACATACAGGAACTCAAATCCTTCTGTTCACCTGATTTAGAATTCCTCACAATCAAATGTAGACCGCATTATCTACCAAGAGAATTCTCTTCGATTATAATCACAGCCGTATATATCCCCCAAGCAGACACATCGATGGCTCTGAACGAACTTTATTTAACTCTCTGCAAACTGGAAACGATTTATCCGGAGGCTGCATTCATTGTAGCTGGGGATTTTAACAAGGCTAATCTGAAAACAAGACTCCCTAAATTTTATCAGCATATCGATTGCGCAACCAGGGTGGAAAGACCCTGGATCATTGTTACTCTAACTTCCGCGACGCATATAAGGCCCTGCCCCGCCCCCTTTCGGAAAAGCTGACCACGACTCCATTTTGTTGATCCCTGCCTACAGACAGAAACTAAAACAAGAAGCTCCCACGCTGAGGTCTGTCCAACGCTGGTCCGACCAAGCTGACTCCACACTCCAAGACTGCTTCCATCACGTGGACTGGGAGATGTTTCGTATTGCGTCAGACAACAACATTGACGAATACGCTGATACGGTGTGCGAGTTCATTAGAACGTGCGTTGAAGATGTCGTTCCCATAGCAACGATTAAAACATTCCCTAACCAGAAACCGTGGATTGATGGCAGCATTCGTGTGAAACTGAAGGCACGAACCACTGCTTTTAATCAGGGCAAGGTGTCTGGTAACATGACTGAATACAAACAGTGCAGCTATTCCCTCCGCAAGGCTATCAAACAAGCTAAGCGCCAGTACAGAGACAAAGTAGAATCTCAATTCAACGGCTCAGACACAAGAGGTATGTGGCAGGGTCTACAGTCAATCACGGACTACAGGAAGAAACCCAGCCCAGTCACGGACCAGGATGTCTTGCTCCCAGGCAGACTAAATAACTTTTTTGCCCGCTTTGAGGACAATACAGTGCCACTGACACGGCCTGCAGCGGAAACATGCGGTCTCTCCTTCACTGCAGCCGAAGTGAGTAAGACATTTAAACGTGTTAACCCTCGCAAGGCTGCAGGCCCAGACGGCATCCCCAGCCGCGCCCTCAGAGCATGCGCAGACCAGCTGGCCGGTGTGTTTACGGACATATTCAATCAATCCCTATACCAGTCTGCTGTTCCCACATGCTTCAAGAGGGCCACCATTGTTCCTGTTCACAAGAAAGCTAAGGTAACTGAGCTAAACGACTACCGCCCGTAGCACTCACATCCGTCATCATGAAGTGCTTTGAGAGACTAGTCAAGGACCATATCACCTACACCCTACCTGACACCCTTGACCCACTCCAATTTGCTTACCGCCCAAATAGGTCCACAGACGATGCAATCTCAACCACACTGCACACTGCCCTAACCCATCTGGACAAGAGGAATACCTATGTGAGAATGCTGTTCATCGACTACAGCTCGGCATTCAACACCATAGTACCCTCCAAGCTCGTCATCAAGCTCGAGACCCTGGGTCTCGACCCCGCCCTGTGCAACTGGGTACTGGACTTCCTGACGGGCCGCCCCCAGGTGGTGAGGGTAGGCAACAACATCTCCTCCCCGCTGATCCTCAACACTGGGGCCCCAAGGGTGCGTTCTGAGCCCTCTCCTGTACTCCCTGTTCACCCACGACTGCGTGGCCATGCACGCCTCCAACTCAATCATCAAGTTTGCGGACGACACAACAGTGGTAGGCTTGATCACCAACAACGACGAGACGGCCTACAGGGAGGAGGTGAGGGCCCTCGGAGTGTGGTGTCAGGAAAATAACCTCACACTCAACGTCAACAAAACTAAGGAGATGATTGTGGACTTCAGGAAACACCAGAGGGAACACCCCCCCATCCACATCGATGGAACAGTAGTGGAGAGGGTAGCAAGTTTTAAGTTCCTCGGCATACACATCACAGACAAACTGAATTGGTCCACTCACACAGACAGCATCGTGAGGAAGGCGCAGCAGCGCCTCTTCAACCTCAGGAGGCTGAAGAAATTCGGCTTGTCACCAAAAGCACTCACAAACTTCTACAGATGCACAATCGAGAGCATCCTGGCGGGCTGTATCACCGCCTGGTATGGCAACTGCACCGCCCTCAACCGTAAGGCTCTCCAGAGGGTAGTGAGGTCTGCACAACGCATCACCGGGGGCAAACTACCTGCCCTCCAGGACACCTACACCACCCGATGCTACAGGAAGGCCATAAAGATCATCAAGGACATCAACCACCCGAGCCACTGCCTGTTCACCCCGCTGCCATCCAGAAGGCGAGGTCAGTACAGGTGCATCAAAGCTGGGACCGAGAGACTGAAAAACAGCTTCTATCTCAAGGCCATCAGACTGTTAAACAGCCACCACTAACATTGAGTGGCTACTGCCAACACACTGTCAATGACACTGACTCTACTCCAGCCACTTTAATCATGGGAATTGATGGGAAATGATGTAAATATATCACTAGCCACTTTAAACAATGCTACCTTATATAATGTTACTTACCCTACATTGTTCATCTCATATGCATACGTTGATACTGTACTCTATATCATCGACTGCATCCTTATGTAATACATGTATCACTAGCCACTTTAACTATGCCACTTGGTTTACATACTTATCTCATATGTATATACTGTACTCGATATCATCTACTGTATCTTGCCTATGCTGCTCTGTACCATCACTCATTCATATATCCTTATGTACATATTCTTTATCCCCTTACACTGTGTATGACAGTAGTTTTTTTGGAATTGTTAGTTAGATTACTTGCTCGTTATTACTGCATTGTCGGAACTAGAAGCACAAGCATTTCGCTACACTCGCATTAACATCTGCTAACCATGTGTATGTGACAAATTGATTTGATTTGATTTGATTTGATTTACACACCTTTGTAATTTTGCGTGAGCATTTACACACCTTTGTAATTTTGCGTGAGCATTTACACACCTTTGTAATTTTGCGTGAGCATTTACACACCTTTTGTGAAAAAAATGTATTGAAAGTATTGAAGCCACGTCTAAAATATTGTATATTCACGACTTCGGGTCCAAGGCATTGAAGAAAAAATGCAATCCAAATGATTCTCAATTCCATTTGTATTTCGGAAAATGTACACCATAGAACCAATTCCACCAGGCACCCCTATTTGGAATAACCCCACCTTACCTCTAGAGTTTAATGACAACACCTTTAAGTCCTTCTTCCAAAGTGGCATCATTCATTGTTTACATGTGTACTATGATGGATCTCTGGATAATCCAAGGTCAATTTCATTCAGTTCTTACAACTCAGAATTCTTCTTCAATCACTTCAACAGAATCTGGATGGACGTAAGGGATCCAACATAGAACAAAATACTGAAAGAAGCTGCTGCACCAAAAGATGTTGATTGAAACTCTACCTGGAAAAAAGAAGAACTTGGAAACAGATCGTGAGTGGAAAAACCATTGGTCATATACAGTTGAAGTCGGAAGTTTACATACACCTTAGCCAAATACATTTAAACTCAGTTTTTCACAATTCTTGACATGTAATCCTAGTAAAAATCCTGTTTTAGGTCAGTTAGGATCACCACTTTATTTTAAGAATGTGAAATGTCAGAATAATAGTAGAGAGAATTATTTATTTCAGCTTTTATTTATTTCAACACATTCCCAGTGGGTCAGAAGTTTACATGCACTTAATTAGTATTTGGTAGTATTGCCTTTAAAATTGTTTAACTTGGGTCAACCATTTCGGGTAGCCTTCCACAAGCTTCCCACAATAAGTTGGGTGAATTTTGGCCCATTCCTCCTGACAGAGCTGGTGTAACTGTCAAGTTTGTAGGCCTCCTTACTCGCACACGCTTTTTCAGTTCTGCCCACACATTTTCTATGGGATTGAGGTCAGGGCTTTGTGATGGCCACTCCAATACCTTGACTTTGTTGTCCTTAAGCCATTTTGCCACAACTTTGGAAGTATGCTTGGGGTCATTGTCCATTTGGAAGATCCATTTGCGACCAAGCTTTAGCTTCCTGACTGATGTCTTGAGAGGTTGCTTCAATATATCCACATATCTTCTTTCCTCACAATGACATCTATTTTGTGAAGGGCACCAGTCCCTCCTGCAGCAAAGCACCCCCACAACATGATGCTGCCACCCCCGTGCTTCACGGTTGGGATGGTGTTCTTTGGCTTTCAAGGCTCCCCGTTTTTCCTGCAAACATAACGATGGTCATTATGGCAAAACAGTTCTATTTTTGTTTCATCAGAACAGAGGACATTTCTCCAAAAGGTATGATCTTTGTCCCCATGTGCAGATGCAAACCGTAGTCTGGCTTTTTTATGGCGGTTTTGGAGCAGTGGCTTCTGAGCGACCTTTCAGGTTATGTTGATATAGGATTAGTTTTAATGTGGATATAGATACTTTTGTACCTGTTTCCTCCAGCATCTTCACAAGGCCCTTTGATGTTGTTCTGGGATTGATTTGCACTTTCCTCACCAGGAAAGCTTGCTGCCAAGGATGAACCAGACTTGTGGAGGTCTGCAATTTTTTTCTGAGGTCTTGATTTCTTTTGACTTTCTCACGATGTCAAGCAAAGAGGCACAGAGATTGAAGCTAGGCCTTGAAATACATCCAAAGGTACACCTCCAATTGACTCAAATGATGTCAGTTAGCCTATCAGAAGCTTCTAAAGCCATGACATCATTTTCTGGAATTTTCCAAGCTGTTTAAAGGCACATTCAACTTAGTGTATGTAAACTTCTGACCCACTGGAATTGTGATACAGTGAATTAAAAGTGAAATAATCTGTCTGTAAACAAATGTTGTAAAAATGAATTGTGTCATGCCCAAAGTATATGTCCTAACTGACTTGCCAAAACTATAGTTTGTTAACAAGAAATTTGTGGAGTGGTTGAAAAACAAGTTTTAATGACTCCAACTTAAGTGTATGTAAACTTCCGACTTCAATTGTATATGTGAAAGTGTTCATACCTGCTCTTACAACGTAAGACATAAACTACCGCAATTTAAGACTCATACGACTTACTACACTCCTGTCAAAATGAATGTAATGCACCCAGAAATGTCACGTCTGTTGGAGATTCAAAAAGCACAAACAAACCCTATTACATATGCTGTGGTCCTGTGACCTACTGACACCATTTTGGGATAATGTATGTGTTATCATTTCATTAGGTCTAGGAATTTATATCCATTCATCTCCACGATTATGTTTGTTGGATATGTAAATACAGGTGATCAATGTCAGAGAAAGTTTTGTAACCTAAGTCTAATTGCAAAAAAAAAAATTATAGCCAAGAATTGGAATGCCTCATATCCACCCTCAATAACAAACTGGAGGACGGAACTATCTACCATGCCTACAGTACCAGTCAAAAGGTTGGACACGTATTCAAGGGTTTTCTTTATTTTTACTATTTTCTACATTTGAGAAAAATTGTGAAAAGATATTTAAAAAATATATGAATGAACACATGTGGAATCATGTACTCAGCAACTCAGCAAAAAAAGAACCGTCCTCTCACTGTCAACTGTGTTTATTTTCAGCAAACTTAACATGTGGAAATATTTGTATGAACATAACAAGATTCAACAACTGAGACATAAACTGAACAAGTTACACAGATATGTGACTAACAGAAGTGGAAAAATGTGTCCCTGAACAAAGGGGGGGTCAAAAGTAACAGTCAGTATCTGGTGGCACCGATTTGCCAGTTCTTGCTGTGAGATGTTACCCCACTCTTCCACCAAGGCACCTGCAAGTTCCCAGACATTTCTAGGGGGAATGGCCCTAGCCCTTACCCTCCAATCCAACAGATCCCAGACGTGCTCAATGGGATTGAGATCCGGGGTCTTTGCTGGCCAGGGCAGAACATTTCCTGTCTAGCAGGAAATCACGCACAGAACAAGCAGTATGGCTGGTGGCATTGTCATGCTGGAGGGTCATGTCAGGATGAGCCTGCAGGAAGGGTACAACATGAGGGAGGAGGATGTCTTCCCTGTAACGCACAGCACTGAGATTGTCTGCATTGACAACAAGCTCAGTCCGATGATGCTGTGACACACCGCCCCAGAACATGACAGACCCTCCACCTCCAAATTGATCCAGCTCCAGAGTTCAGGCCTCGGTGTAATGCTCATTCCTTCGACGATAAATGCGAATCCGACCATCACTCCTTGTGAGACAAAACCGCGACTCGTCAGTGAAGAACACTTTTTGCCAGTCTGGTCCAGCGACGGTGGCTTTATGCCCATAGGCGATGTTGTTGATGGTGATGTCTGGTAAGGACCTGCCTTCAAGCCTTCAGTCCAGCCTCTCTCAGCCTATTGCGAACAGTCTGAGCACTGATGGAGGGATTGTGCATTCCTGGTCTAACTCGGGCAGTTGTTGCTGCCATCCTGTACCTGTCCCGCAGGTGTGATGTTCGGATGTACCGATCCTGTGCAGGTGTTGCTACACGTGGTCTGCCACTGCGAGGACAATCAGCTGTCCATCTTGTCTCCCTGTAGCGCTGTCTTAGGCGTCTCACAGTACGGACATTGCAATTTATTGCCCTGGCCACATCTGCAGTCCTCATGCCTCCTTGCAACATGCCTAAGGCACGTTTGCGCAGATGAGCAGGGACCCTTTCTTTTGGTGTTTTTCAGAATCAGTAGAATTGCCTCTTTATTGTCCTAAGTTAACTTAACTGTGACCTTAATTTCCTACCGTCTGTAAGCTGTTAGTGTCTTAACGACCGTTCCACAGGTGCATGTTCATTAATTGTTTATGGTTAATTGAACAAACATGGGAAACAGTGTTTAAACCCTATACAATGAATATCTGTGAAGTTATTTGGATTTTTACGAATTATCTTTGAAAGACAGGGTCCTGAAAAATAGAAGTTTCTTTTTTTGCTGAGTGTTGTAACCAAAAAGGTTTTAAACAAATCAAAATATATTTTATATTTGAGATTCTTCAAAGTAGCCACCCTTTGCCTTGATGACAGCTTTGCACACTCTTGACATTCTCTGAACCAGCTTCATGAGGTAGTCACCTGGAATGCATTTCAATTAACAGGTCTACGTTGTTAAAATTTGATTTGTGGAATTCTATTCCTTCTTAATGTGTTTGAGCCAATCAGTTGTGTTGTGGAAAGGTAGCGGTGGTAAACAGAAGAAGCCCTATTTGGTAAAAGACCAAGTCCATATTATGGCAAGAACAGCTCAATAAACAGAGAAACGACAGTCCATCATTACTTTAACACATGAATGTCATTCAGTCCGCAAAATGTCAAGAACTTTGAATGTTTCTTCTAGTGAAGTCGCAAAAACCATCTAGCGCTATGATGGAACTGGCTCTCATGAGGACCGCCACAGGAAAGGAAGAACCAGAGCTACCGCTACTGCAGAGGATAAGTTAATTAGAGTTAACTATATTTCAGAAATTTCAGCCCAAATAAATGCTTCATAGAGTTCAAGTAACAGACACATCTCAACATCAACTGTTCAGAGGAGACTGTGTGAATCAGGCCTTCATGGTCGAATTGCTGCAAAGAAACCACTACTAAAGGACACCAATAATAAGAACAGACTTGCTTGGGCCAAGAAACATGAGCAATGGACATTAGACCGTGGAAATCTGTCCTTTGGTCTGATGAGTCCAAATTTGAGATTTTTGGTTCCAACTGCCGTGTCTTTGTGAGACGCAGAGTAGGTGAACAGATAATCTCTGCATGTGTGGTTCCCACCGTGAAGCATGGAGGAGGAGGTGTGATGGTGTGGGGGTGCTTTGCTGGTGACAATGTCAGTGATTTATTTAGAATTCAAGGCACACTTAACCAGCATGGCTACCACAGCATTTTGTAACGATACATCCCATCTGGTTTGCTCTTATTGGGACTATCATTTGTTTTTCAATAGGACAATGACCCAACACACCTCCAGGCTGTGTAAGGGCTATTTGACCAAGGAGGAGTGTGATGGAGTGCTGCATCAGATGACCTGGCCCTCACAATCACCCGACCTCAAGAGATGGTTGAGATGGTTTTGGGATGAGTTGGACCACAGAGTGAAGGAAAAGCAGCCAACAAGTGCTCAGCATATGTGGGAACTCCTTCATGACTGTTGGAAAAGCATTCCAGGTGAAGCTGGTTGAGAGATTGCCAAAAGTGTGCAAAGCTGTCATTCTAAAATATATGTTTTGATTTGTTTAACACTTTTTTGGTTACTATGTGAATCCATGCGTTATTTCATCATTTTGATGTCTTCACTATTATTCTACATTGTAGAAAATAGTAAAAATAAAGAAAAACCGTTGAATGAGTATGTGTGTCCAAATTTTGGACTGGTACTGTACATGCCATTAGACTATATATATATATATATATATATATATATATATATCTATATATATATATACATACACATATATATATATATATATATATATATGTATATATATATATACATACACACATATATATATATATATATATTACAAAATCAAACATAAACCAACATTTGACAGAATTTGAAAATTGTCTGTTGACCATCTGTCACGCCCTGACCATAGAAAGCTTTTCTTTCTCTATGTTGGTTAGGTCGGGGTGTGACTAGGGTGCGTCATCTAGGTGATTTATATTTTTATGTTGGCCTGGTATGGTTCCCATTCAGAGGCAGCTGTTTATCGTTGTCTCTGATTGGGGATCATATTTAGGCAGCCATTTCCCCTTTGTGTTTTGTGGGATCTTGTTTTTGTGTAGCTGCCTGTGAGCAGCCCAGAACAGCACGTTTCGTTTTTCTTCTGTCTTATTTGTTGAGTTGATTCATTATTAAACATGTGGAATTCTACGCACGCTTGCGCCTTGGTCCAATCATTATAACGATCGTGACACCATCTTTGAGAATGTTTTGTGTTTAGTTTTGTGTTGTATATTAAAAAATAAAACTCACACAAAAAATATTAAGTATGGAGAGTGTTACTTTTTTCACATAACCAACCATATGTTTTACCGCTACATCACTGACGGAGTCCATATCAGGAATGCAGTTTGACGACTTCCTGATATGGATGCCGTTAGTCTTGACTCTCTTTTCTCCTCAGACTGAGTGGCTGCCTAGTACTGCCGGTAGTACTACACAACTGATCCACAACTATATTTGAGGGTTTCCAACAACTTTTCAACTATTACAACATAACATAAACCGTGTCATTAACATGACTCAAGAGTAGAACGTATTTTGTGTCTATCTGATGCTGAGGCCCATTCAAACAGCTGCACAGAAGAACAACAAGAGAGCTAATCAAGGGCTAATTTCACAGTTTCCGCAAATCTGTGTCGTGCCGGATGGGGAACGCTTAGAATTATTCTGCCCGCAGGTCTGACGAGACGGCGTTTAATTGTCTTGGAATCCCTTTAAAATACCATTTATACACTCCTCTCGCTCTCTCTTACACACACACGCAGTCAAGAAAATATGCATGCAGTCATGCAGACACACGGGCGGGTGCAATCAAGCAAGTACGCAGATGCACACACACACACACACACACACACACAAGCGCACAAACACACAGACACATTCTGAGTCTAATCTGTGTATTGAAGACGTAACGGCAGAAAAACCTGGTCCCTGAGACGATAATATTGGTCACGGCTCATATGTGACCGACTGGATTTTTAACCAGGGTCGTCTGTGCGCCATGAAGCTGTACATGCCCACTGAGCTAAAGCCTAAGCATATGCTTGGGGAGCTAACGCAAGTCTTCAGGAATATGCTAAAAGGAAATAATACATTATTTCATTCATTTGAGGAATTTCAAATGAAAAAATGTCATCCTAAAAAAAGCCTATTTGGATTGTGTTCAGGTTCACAGTGTTTATAAAGAGTATCTTTTGAGAAAAATATAAAGATCATTTGATTAAGTAGAGTCTTGCTGTGCTCTCAAATATCAGCCTGTAATGAAATTTGACCGATAGCAGCTCTGGTCGATGTGCAGCTTTAAATCTGACCTCCTGGGTCCCTCTGTGCCTTCACCACTCTGGAAGCACCAGTATTAGCCCATCAACTAGCCTTTATCGCCCAAGAGGCTGTTAGTCATGTACAGTTTAAGCCAATAATCAGTTAAAAGCTCGTTAAGAGCTGGGAATCCTGATTGACTCCTTTAAAGAAACCCAAATTGATATTGACTGATATTCAAAGGAAAACCCCTCCATCAAACAAACCACTGTTAAACCAGGTTTGGAATTAACCTTTCAAATAATCAAGTTTAATCAAAGCCAATTAAAAGGCAGGAATGAATTAATTGTAGATAGCCACTAATTTAAGTGGTGGTGTTCCGTTAACAGAACACACAAACTGAGTCCTGGAAAGCAACAGAAACTGCCCCTGAGCTTTTCGCAGGCATTATAGGCAGCTATGTGGCTCATCCTCTACCGTCATTAGATCATCAACAGTAAATGTATTTGCAGCTAGTATTTTGCACCTAAGCATAAAGATTGAACATTTAATCTTCTCCCTCGGGTATTAACTGTGTAAAATAGTAGTCTTGCATCGTCTCTGTGGAGATGCACTGATTTGAGGACCAATAGGATAATAATGAGAGTAATGGCAAAAATATGCTCCTGTCATGGGTCAGGACTTTAACTGTGCCACAAGCACCAGGAAGAGATAGAAAGAGCACAGAAAGGAAAACAACACCGAAAGACATTGAAGAAAGATAGCAGCGAAAGAAAAGGGGGGAAGAAAGAGTGCACCCAAAGAGGAGAGCACAGAAAGAGAAAGAGCACAGACAAAAAGAGCACAGAAAGAAGCACAGACAAAGAGAGCACAGCACAGACAAAAAGCACAGAAAGAGCACAGAGAGAGCACAGAAAGAGAGAGCACAGAAAGAGAAAGAGCACAGACAGACAAAGACAAGGAGAGCACAGAAAGAGAAAGAGCACAGACAAAGAGGAGAGCACAGACAAAAAGAGAAAGAGCACAGACAGAAAGAGAAAGAGCAAGACAAAGGAGAGCACAGAAAGAGAAAGAGCACAGACAAAGAGGAGAGCACAGAAAGAGAAAGAGCACAGACAAAGAGGAGAGCACAGAAAGAGAAAGAGCACAGACAAAGAGGAGAGCACAGAAAGAGAAAGAGCACAGACAAAGAGGAGAGCACAGAAAGAGAAAGAGCACAGACAAAGGGAATAAATGAGAAAGAGTGCTTGGCTTAAGCGGTGAGTGTTTACTAGCAATTACTCTTGATACACATCGCAAAACTCCCCGAGGTATGTACCGTACAACCCAATTAAATCGCTAAGAAGATAACACTAACAAGTTGCTGTAATATATTGCCATGTTACTTCACATTCTCAGGGAATTAAATGACAGTATGAGCAACATTATTTTCTGCTTTTCTCCTTATGTGTTTGTGTCACATCAGATACATCTATCAGACGGATTCAACCAACTTATTGTTGTGGTCTTTCCATTTCCCTCTTTTCAGTTCTTCTCATTGGTTTTCAGGTGCAATGTACATGCCTCGCATTTAAATGACAGTGTGGAAAAGTCCACCCAACTTCAACGAAAACCCAGAGAGAACTGATACGCTGCTCAAAACTAATGAACCCTAATAACCCAATTCCCAACACATGCCATACTATAAATAAACTAGCCACCATAAAATATGCCAAATGGCACTAAGCCGTTGGCAACTTCTCGGGTTTAAAGCTGAACCCAAACTCCTTCAGTGGCAGTCAGGGAAGGGTCCCATCTCAAACCAAGCCAGGTGAGTTCTCCTCCACCCCCACACCTTAAGCCAAAGTCCGAAGGTCTAAGGTCAGACTTACCTGTGTATGAGGCGTTTGGGCGTAGGTCTTTTGGGTGATTTAGGTCTACAGTACAGTAGATCTAGTAAGTGTCCTGTCTTCTATCTCAGTGTATTTCATCTATACATACAGGCTGTTGCTCAGACCTCTTATAGAGGGACACACCCCTCCCTTTGGTGCAGCCCCCTGCATCCCTCTTTTACTTTCATCACAGAGAGGAGGGGGGCTGGAGAGAGGGGGGAGAGGGTGGAATGGTTGGAGAGTTAGAGAGAGAGGGAGGGTTTGGAGACATGGGGAGAGGGTGGATGAGGAAAGAGAGGGGGCAATTGAAAGCGGGTGAAAGACACAGAACGAAAGAGAAGAGAGGGGGCTTATTATTTATGATGGATAGACGCATCAGTGTATCAATGCGGCTATCTAACCTGTGGTCTCCTACGTCATCTGACCAACACACTTCCTGGGAACAAACTGCGATGGGCTAAAAATACAGACAAACTATGTAGACAAACTATGTACTCAGCACCAATTCTCTCTCTCTCTCTCTCTCTCTCTCTCTCTCTCTCTCTCTCTCTCTCTCTCTCTCTCTCTCTCTCTCTCTCTCTCTCTCTCTCTCTCTCTCTCTCTCTCTCTCTCTCTCTCTCTCCATTATTCCATTATTCATAAGGAACACAGGTCTAGATCTACTGTAATTTCACTGTCTCAGTACAGGATAAAAACATCATAAGATAGATTTTTTTAAAGTGTATTCATTGAGTCGTTTCCAGATGACAAAGTCATAATTGTTTTAATGTGACGCGCCCAAAATGTAAACGGTGTACAGTTTTATGTTAATTTGATGTGATTTAGATTTTTAAGAAAATGGTTTTATTATTTCTGAGCCAGAACATGCATTACTTTTATTTAATTATTGCAGTCCTCCAGGTTTAGCATTAATGTGCACTGAAATGTATTGGTACCACTAGGTGGAGCCAGCAGATCTGTTGGTTGGTGGCCTTGACACTGGTGATTGTGATCTTACTTCCTCATTCTATTGAGGAAACTTCTTGTCTCATAAGTTCTCCTGTTTTACAGGTTTGTAATGTATAACTATACAAAATGTACTTCGAAATAGTAAGATAACATGTTTTGCTATCTGTTTAAAATCACATTATATTGGTCACATACACATATTTAGCAGATGTTATTGCAGGTGTAGCGAAATGCTTGTGCTTAGGAGCTAGAAGCAGAGCTGCCATGTCTGTCGGCGCCATATTGCCAGCACGTGTGATGTTTAAGGTACATTTTGGAGTAGTTTTTGTTGAAGCTATAAAATGCTAAGTCTCCCCATTGTAAGTAATAAGTCATGGTAGGTGGAAATGATTTAACATGGAGGTTAACCTTTTTTAAGTTGTAAAAGTACATTTTTTAAGCTCCGGTTCTCTTTATTTTATTAAATGAAGACTCAGGAAACATATTGTCTGGGACCTGTAACAGATTTTTGGGGGCTCGTCCGGGATTGGCGACTCCTGCTGGTTTGGGACCTGATCCAGTGATCTATGATATCTGGCACCAAGCAGAAGCCGAGGCTGTGTTCCAGAACATCAGAGTGAGAGTTGAGGCTGTAAATCAGACATCTGGGACTGTGTGAGGGATAAAAGAAGAGGTTGCCATGTCAGACAACAGGAGGAAGAGCCCTAGTGTAGGACATCAGGAAGTGCCTGCGCGTTCTGTCGGGCTAAGGAACTCTTTAAGGGCGCCAACACCGTGGGTCAGATACTAGACAAAGGGCCATCAGAGCTTGAAGTGGGTAATGAGGAGGGTTTTGATTTTGTCAATAATTTTATATATAGTAAGCCTTTGCTTGAGTCCGAGGATATGGGGATGGTTGAATTGTTAGGTTTGAAAGATTCCATTCATGCTCTTATCTAGGCCCGTAGTGTAACTGTTGCACCACCTGCGCACACAGAGGTTAATGTCGAGTCACACAACACACTCTCTCTATCCACTGATGCAGCTAATGTAACCACAGCTAATGTAGCCCATGACATACCACACACAGAGAACCAGAGGTTACTCTCAGTCTATGAGGAGCTAGGTAAGAAACTTCCCTAATGTAAACTTACTCCTACACTTCAGCTTATTGAGACCCTGCACGCAGAACCACACAGTAATCTACCACACAGTAGTAGTCAATCCGAATCTGTATCACACCAGACACATGACAAAGTGGTCTTCGGAAGAGATCTCTCCTACCTCCACTGGAGGGAACTCAAAATACAGGGGGGTCAAATAGGCGACAATGCGTCCAACATAAAGCTACAACGATATTCTCCAACAAGAAGGTGCCTAGGAGAACTTCAGTGATCCATAGATAGTCAGAAGGATAATAAAGCCAGGGAACTTAAAGGACATGCTCATAAATAAGGATGACATCACAGTGGCTGAGCTGAAGGGGTTTCTCCAGTCTCGTATGGGTGAAAGTAATAGCACATAACTATTCCAGGAGCTAATATGCACCAAACAAAACAAGCATGAGACGCCACAACAGTTCCTCTGCCGAGTTATAGGGTTAAAACAAAGAACCCTGTTCACGTCAAAACAAGCCAATGCTGACATAAAGGACAGCTCAGATATAGTCCAAGGTGTATTCCTACCAAGGACTAGGGAAAAGACATGGTGATGTTGCAAGGAGCTGAAACCACTCTACTGATGAAGCTATACCGAGGCATGTAATGAAAATGACTAATGATGAAAGCAGGAGGAAATGTAGGTAGGATCAACACTCTGCCATAGACCTACACATGTTTGCAGCTTGAGGAAGACCCTGGTAAAGATCCTAATGCTAAGGAAGAGGTCCCCGATTGTAAAAGCAGAAATACCACCACACAACAACGGTGCAGAGGTTGAATCTCTAGCAAGCATAATAGACTCCCTGAAACAGCCAGTACAGCCAGAGCACACATGGTAGTGTTCCCGCCTATGCCTAAATGAGTGAGACTATATGGCTGTGTGAAATTTTTCAAACAATGCTTCTATTGTGGCAAGGAAGGACACAGGGTGTTAGGCTGTCTTAAAGAACCTCAGGCGTTTGGGAAATGAGAGCAGGTCATGGCGGAGGAACGACCAGTGACCGGGTTGCAGCAAGCTGAAGGTTTACAAGGGGCCGAGGTACAGAGACTGCACTTCAGCAGGATGGCCTCACCATGCGTATCCAGAGAAGCAGCTAGTGTCAAGAAGAGAGGCAAGCCAAGGAAAACTTCTACTTCATGCTCAACAGGTCAAACAGCTGTGAAGAAGGATAAAGTTGTCTGGCTCATAGGGAATAAGGGCATCATTCAATGTTACACGAGTGGACTTGGAGCCAGTGCCTTACTCAATACAGGGGCCCAAGTTAGCATCATAGTCCATGCCTGGAAGGACAGACCTGGGCATGACGTCAGAAGATTTGACATGTATGCCATGAATGGAGACATTATACTATTTGATGGTTGGGTCGATATCATTGTAAACTTACCTGGGAATGAGGACTCCAACCTATCCATTCAGGACCCGTTTCTGGTGAGTTGCATGGAGCTTGAGAGTCCGCTGCTTGGATTCAATGTGATTAAAGAACTGGTTAAAGGGCAACAAGATCCGAGTCATGCCAACCCTTGTCAATCTGATCAGTGGGGCTATGGTTATTCAAGATGACAAAGGTAAGACCACAATAATAGTCCACAATAATGTCCTCTGTCTTGATCACGTTGAGTGAGAGGTTGTTGCCCTACACCACACAGTCAGTTCTCTGACCTCACTATAGGCTGTCTCATCGTTGTTGGTGATCAGGCCTACCACTGTTGTGTCATCAGCAAACTTAATGATGGTGTTGGAGTCATGCCTGGCCCGTCAGGAAGTCCAGGATCCAGTTGCGGAGGGAGGTGTTTAGTCCCAGGGTCCTTAGCTTAGTGATGAGCTTTGAGGGCACTATGGTGTTGAACGCTGAGCTGTAGTCAATGAATAGCATTCTCACATAGGTGTTCCTTTTGTCCAGGTGGGAAAGTGCAGTGTGGAGTGCCATAGAGATTGCATCATCTGTGGATCTGTTGGTACGGTATGCAAATTGGAGTGGGTCCAGGGTTTCTGGGATCATGGTGTTGATGTGAGCCATTACCAGCCTTTCAAAGAATTTCATGGCTACAGATGTGAGTGCTACTGGCTGGTAGTCATTTAGGCAGGTTACCTTAGTGTTCTTGGGCACAGGGACTATGGTGGTCTGCTTGAAACATGTTGGTATTACAGACTCAGACAGGGAGAGGTAAAAATATCAGTGAAGACACTAGCCAGTTTGTCAGCGCATGATTGGAGTACACGTCCTGGTAATCCGTCTGGCCCAGTGGCCTTGGGAATGTTGACCTGTTTAAATGTCGTACTCACATCGGCTGCGGAGAGCGTGATCACACAGTCGTCCACAACAGCTGATGCTTTCATGCATGTCTCACTGTTACTTTCCTCGAAGTGAGCATAGAAGTTAATTAGTTCATCTGGTAGGCTTGTGTCACTGGGCAGCTCATGGCAGTGCTTCCCTTTGTAGTCTGTAATAGTTTGCAAGCCCTGCCACATCCGACGAGCGTCGTAGTCGGTATAGTATGATTCGATCTTAGTCCTCTATTGATGCTTTGCCTGTTTGATGGTTCATCTGAGGGCATAGCGGGATTTCTTATAAGCTTCTGGGATAGAGTCCCGCTCCTTGAAAGCTGCAGCTCTACCCCTTAGTGCAGTGCGAATGTTGCCTGTAATCCATGGCTTCTGGTTGGGGTATGTATGTATAGTAACTGTGGGGACGACGTCCTCAATGCACTTATTGATAAAGCCAATGACGGATGTGGTGTACTCCTCAATGCCATCGGAAGAATCACGGAATATATTCCAGTCTGTGCTAGCAAAATAGTCCTGTAGTTTAGCATCTGCTTCATCTGACCACTTTAGTGAGTCACTGGTGCTTCCTGCTTTAATTTTTGCATGTAGGCAGGAATCAGGAGGATGTAGTTATGGTCAGATTTGCTAAATGGAGGGCGAGGGAAAGCTTTGTGTGTCTCTGTGGAGTAGAGTAAAGGAGGTCTAGAATTGTTTTCCCTCTGGTTACACATTTAACATGCTGATAGAAATGAGGTAAAACTGATAAGGTAAAACTGATTTAAGTTTCCCTGCATTAATGTCCCCTGCCACTAGGAGCGCCGCCTCTGGATGATCGTTTTCCTCTTTGCTTATGGCGGAATACAGCACATTGAGTGCGGTTTTAGTGCCAGCCTCGATCTGTGGTGGTATTTAGACAGCTACGAAAAATACAGATGAAAACTCTCTTGGTAGATAGTGTGGTCTACAGCTTATAATGAGATACAAAAACTTGAGACTTCCTTAGATATCGTGCACCAGCTATTATTTACAAATATGCATAGGCCCCCTGTATGTTCTTAATGTCGTCGTTCAGCCAAAACTCGGTGAAACATAAGATATTACAGTTTTACTTTGAAACACTTACCTTGAGTCAGAGAAATCCAGTTCATGAGAGATTCAGTCAAGTACATATATCTATAAGAGAAGAACAAAGACAATTAAGACAACACAAAGACTAATACCTACCTTATCCCGTCTAGCCAGAGACATAGGGTGAATGGGAAGCAAGACCCTTGACCCCCCCCTGTAGATGACGCTCACACTGATATTGATAGCAGACGATCTAACAGAGAGAAAAGCCCAGACAAATGTTCACATTCCAGACATTAGGCCAGCCTTCACTACAGCCACACTCTACAGTCAACACAGTTGGAGCCTACAGTACACATTATGCAGAAGCATGGTGGACACCTTACCACATCCCACCAATATACCAAGTCACACCCTACACACCACACATATCTTACACACCACACACATACTCACCTTTCACATATCCTACTTATGTGTACTGAGTTAAGAAGGTTAACGGGAAAGAGGTTATGAGATGTAAATATTTGAAGATATTTATTTTTGTTCAGCGAATATGTGACACACCCAAAATGTATAGTCAAAGTTTTGTGTTTATTTTATGTGTTTTAGATTTTTAAGAAATGTTTCTATTTTTATATTTTTTTAACCTTTATTTAACTAGGCAAGTCAGTCAAAACTTATTTTGAATCAGTGTCCCTTCCACAGGACGGTTAAGCTAACATAGGCTAATGCGATTAGCATGAGGTTGTAAGTAAACAAGAACATTTCCCAGGACATAGGCATACAGTGGGGCAAAAAAAAGTATTTAGTCAGCCACCAATTGTGCAAGTTCTCCCACTTAAAAAGATGAGAGAGGCCTGTAATTTTCATCATAGGTACACTTCAACCATGACAGACAAAATGAGGAGAAAAAATCCAGAAAATCACATTGTAGGATTTTCAATGAATTTGTTTGCAAATTATGGTGGAAAATAAGTATTCATTATAAGTAGAATTTCAAAGTCCCTCTAAAAAGAAAATAAACAAAGAACTATTTCACAAAACAATTGTAGGGATCTAGCAGTTCTTGAGTAATGGTCTTCCACAGCTTTATATGATAGGCAGCTTGGAAAGATTGTATCTTAAGAGGAGGCAGCATAGATGATACAGCCGGGCAGGGAGGTAGAGATATCTGACAGTTAGGACACAGAGCTCAGGGCACCTCGTCGTCTTCGATAGTCACAACTCTTCCTCCTCCGTAAGTATGCTGGATCGTCCACTATTGAAATGAAGCACCCACCTGGGTGATGCTTCGGCGATTGTAAAAGCACCACTAAGACCAACACACTCAGCAGTGGTCCAACAAATCACCTCACGCTTCAGTCCACTTCCCTCTAGAAACTGGGGCAGGGGGGCCAAAAAGCCGATGCTGTTGATCTGGTGTTGCTGCCTCATTCAAATCATATTAGCAAGCAAGGTAGCTAGCTAGCCAAGCCAAATACAAACTGACTTGTTATAATCAGTCCTGCAATTCTGTGGGCCACCACAGGATATTTCAGTTCATCTAGTTATCAAGTTATGAAAAACAAAAAAAGTTGATAATTTTTTAAAATAAAAACACTAAAAAATTTAATATTTACAATATTTACAGAGCTCTCTGCCTAGGCTACCTCACGGCGCCATGGCAATCTCTTTTAATCTCCTTTTGTTATCTCTAAACCATGGTCTGAATCAATGTTCCAATCCATTAATCTCTCAGCCTTATCTGGACAGCTAATGATGTGGCCTTGGTTCATCTAGCCAGAGAAGAAAAATCCAACCACAATGATTCACAACCTTTAAGTAGGTTAGAGTCAATCAAATCATCCCATTGGGATATAGTTATTACAGTCCCAACATAGCCATTGATGGAAATTTCTATATGGCTCACAGTCCCAAGGCTTTAATTAAGACCATTCATCACCAATTCAAGTAGTTGTGTTTTCCTGTTTGTGTGTGTTTGTCACTTGCTGCACTGTGCATTGTTAGGAAATATTTTGGTTTAGAACAAACACACACGCACATACACTCCCCCCATTTCCCAGCACTTCTACCACCACCGTCACGAACTCATCATCTTGACCTTTTTTACTTCACCCACAGACAAGGTAAATACAATTCTTATGTTGCACTCAAGACCTAATGACTGTACTACTCTAGCCACTTAGCTGTCCAATGTCCAGCCAGATTGAGCTGGTGTGTCCATTTGTCCTGTGACGAACTGGTGGCTGGCGCCACCCTGGAGTGCATCAGAATCACAGGTCCTCTCCTGTACAACAAAAAGCAGCTCATTTAGATGGTCTTAGTTCCTGTGGACTCCACTGATGCTCGGTCCAAATCATTGTCTTACGTCAGGAGGCATCACTCCTACCAGACACTAGTCCTTCGAGCAAATTAAATACTGCACAATTGAAACACTTGCCCCGCAATCCCTCCTTCTCCCAAAGCACATGTAAATATTTAACTATAAGTTGTGGCTTCCTGTATTATATACTGAACAGAAATATAAATGCCGCATGTAAAGTGTTGGTCCAAAATGTTATGAGCTGAAATAAAAGATCCCAGAAATGTTTGATACGCAGAAAAAGCTTATTTCTCTTACATTTTGCGCACAAATTTGTTTACATTCCTGTCAGTGAGCATTTGTGCCAAGATAATCCATCCATCTGACAGGTGTGGCATATCAAGAAGCTGATTTAACAGAATGTCTACCAGAGCTGTTGCCATGAAATTCAATGAAATTCAATGTTAATTTCTATACCTGAAGCCGACTCCAAATGTCCCAGTTCTTTCATTGGCCTGCATACTCAGACATGTCACCCATTGAGCATGTTTGGGATGCTCTGGATCAACGTGTACTACAGCGTGTTCAAGTTCCTGCCAATATTCAGCAACTTCACACAGCCATTGGAGAGTAGTGGGACAACATTCCACAGGCCACAATCAACAGCCTGATCAACTCAATGCGAAGGAGATTTCACGCTGCATGAGGTAAATAGTGGTCACACCAGATACTGACTGGTTTCCTGATCCATGCCCCTACCTTTAATTTTTTAAAAATCTGTGACCAATAGATGCATATCTGTATTCCCAGTCGTGTGGCATCCATAAATTAGGGCCTAATGAATGTATTTCAATTAACTGATTTCCTTATCTGAACTGTAACTCAGTAAAATCGTTGAAATAGTTGTATGTTGTGTTTATATTTTGTTCTGTATAGTTATGCTAAAACATTTATTCTATTCTACTGAGCCATTTACTTTGTTTGTATTCTAATCATATATTATTTATTGTTGTTGTTGCATTGTCGAGAAGAAACCTGCAAGTAAGCATTTCGTTGGACGGTGTATACCAGTACACATGACTAATAAAACTTCAAATTTGATCTGGACGTATGACAATGTTGTCCAAATACTATTTTCTATTGATATGATATTCTATTGCTTTTTAAAACCCTGGAAAACCCAGACACGTGTACATTTCAATGGTGGACCTGGGTGTGTGAGGTCAGTGTGGTGATGTGGGATATTATAGAGGAGGACACGTGGAGTTGGAGGAGTGGTTGGTGTGACAGCCTACTGTACACTTCAATAGTGGACACGTGTGGCGCTGTTACCTCGTCTTTGAATCTGCTGCAACACCCTCTCACAGGTCAAAGACCTCCCGTTTCTGCAGTGGGTACACTTCTCTCACAACACGTGTCACTGAAGGAATTGGGCTGCCTGCAAATTGATATGACCATAGAAATAGACTATAGAATGAGCCTCCCCATTCAAGTCCATGAGGATTCTATTTCTATTGACATGAAAACAAGTTCTAGTGTAAAAAACATGGAGAATTCTAGAGTCTGTGACTCTATTTAGGCTATTTGTTTTTTTCTAACTTTAAGATCTGTTAGTCTGCACCTTACATTGAGTTCATTACCTTAGGGTCCAATTAAACAGTCCAGGCCAACCAATCACTGTCTATTTCCTGACCCTTCTTCTGACCTCACTAACCACTAAACTTTAGCTCGGTGTTAGGTTACATAAAACTTCACAAAATACAAGCAGAGTATAATTTCCCTTCTGTCTACAAGGCAAACAACCCAATCAGCAAAATATTTAGAAAAGACTTCACTGAATGACATTTTATTGGTCACATACACAGGGTTAGCAGATGTTGTTGCGAGTGTTGTGAAATGCTTGTGCTTCTAGTTCTGACAGTGCAGCAATATCTAACAAGCAATCTAACAATTCCACAACAACAACCTAATACACACAAATCTAAGTAAAGGAATGGAATAAGAATATGTACATATAAATATATGGATGAGCAATGACCAAGGGGAATAAGCAAGATGCAATAGATGGTATAAAATACGGTATATACAGTCGGAAATTTACATACACGTAGGTTGGTGTCATTAAAACTCGTTTTTCAACCACTCCACAAATTTCTTGTTAACAAACTATAGTTTTGGCAAGTCGGTTAGGACATATACTTTGTACATGACACAAGTCATTTTAAAACAACAATTGTTTACAGACAGATTATTTCACTTATAATTCACTGTATCACAATTCCAGTGGGTCAGAAGATTACATACACTAAGTTGACTGTGCCTTTAAACAGCTTGGAAAATTCCAGAAAATGATGTCATGGTTTTAGAAGCTTCTGATAGGCTAATTGACATCATTTGAGTCAATTGGAGGTGTACCTGTGGATGTATTTCAATGCCTACCTTCAAACTCAGTGCTTCTTTGCTTTACATCATGGGAAAATCAAAAGAAATCAGCCAAGACCTCAGAAAAAAATTGTATACCTCCACAAGTCTGGTTCATCCTTGGGAGCAATTTCCAAACTCCTGAAGGTACCACGTTCATCCATACAAACAATAGTATGCAAGTATAAACACCATGGCACCACACAGCCATCATACCTCTCAGGAAGGAGACGCGTTCTGTCTCCTAGAGATGAACGTACTTTGGTGCGAAAAGTGCAAATCAATCCCAGAACAACAGCAAAGGACCTTGTGGAGATGCTGGAGAAAACAAGTACAAAAGTATCTATATCCACAGTAAAACAAGTCCTATATCGACAGGGAGGCTTGCAAGCCAAAGAACATCATTCCAACCGTGAAGCACAGGAGTGGCAGCATCATGTTGTGGGGGTGCTTTGCTGCAGGAGGGACTGGTGCACTTCACAAAACAGATGGCATCATGAGGTAGGAAAAGGATGTGGATATGTTGAAGCAACATCTCAAGACATCAGTCAGGAAGTTAAAGCTTGGTCGCAAATGGTCCTTCCAAATGGACAATGACCCCAAGCATACTTCCAAAGTTGTGGCAAAATTACAAAAGGACAACAAAGTCAAGGTATTTGAGTGGCCATCACAAGGCACTGACCTCATTCCTATAGAAAATTTGTGGGCAGAACTGAAAAGCGTGTGCGAGCAAGGAGGCCTACAAACTTGACTCAGTTACACCAGCTTTGTAAGGAGGAATGGGCCAAAATTCACCCAACTTATTGTGGGAAGCTTGTGGAAGGCTACCTGAAACGTTTGACCCAAGTTAAACAATTTGATGGCAATGCTACCAAATACTAATTGAGTGTATGTAAACTTCTGACCCACTGGGAATGTGATGAAAGAAATAAAAGCTTAAATAAATAACTTTACTATTATTCTGACATTTCACATTCTTAAAATAAAGTGGTGATCCTAACTGACCTAAGACAGGGAATTTTTACTAGGATTAAATGTCAGGAATTTAGGAGTTTAAATGTATTTGGCTAAGGTGTATGTAAACTTCCGACTTCAACTGTACATATGAGACAAGTAATGCAAGATATGTAAGCATTATTAAAGTGGCATTATTAAAGTGACTGGTGATCCGTTTATTAAAGTGGCCAATGATTTCAAGTCTGTATGCAGGCAGCAGCCTCACTGTGTTAGTGATAGAAGTTATTTTTAAGTCTCTTGGTCCCAGCTTTGATGCACCTGTACTGACCTCGCCTTCTGGATGGTAGCGAGGTGAACGAGCAGTGGATCGGGTGGTTGTCCTTGATGATATTTTTGGCCTCCTGTGACATCGGGTGCTGTAGGTGTCCTGGAGTTTGCCCCCGGTGATCCGTTGTGCAGACCACACCACCCTCTGGAGAGCCCTGCGGTTATGGGCGGTGCAGTTGACGTACCAGGCGGTGATGCAGCCCAACAGGAAGCTCTCAATTGTGCATCTGTAAAAGTTATTGAAGGTTTTAGGTGACAAGCCAAATTTCTTCAGCTTCCTGAGGTTGAAGAGGCGCTGTTGCGCCTTCTTCAACACACTGTGTGTGGGTGGACCATTTCAGTTTGTCCGTGATGTGTATGCCGAGGAACTTAAAAATGTCCACCTTCTCCACTGCTGTCCCATCGATGTGGATAGGGGGGTGCTCCCTCTGCCGTTTCCTGAAGTCAACAATCATCTCCTTTGTTTTGTTGACGTTGAGTAAGAGGTTGTTTTCCTGACACCACACTCCAAGTGCCCTCACCTCCTCCCTATAGGCTGTCTCGTCGTTGTTGGTAATCAAGCGTAGTACTGTTGTGTCGTCTGCAAACTTGATGATTGAGTTGGAGGCATGCATGGCCACACAGCCATGGGTGAACAGGTGAGTACAGGAGGGGGCTGAGAACGCACCCTTGTTGGGCCTCAGTGTTGAGGATCAGCGAAGTGGAGATGTTGTTTCCTACCTTCACCACCTGGGGGCGGCCCATCAGGAAGTCCAGGACCCAATTTCACAGGGCGGGGTTGAGACCCAGGGCCTCAAGCTTAATGGTGAGCATGGAGGGTACTATGGTATTGAATGCTGAACTGTAGTCAATGAACAGCATTCTTACATAGGTATTCCTCTTGTCCAGATTAGATAGGGCAGTGTGATAGCGATTGCATCGTCTGTGGACCTATTGGGGCGGGTCTAGGGTGACAGGTAAGGTGGAGGTGATATGATCCTTGACTAGTCTCGCAAAGCACTTCATGATGACAGAAGTGAGTGTTACGGGGCGATAGTAATTTAGTTCAGCATTGACATTGTGTTGTGTGACAAAATTGCACATTTTGGCCTTTTATTGTCGCCAGCAGAAGGTGCACCTGTGTAAATGATCATGCTGTTATATCAGCTTCTTGATATGCCACACCAGTCAGGTGGGTGGATTATCTTGGCAACAGAGACTTGCTCACTAACAGGGAAGCAAACAAATTTGTGCACAAAATTTGAGAGTAATAAGCTTTTTGTGCTTATGGAACATTTCAGAGATCTTTTATGACAGCTCCTGAAACATGAAACCAACACTTACATGTTGCGTTTTATATTTTAGTTCCGTGTACATATTTTTTGGATTGAAAATATGTATTTTTCAACATTTTTCAACATCTCGTGCTCACTGGGAAGGTACATGCTGGTTCACAGGAGTGAATTCATAGCAAAGAGAAGCCAGTGTGTCATAAAAATGTGCTTTCTTATCACCAAGAAAAGGATCCAAACATACTATATGTGAGAGCACTGTAAAAGTACATGGCTAAATGGAACCTGCTCTGAAAAGTACATTTTCATTCATTTCAGAACTAAACGCCAGTGTATTTCTGGACTGTGTGTGAATCTCCTGTGTTACTGATGATGCATCATGTTTAGCCACATCAAGCAAACAGAGCCTCTCTAAAATGGCTTCTAAATATGGGTGTGAAGGTATTGCCTCTGTTTACCCACAACTACATCCCTTTGCCCACAAATTCCTTTGTTACAGTCTTCAATTTACCCACAATGACTACAACGTTATGTGCTATAGGCTTACGGCACTAGGCTATACCAAGGTTCCCCAACTGGCAGCCTGAATTTGGCCTGCGGGTGTTTTTATTTGCCCCCCCAAGTTTACTAAGCAAACAATATACAGTACCAGTCAAAAGTTTGGACACAGCTACTCATTCAAGGGTTTTCCTTTATTTTTACTGTTTTCTACACTGTAGAATAACAGTGAAGACATCAAAACTATGAAATATCACATATGGAATCATGTAGTAACCAAAAAAGTGTTAAACAAATCAAAATATATGTTATATTTTAGATTATTCGAAGTAGTCACCCTTTGCCTTGATGACAGCTTTGCACACTCTTGGCATTCTCTCAACCTGCTTCACCTGGAATGCTTTTCCAGCAGTCTTGAAGGAGTTCCCACATATGCTGAGCACTTGTTTACCACTTTTTCTTTACTCTGCGGTCCAACTCATCCCAAACCATCTCAATTGGGTTGAGGTCAGGTGATTGTGGAGTTCAGGTCATCTGATGCAGCACTCCATCACTCTTCTTGGTCAAATAGGCCTTACACAGCATGGAGGTGTGTTGGGTCATTGTCCTGTTGAAAAACAAATGATAGTCCCACTAAACGCAAACCAGATGGGATGGCGTATTGCTGCAGAATGCTGTGGTAGCCATGCAGGTTAAGTGTGCCTTGAATTCTAAATAAATGACTGACAGTGTCACCAGCAAAGCACCCCCACACTATTACACCTCCTCCTCCATGCTTCACGGTGGGATCCACACATGCAGAGATCATCCGTTCACCTACTCTGCGTCTCACAAAGACACGGCAGTTGGAACCAAAAATCTCAAATTTGGACTCATCAGACCAAAGGACAGATTTACATGGGTCTAATGTCCATTGCTCGTGTTTATTGGCCCAAGCAAGTCTCTTCTTCATATTGGTGTCCTTTAGTAGTGGTTTCTTTGCAGCAATTTGACCATGAAGGCCTAATTCACACAGTCTCCTCTGAACAGTTGATGTGTCTGTTACTTGAACTCTGTGAAGCATTTATTTGGGCTGCAATTTCTGAGGCTGGGAACTCTAATGAACTTATCCTCTGCAGTAGAGGTAACTCTGAGTCTTCCTTTCTTGTGGTGGTCCTCATGAGAGCCAGTTTCGTTATTGCACTTGATGATTTTTGTAAATGCACTTGAAGAAACATTCAAAGTTCTTGAAATGTTCCTGATTGACTGACCTTCATGTCTTAAAGTAACGATGGACTGTCATTTCTCTTCACTTATTTGAGCTGTTCTTCCCATAATATGGACTTGTTCTTTTACCAAATAGGGCTATCTTCCTTATACCACCCCTACCTCGTCACAAAACAACTGATTGGCTCACACGCATGAAGGAAAGAAATACCACAAACTAACTTTTAACAAGATAGGGGTGGTATAAGGTAAAGGAATGGAATACGAATATATAAATATATGGATGAGCAATGTCAGAGCGGCATAGGCTAGGATGCAATTTGAAAGTATAGAATACAGTATATACTGTACATATGAGATTAGTAATGCAAGATATGTAAATATTATTAAAGTGGCATTATTAAAGTGACTAGTGTTCCATTTATTAAAGTGGCCAATGATTTCAAGTATGTCTCTAGGCAGCAGCCTCTCTGTGCTAGTGATGGCTGTTTAACAGTCTGAAGGCCTTGAGATATAACTGTTTTTCACTCTCTCGGTACCAGCTTTAATGCACCTGTACTGACCTCACCTTCTGGATGATAGCGGAGTGAACAGGCAGTGGCTCGGGTGGTTGTTGTCCTTGGTTATCTTGATGTCCTTAACCTGTGACATCGGGTGCTGTAGGTGTCATAGAGGGCAGGTAGTTTGCCCCCGGTGATGCAGACCGCACCACCCTCTGGAGAGCCCTGTGGTTGTCTGAGTGAGAATGAATAACAAATCAATGATAGCTGGCTAACCACCAATCTGGATATTGTTAGTTGACATGGCTAATTGAGTGACAGTTGGTGTCTGATAAAACACTGATGGTGCACAAGCAAATTTCAAAATTGCACCTGGTGCATTCTACTATACAGTGGGGCAACAAAGTATTTAGTCAGCCACCAATTGTGCAAATTCTCTCACTTAAAAAGATGAGAGAGGCCTGTAATTTTCATCATAGGTACACTTCAACTATGACAGACAAAATGAGAAACAAAAATCCAGAAAATCACATTGTAGGATTTTTAATGAATTTATTTGCAAATTATGGTGGAAAATAAGTATTTGGTCACCTACAAACAAGCAAGATTTCTGGCTCTCACAGACCTGTAACTTCTTCTTTAAGAGGCTCCTCTGTCCTCCACTCATTACCTGTATTACTGGCACGTGTTTGAACTTGTTATCAGGATAAAGACACCTGTCCACAACCTCAAAACAGTCACACTCCAAACTCCACTATGGCCAAGACCAAAGCGCTGTCAAAGGACACCAGAAACAAAATTGTAGACCTGCACCAGGCTGGGAAGACTGAATCTGCAATAGGTAAGCAGCTTGGTTTGAAGAAATCAATTGTGGGAGCAATTATTAGGAAATGGAAGACATACAAGACCACTGATAATCTCCTTCGATCTGGGGCTCCACAAACCCTACCATCAATAACACACTACGCCGCCAGGGACTCAAATCCTGCAGTGCCAGACGTGTCCCCCTGCTTAAGCCAGTACATGTCCAGGCCCGTCTGAAGTTTGCTAGAGAGCATTTGGATGATCCAGAAGAAGATTGGGAGAATGTCATATGGTCAGATGAAACCAAAATATAACTTTTTGGTCAAAACTCAACTCGTCGTGTTTGGGGACAAAGAATGCTGAGTTGCATCCAAAGAACACCATACCTACTGTGAAGCATGGGGGTGGAAACATCATGCTTTGGGGCTGTTTTTCTGCAAACCAGGACGACTGATCCGTGTAAAGGAAAGAATGAATGGAGCCATGTATCGTGAGATTTTGAATGAAAACCTCCTTCCATCAGCAAGGGCATTGAAGATGAAACGTGGCTGGGTCTTTCAGCATGACAATGATTCCAAACACACCGCCCGGGCAACGAAGGAGTGGCTTCATAAGAAGCATTTCAAGGTCCTGGAGTGGCCTAGCCAGTCTCCAGATCTCAACCCCATAGAAAATCTTTGGAGGGAGTTGAAAGTCCGTGTTACCCAGCAACAGCCCCAAAACATCACTGCTCTAGAGGAGATCTGCATGGAGGAATGGCCAAAATACCAGCAACAGTGTGTGAAAACCTTGTGAAGACTTACAGAAAACATTTGACCTCTGTCATTGCCAACAAATGGTATATAACAAAGTATTGAGATAAACTTTTGTTATTGACCAAATACTTATTTTCCACCATCATTTGCAAATAAATTCATAAAAAATCCTACAATGAGATTTTCTGTCATAGTTGAAGTGTACCTATGATGACAATTACAGGCCTCTCACATCTTTTTAAGTAGGAGAACTTGCACAATTGGTGGCCCACTGTACTTATTCTCAATATTAAGTTGATACACCGACTGAGTTCTTTTTTTGTTTTTTGTTTGGAGCCCCCTAAGCCACCGCTTATGTTGCTTATGCCAGCCCTGAGAGGAGGCCCAACATACACAGGCGTGGGCAAACACATAATTGCTTGCATACGCACGCTACGCACACACTCACAGGGGCGAGTATACACACACACACACCATGATAGGCAGATAGATGTATGAGGGCACGGGCCCTTTATGAGGACAGACACTTAGACAAGACAAATGTTTGAAGGGGGATGAATCAAAACAAGACATGTATAATTGAGTTATATTGCTGATATGGTGGATGACGAGAATGAGTCATAAGGCCATTGATTTGCAATTACAGGACAAACAGAACCCACGAAACACACCAAAATTAGAACAAGGCACACTAATCAGGATACAGAAGAGGCTTTACCACTGTATGCACCAATCACGGTACAGAATTTCAGTGTAATAAAATAAGCTTTGAGAGATTTCCCCATTACACTTTCAGTGTAATAAATATTTCTAGGGCAGTACAGTATCAATGTTCTTTTGAAATCTAGGCCAGATATCCTTGTGCTATCCTTGGTCCTCTGTAGCTCAGTTGGTAGAGCATGGCGTGTAGTAGGTTTGATTCCCGGGACCATCCGTATGTTTAAAAAAAATACAAAAATGAGAAAAAAAAGAATGACAAACACGACTGGTGTCTGCTAAATGGCATATATTATCATATTATGTTACCTACCTCTCCCTGGAGTGAGACTCTTGCTTGGGTGGTGAGAGATGCAAAGTGAAAAGAGTCAATGGCCTCGTTCAAATACATTTCAAAACCAAGCTGACAATGTTGGACAGGTGAAAAGGGATAAAACGGACCAGGTCAATGATTACCTTGAAGGGGCAGAAGGAAGGGCGCATCTTGAAAGTGCTAGTATTTTCAACACATTTCATAATGGACAGCTCCTAGCCAACCAGTCCAGAAATATGGAGAGCTCTTAACCAAATCAAATCAAATGTTTTCATATAGCCCTTCTTACATCAGCTGATATCTCAAAGTGCTGTACAGAATCCCAGCCTAAAACCCCAAACAGCAAGCAATGCAGGTGTAGAGGCACGGTGGCTAGGAAAAACTCCCTAGAAAGGCCAAAACCTAGGAAGAAACCTAGAGAGGAACCAGGCTATGAGGGGTGGCCAATCCTCTTCTGGTGTAGCAGAAATGGACCAACAAGCATTTGTTTTCACTCTTTGATCCTTGGTTGATAGGAGCAGGAGGAGCACTGCCAAAGCCCTGCAAAATGACCTCCAGCAGGCCACAAATGTGCATGTGTCTGCTCAAACGGCCAGAAACAGACTCCATGAGGGTGGTATGAGGGCCCGACGTCCACAGGTGGGGGTTGTGCTTACAGCCCAACACCGTGCAGGACGTTTGGCATTTGCCAGAAACACCAAGATTGGCAAATTCGCCACTGGCGCCTTGTGCTCTTCACGGATGAAAGCAGGTTCACACTGAGCACATGTGACAGACGTGACAGTCTGGAGACGCCGCGGAGAACATTCGGCTGCCTGCAACATCCTCCAGCATGACCGGTTTGGCGGTGGGTCAGTCATGGTGTGGGGTGGCATTTCTTTGGGGGGCTGCACAGCCCTCCATGTGCTCGCCAGAGGTAGCCTGAGTGCCATTAGGTACCGAGATGAGATCCTCAGACCCCTTGTGAGACCATATGCTGGTGCGGTTGGCCCTGGGTTCCTCCTAATGCAAGTCAATGCTAGACCTCATGTGGCTGGAGTGTGTCAGCAGTTCCTGCAAGAGGAAGGCATTGATGCTATGGACTGGCCCGCCCGTTCCCCAGACCTGAATCCAATTGAGCACATCTGGGACATGATGTCTCGCTCCATCCACCAATGTCACGTTGCACCACAGACTGTCCAGGAGTTGGCAGATGCTTTAGTCCAGGTCTGGGAGGAGATCCCTAAGGAGACCATCCGCCACCTCATCAGGAGCATGCCCAGGCATTGTAGGGAGGTCATACAGGCACGTGGAGGCCACACACACTACTGAGCCTCATTTTGACTTGTTTTAAGGACATTACATCAAAGTTGGATCAGCCTGTAGTGTGATTTTCCACTTTCATTTTGAGTGTGACTCCAAATCCAGACCTCCATGGGTTGATAAATTTGATTTCCATTGATAATTTTTGTGTGATTTTGTTGTCAGCACATTCAACTATGTAAAGAAAAAAGTATTTAATAAGAATATTTCATTCATTCAGATCTAGGATGTGTTATTTTAGTGTTCCCTTTATTTTTTTTCAGCAGTGTATATATATATATATATATATATACACACACCTCAGGCCTTGTTGCTTGTATATTAAGTCTATTATTATACAAAGGCTTGAGTTACCTGGAAACGTATTGAAACTTGTTTTCATACCAAAAGGGACATTAATAAATTGAGTTAATTAAAGTTTCTAATTGTAGTTACAACATTTTTGTTTACATGAAGAGAAAAATAATGTATATGCATACAATTAATTATTTTAGCATAATGCGTTGATATGTTTGCAAATGTCTGGGTGGGGACTCGATGATCCATTTGAAATGGAAGTCGTGTTTTAAACTCAAAACTCTCTCTCAGACACACGTACGCATGGACGCACATACAAACGCGCACACACCTGTGCAACGAAGAACTGTTACTTTTGCCAGCACTCAAAGTGACAATGAACTATAACAAGATCATTGTAGTCCCTAGGTGGTTCTCACGAGCGTATGTGTGTATATGTGTGTGCAGAAATACTTTAAGAAAAGTGATGGGGAAACTCCATTCGATACGCATTAACGCCCATTGTGTACGTTGCCCGTTTGTCGTCAATGGACCACACGGTGCATTCTGGGTGATCTCCCACAAAGAGTGCACTCCTTCAAGGAGTCAATGGGAGTCAAAACATTAGCATGAATTACATGAACAGTGAGATTACACATCTTTTCAGAGATAATGAACTTGTTCTCTGTCATATCGTTTAGCTTTAAAATCGTGACCTTACCAACTTCCAAGGAAAATAGGTATGTTTCTTGACTCATACCCCAACTTTTAGAAGGGATTGCGCGGCAATTGGATTAGCAACTGCGTGACGCAGCATGACAACGAGAACCCAATTGGTTGACAGTCTGCTGGGTGGTGCGTTATACGTTTCTCCATTCATTGTCCATTGAGTTTCCCATCTTCAGTTTTTTTTAAAGTATTTCTGGTGTGTGAGTGTGTGTGTCCGTGCACCCGACGCCAATCTTAGTAAGGTAAGGAAATCAAGGGAAATAAATGTTGTTCTATCGTAAGAATACCATTTGTCCCCACTCAGCTATTCTCTCTAGCCTCTGGTCACCCCTATTCACCCTGAGGCCATGCCCCAGTCGCCCTTTACTCTCCGGGGCAGACAAAGGGGTCAGTAGAGGTCTGGAGGTGGACCATATTTCATGGGTGAATAAAAACCAAAGGGTTCATTGCTCTTGTCCCAGGGTCATACAGGGCTTTACTGCTTGTTCAATACTAAGGTTACGACAGGCGGCGCTTTGCTGCACAACACAGTGATGAGAATGACATAAATGGAGGGAGACGTCAATGATTTGTCTGGAATTACAATGTGTTGACATGTCTATTTTTATGATGGGGATTGCATGATGAATGGCAAGTTCAACCATATTGAACAGCTGGACTATAAAACAGACCATCTGGGTCTGATTCTCTGGAACCACTGGCTGGAGGACAGCTGATTCCTTTATGAGTTGCAGACGACAGCTAGATAGTGGCCAGAAACATTCATGTTGTTTATGGATCAAGACATTTAAAAAAAAAAAAACTTTTTGTGTCTCAGTGCAAAACAGTTTTCTTGAAACATAAAGGAAAACACCTTTATAAGTAACCAAAACCTGCACAATTGAATGCTTTCAGTTGTACAACTGACTAGCTGTACCCTTTCACTTTCCCAATTGCCCCTATCACTTCTATTGATTGTTAGAGGTGGTTAAAGTTACCAGAAGTGTGTAGTGACTGTTTAAAGAAATATGAACCTGTCACGACTTCTACCGAAGTCGATGCCTCTCCTTGTTCGGGCGGTGCTCGGCGGTCGACGTTACCACGACGTCACCACCGTCTTCTAGCCATCATTGATCCATTTTTAATTTTTAATTGGTTTTGTCTCGTCTTCCTAAACACCTGGTTCCAATCCCATTCATTACTTGTTGTGTATTTAACCCTCTGTTTCCCCTCATGTCCTTGTCAGAGATTGTTTGTTGTTCATTTATCGTGTTGTTTGTGCGCGACGGGTCCTCGTACCCGTTTTGATTATTGTCATGGTTTTGGAGCTATGTTTTTTAAGTTATTAAACTACTCCATCTCACCAAGTTTGATTCTCCTGCGCCGGACTTCCCTGCCACCTATACACACGTTTATGACAGAACCATGGATTACACTACAAAAAGTGAAATCTAAGCCAGCCTAAATATCTTATATTGATTAATAATTCACTTAAAATGATATTGTTTTACCAAGCTAAATTATTTAAATGTAATGGCAGATAATTTAACTTATTTTAACCTAAAAAAGGCTTAATACAAGTAATTTATCTTATTTCAAGATATTTTTCAAGATATTTTACCTTAATCATATTCTCAAAATAAGATCAAATGTTTTTTTTACCCAAAGTGAGTTATTAATCCAATATAAGATATTTGGCTATCTTAGATTTCACTTTTTTCAGTGTACTCAAGGCATAGACTACTTTCAGGATGAGTAACCATCTCACATTAGGTTGTAAAATACTGAACTCCCCCTTTAATGCTGGATCCACACTATTACACGTTGTGTCCACCACCTACGGTACAAGGACTGTATTATTGTCAAGGACTGGATTACATTTTCGTAACTGTACATAAGTGGCTCATACCACATTGCATCATCAGCAAATACCACTAAATAGACCAAACGACTAACGACTCACAGACTAAACTTACAAGGTCCATACTTACGAACTCTTGAGTTAACCCTCTCCTTAAACCTTCAAGAACAACAATAGCAGCTGTTATAATCTATTTTTCCCCATTGGAAAAGCTATCTAGTCCACTTCACAACGTCATGTTTCCCCTAACAAAACTGACTGTTGTGTGCCTGATGACACATTCTGTAATGTTGACGGTCTCAGAAGAGACACAAAACACTAAATTAGCAATTAGCTCTCTTTGTGAAGCTGGCAGCAACCACTATTTACACTCCAATTAGTTTTGACAAGGCCTGAGCACAGACATTTTGGTGCTCTACGAAATAACATTTCCTTACAGTCTCACAGTTGTAACTTCTCGTCTCGCAAAGGCCCATAGAAGGATGAAAAGGGGGATGTGTGTGTGTGTGTGTGTGTGTGTGTGTGCGTGCATCGGTACGCGTGTTCGAACATGTGTCTGCATATGTCCGTGTGTGTGTGTTGTAGTGGATGTGAGCATGCACGTGTGTGTGTGTGTGTGTGTGTGTGTGTGTGTGTGTGTGTGTGTGTGTGTGTGTGTGTGCGTGCGTGCATCGGTACACGTGTTCGAACATGTGTCTGCATATGTCCGTGTGTGTGTGTTGTAGTGGATGTGAGCATGCACGTGTGTGTGTGTGTGTGTGTGTGTGTGTGAGTCATAATGTCTGCTTTAAAGGCATGCAGTGCAAATTAATCAACGTCGCTAATTAAAGTGTTGACAGTCATTAACAATTACCTTGGGGGGAAATGACTGCTAGGTAAACAGTTACTTAGAGAGAATGACATGTCTAAAAATACACTTACGTTTCTGTGCGTTGACTCTTTCTTTGGATACAATGTGAACTCGAACAATGTGCTGATTTCTACGCTGGTTGAGAAAAGGACTTCCGGTCAGGGAAGAAGTGATATTGATTTCACGTACAGTTTCCGTTGAAAGTGATCCTACAGATTGAGTTGTGAGAAAATCTCAAGCAGCGGCTTGCTTCTGAGAGAATATAGCTACAGGGATATTAACCACACAGGTGAGCATATAGATTGCAAACTTTCAGTGAACAGATGACTATAGTGGCTATAATCGTCCATCACCTTAGGTTTAATTTGAACAACCAGGGGCGCAACTTTCACTGGGGACGGGGGGACATAACCCCCCCACACATTCTAAAATAGCATAGTTGTCCGGGAAGGCTGTTTTCTGGTTTCAGCCGGCTAGATTTACAAGAGCAGTAATTTGATGATGTACCAAACAGCTCTACAGGCTTCACTGTTATGGTGCACATTCAGTACACAGCACAATGCTCATCATGTCTTAGCAGGATCAGATGGTGACAGCCAGGGAAGATCAGTCTACGGAGCTCAGGTGAATGTTGCAGTATATTATAACAATTAGTGGACGGCTACAAAGTTCCATCTTGAGTTGATGGGTAGGATACAGTCTGGGATCTGGGAATGATGATCATTTCAATTATTAAACCATTGACTCTATTCATGAATAAAATAATGTATAAATGTACACCAAGGTCATTCTTTATCATGCCTCATCTGAGCGGGATCAGATGGTGACAAGGGTCTCATCAGGTTCAAGCAGCCAGGGAAGACCAGTCTGTGACAGCGCAGAGGTGAACTTTTTCCGATAGAAACACTGGACAAGCAAGAAGCTTCAAAGATTGAAACTATTTTAAGGCATTCTGACCAACCTCTAAAAGATGATTTCCAAACTGTATCAAGGGTTGATAGGGGCTTTTCCCCAATGACACAAAACATGTAAAACAGAAATGTGAGGAAGACCTGGGAGACACTTCTGATGATGATGAATGGATACAGATATGTTAGAATGCCCAGTCATGTTCCTATAATCTCAGACATAAATTAGTGCAGTTTAATACCATCCATAGAACATACTATATGCCAGGGAAACTGAATATCTGCTGGAGATGTAAAACACAAAAAGGAACATATTTGCATATGTTATGGTCTTGGGAAGGCTGGCTGAATTCTGTCAGAGATTATGTTATTTTACCTCAGTATGTCTACAGATTCTCCCTTCTCACTGTTTTGGTTTTTGTGGAAATGTTGATACTGGAGACTGTTATCAGAAGAAACTGTGTAACCTAGCATTTATAGCAGCTAAGAAATGTATTGCCTTTAATCCGAAGATTGGTTATCCTCCCACAATGGATGGGAGAAATGTCAAGTTACGTATCACTAGAATTTATTTATTACAAGATTAAGGGTGTACTGTGCAACTTTCACAAGGCCTGGATGCCTTATATGGAATACTGTAAGATAAAAGGAGTCTGTATTGAAAACATGCCCACATCAGGGGAGATACCTATTTAGATCATTCCTGGCCCTGGGGGTCTCCTGTCCTGTTGATTGTCACTTTGGCCTTGGCCTAACACACCTGATTACAATATTGAATGTTTCACTAAGATCCTAAAGCTAAGTGGGGTGTGTTGGGTTGGTGTGCTGCAGGGCCCTGGACCCCTAGGGGCAGGACAGGGTGACCCAGCTATATTGTGTGCAAGTAAAACGAGCTCTACAGTACTATTAGGCCAATGATATGAATTATATGGAGGGTGTACCGTTTCTGTGTTAATGTGTGTTTTCATTCACTTTTGTCTTCCAAACCTTTCCCTTGCGACATAAAAAAAAAGATGGGAAGGAGTTGAGTTATTGACTAGACCGGTGGGAGTTAGGTGTGGAAGCAGGCTGGCTGGGTGAAATTAGTTATAGAGGATGTCTTAATAAATAAACTAAAGTTAAGTCTTTGTACTTTATTTATAAGAGTTGTTCATTTGTTAGGCTGTTGGTTAAAAGTGCAACACAATATTGATTATTGAAATCATATCATTGATCTAGTTCAGACATATCAATCACTTAAACATATTTAATCATCTCTTACCTAGCTTGACTGTGGGCATTTTTGTTAGAAGGGCCATGTGTCATATTAGATTGTGTAGAAATGCAGGAAATGTTTTTATTTATTTTACCTTTATTTAACCAACAAGTTGAGAACAAGTTCTCATTTATTGACCTGGCCAAGATAAAGCAAAGCAGTTCGACAGATACAACGACACAGATTGAAATCATAATCAGTATAAACAAGTCTATATACAATGAGCTAAAGGCAAAAAAGGTTCAAAGTAAATACAATATCAATAAAACACATGCAAAAGCAAAATAAATAAATAAATTTAATCATCTCTTACCTAGCTTGACTGTGGGCATTTTTGCTTACGTTCCAGTTTTGTTGTTCTAAATAGAGACTTCTAGAAGGGCCATGTGTCATATTAGATTGTGTAGAAATGCAGGAAATGTGCTTTAGATGCCTGTAAAAAAAATGGGAGGACCCCCAGACCCCCACCGCCAAGTTATGTCTCCCCACTTCTAAAACCAAAGTTGCGCCCCTGTGAACAACAAACAAACAAATTCAAGTAAAAGACACAAAATAAAACATGTTCATCTACAGTATTTAAATCATGATGAAGCAGTCTGCCAATCTCTAAATGAAGCCCAAAGAATTATAGGAAACAGAGACCCTCTTGAGCACCTCATTCTTGTGTGCAGAATGACAACAATCTGGCTAATTACTGGGGCCTCAATGAAAAAAATGGACTGGTGTCGGGACCTTGAGGACAAAAATAGACCGGTGTGTTAGAAATTCCCAGGCTAATTTCTGGTCCCTGTTTTTCCCTGCCTCATGGTTTTAATCAACCTGAACCCAGACATTAGTTACTGATGCATTCGGCCTGTTTTCCTCTCTTCTCCTCCATACACAGGGGAATGGGATGGGATCAAGAAAACTGGGAGAAAATGGAGAGGAAACTCAGAGAAATCAGTGGGCTTGGTTAGTGTGTGAAGATAAGAGCTGTTATCTTTGTCTCTGCAGGTGTTGAGAGTCGTGATCCAATCGAGGTGCTGCTGATGGAATTAATTGACTCCTGAACCCAGGGACTCAATAGTACACAATTCATTTAAAATCTAGAAACAAATTTAGAATCCTGACCAAACACTCACTGACGTCAAAAGGTGTTGTTCTGGGAATAAGTACATCAGTCTTAAGTTAACGGAAGTGGGTCATCTTAGGAAACAATGAAGATACTAGTTAGCTGGGGAAGAATTCCAAACTCATTTCCACAGACAACACTGTTCAGGTTTCTCAAAGAACAGAATAAGTGTTGCTCAATAATTCTCAACAGAATTCCTAAAAACCATTCTGCTTTCTTCACTAAAACCTTATGAAAAGCTAAATCTCTCGTAGACAGACTAGGTAAACATACATGGTACTGTAGATCTGTCATGATACAAAGATGCACTAGATAATGAGCAGCGTTAGTTTTGGTGGTTTTCCTCATAGCCGCAGGAAGTCGGGGTGCTGAAAAGTCGGAATAGAACTAAATCAATTATAAAAAAATGTTCCCGCATTAGTAGTGCGCTAATAGTAATGCTTTACTAGTCCTGTATTAGCAGACCGATATAGCAGTCTGTAGCGTGGGCAAAAAAAAGCGGTGGAGCTCTACATTCCAGTTCCGATCTCTTCTGTTAACATGTATGGACCCAGAACTGAATCAAGCATCTGAACAATTATGCAAGACTTTAGTTCTGCGTTCACCGAGACTAAGCTAAACCAAACTTTCCAGAATTATGACTGTACCCACTTGGCATGAACTGGTTGAATCAATGTTGTCATTTAAAAAAAAATCTAAATCAATGTGAAGACGTTGAATCAACATGGAAAACGGATTGGATGTGCAAAACATCATCGATGTAAAGGAATTTATTGAATTTCTGTGTTTTTTTTCACCCATCTCTTCCTGTAAATCCAATGGGATGGTTCATTTTTGTTAATTTCACCTTTATTTAACCAGGTAGACTAGTTGAGAATAAGACCTGGCCAAGATTAAGCAAAGCAGTGCGACAAACAACAACACAGAGTTACACATGGAATAAACAAACATACAGTCAATAACACAATATAAAAAGCATATGTACAGAGTGTGCAAATGAGGTAAGATGATGGAGGTAAGGCAATACGTAGGCCATAGTGGCGAAATAATTACAATTTAGCAATTAAACACTAGAGTGATAGATGTGCAAAAGATGAATGTGCAAGTAGAGATACTGGGGTGCAAAGGAGCAAAAAATAAAATAAAATAAATAACAGTATGAGGATGAGATTGGATGGGCTATTTACAGATTGGTTATGTACAGGTGCAGTGATCTGTGAGCTGCTCTGACACCTGGTGCTTAAAGTTAGTGAGGGAGATATGAGTCTCCTGCAATTCGCTCCAGTCATTGGCAGCAGAGAACTGGAAGGAAAGGCGGCCAAAGGAGGAATTGGCTTTGGGGGTGACCAGTGAAATATACCTGCTGGAGCACGTGCTACGGGTGGATGCTGCTATGTGAGCTGAGATAAGGCGGGGCTTTACCTAGCAAAGCCTTATAGATGACCTTATAGATGACCTGGAGAATATGAAGCAAGGGCCAGCCAACAAGAGCATACAGGTCGCAGTGGTGGGTAGTATATGGGGCTTTGGTGACAAAACAGATGGCACTGTGATAGACTGCATCCAATTTGCTGAGTAGAGTGTTGGAGGCTATTTTGTATATTACATCACCGAAGTCAAGGATCGGCAGGATAGACAGTTTTATGAGGGTATGTTTGGCAGTCTGAGTTAAGGATGCTTTGTTGCGAAATAGGAAGCCGACTCAAGATTTAATTTTGGATTGGAGATGCTTAATGTGAGTCTGGAAGGAGAGTTTACAGTCTAACCAGACACCTAGGTATTTGTAGTTGTCCACATATTAAGTCAGAACTGTCCAGAGTAGTGATGCTGGACGGCGGGCAGGTGCGGGCAGCGATCGGTTGAAGAGCATGCATTTAGTTTTGCATTTAAAAGCAGTTGGAGGCCACGGAAGGAGAGTTGTATGGCATAGAAGCTCATCTGGAGGTTAGTTAATAAAGTGTCCAAAGAAGGGCCAGAAGTATACAGAATGGTGTCGTCTGCATAGAGATGGATCAGAGAATCGCCAGCAGCAAGAGCGACATCATTGATGTATACAGAGAAGAGAGTCGGCCTGAGAATTGAACCCTGTGGCACCCCCAGAGACTGTCAGAGGTCCGGGCAACAGGCCCTCCGATTTGACACACTGAACTCTGTCTGAGAAGTAGTTGGTAATCCAGGTGAGGCAATCATTTGAGAAAGCAAGGCTGTTGAGTCTGCCAATAAGAATGTGGAGATTGACAGAGTCAAAAGCCTTGGCCAGGTCGATGAATACGGCTGCACAGTATTGTCTCTTATTGATGGCGGTTATGATATCGTTTAGGACCTTGAGCGTGGCTGAGGTGCACCCATGACCAGCTCGGAAACCAGATTGCATAGCGGAGAAGGTACGGTGGGATTCAAAATAGTCGGTGATCTGTTTGTTAACTTGGCTTTTGAAGACCTTAGAAAGGCAAGGTAGGATAGATATAGGTCTGTAGCAGTCTAGAGTGTCTCCCCCATTGAAGAGGAAGATGACCTGGGCAGCTTTCCAATCTTTGGGGATCTCAGACGAATTGAAAGAGAGGTTGAACAGGCTAGTAATAGGGGATTCAACAATAGCGACTGATAATTTTAGAAAGAGGGGGTCCAGATTGTCTAGCCCGGCTGATTTGTAGGGGTCCAGATTTTGCAGCTTTCAGAGCATCAGCTATCTGGATTTGGGTGAAGGACAAATGGGGGAGGCTTGGGAATGTTGCTGTGGGGGGTGCAGGGCTGTTGACCGGGGTAGGGGTAGCCAGGTGGAAAGCATGGCCAGCCGTAGAAAAATGCTTATTAAAATTCTCAATTTATCATGAATTTATCGGTGGTGACAGGCAGCTGGGAGGAGGTGCTCTTATTCTCCATGGACTTTACAGTGTCCCAGAACTTTTTGAAGTTTGTGCTACAGGATGCAAATTTCTGTTTGAAAAAGCTAGCCTTTGCTTTCCTAACTGCCTGTGTATATTGGTTCCTAACTTCCCTGAAAAGTTGCATATCGAGGGGGCTATTCGATGCTAATGCAGTGCGCCACAGGATGTTTTTGTGCTGATCCTGGTTCAACATTTTTTGAATGGAGCATGCTTATTTAAGATGTTGAGGAAAGCACTTTTAAAGAATAACCAGGCATCCTCTACTGACGGAATGAGGTCAATATCCTCCAATATCCGTTTGTTGTTTTTTCTTTGAATTCACATTAGTTGACAACTCAATCAAATGTAAATCAAAACTAGATGTTAAAACTGACGTCTTGCACTAGCTGGCTTTAGAGATGCAATCAGAGCCAGTGATGCAGAAAGTGTTAATGTGGAGCCAGAGAGCCGCTTCTGAGATGGTTTGACGCTTTGGGGAAAGAATGGCCATTCGCTCAGCACAATCCAACCAATAAAACTTCTCCCCTCTCTGATTCCACTGACAGTCATTACAGTGACAAATCACTCCGGTGACGCAGGATAGAGATTCTCCCAGGATGGATCGCTGTCTTTATTTCTCTTACTCTCCCTCTTCCCTTCACTCTCCTTTTCTATGCTTTTGTCTCTCTTTCCTGTCCCCTCTCCACATAAATCCTGATGTTGTTATGGTGATGCTAGATAAGCAACAGAAAAGTACCACATTAGAACATTGAACATACAGAGAACAATGAACAAGTAAATCTGATTCAGGGGACTCTGATTTCACCCGATAATTCACAAAGAATTTCCTGATATGGACTCAAGGAACATTATGGAACTACATGGATAATCTGGGATTCAACAAGAACCCGAATTACCTGATATTGGTCATCTGAGTACCCAGGACACAATGTTTGCTTTGCACTGCTCTTCCCCACCCTATGTAATTTGTCCAACTATAAACTCCCATCTGTGCAGGTCTGATAATTCACCTCTAAGCTTCCTCTCCTCATTTAAGTCACTGTCAGGAATCCTCCTCTAATACAGGAAGAGAAGAACTCCTGATTCGGATCCTGTTATCACTGCCTTAATACTAACACCAATTTAGGTCTGGTTGGTGGGCGGCACAACGGCGGGTGATTGCAGTAGAGTGCAGCAGTGTGGTGAATTGCAAGGCTTGAGAGGTAGTGTGTTGTAATGACGATTAAATCATTATCCACTTCCGGCCTTCTCTAGGCTACACTCTAGGCTGCAGGGCAGAGTTACTGCAACAATGAGGAAAATAATTATAATTCAAGTAAGAAGGAAAGGGGTCTTTCTTGAATTACGGTGGAATTTGGGCATGGCGTATTTAAATGTATTTGGGTACTTCTTCCCATTCTAAATCAACTAATATGGTAGCTTAATGACTTTAAATAATTGTTACCATTATGATAATATTGTGCTACCAGTAGGGGTAACACCAAATGATGGTAACACCAATGAGAAATGTTAGGTAAATTACGATTGTCTGAAATGGAGGCCACAAATCCTCAAATCTAAGGTCATCAGTCCTTAACCATAATTTGCTAAAGTTATAGAATGAATCATTTTGCAAACATTGTTATATCACCTCATTTAAATTGAGTAACACCAAGTGACACTTTGGATTTAGACACACCAAATGATCAATGGAATCCTTAAATGTATGACATACTAAAATGGTGTGATTAGATAATTGTATTGAATATAATTACATGTAAATGAAATGTATTTATTATTGAGTTATAAGAGTTTGCCACCTGAAAGAATGCTCAAGGTCCTTATACACTGAGTGTACAAAGCACTGAGTTGCACCCCTTTTTTGCCCTCTGAACAGCCTCAATTCATTGGGGCATGAACTCTACAAGGTGTCAAAAGCGTTCCACAGGGATGCTGGCCCATGTTGACTATGCTTCCCACAGTTATGTCAAGTTGGTTGGATGTCCTTTGGGTGGTGGACCATTCTTGATACACATGGGAAACTATTGAGCTTGAAAAACCCAGCAGCATTGCAATTCTTGACACACTCAAACCGGTGCACCTAACACCATATGCCATTGAAAGGCACTTAAATCTTTTGTCTTGCCCATTCACCCTCTAAATTGACCCTCTCAATCCATGCCTCAATTGTCTTAAGCCTTAAAAATCCTTTAACCTGTCTCCTCACTTTTAATCTAGACTGATTGAAATGGATTTAAAAAGTTGACATCAATAAGGGATCATAGCTTTCATCTGGATTCACTATGTCATGGAAAGAGCAGAAGTTCCTAATGCTTTGTACACTGTGTATATCTTTGTAATGAGTGATTTTTGAGGCAGTAAAGCCAATGAATAAACTGAGGAACTCACATTACACTTATAAAACATATTTTATAGCCTTCTTTGTTTCCTTTGATCTATACATTATATTAAATACTTTTGTTCACTTTCCAGAATTCAAAATAATAGATAGAAATCTGTAAATCCACAAAACATGTCACTACAACTCTACACATCACCTCTGGGATAAGACAATCTGCTTACCCTAACTACATTAAAACAATGCATAAACATACAGTTTTGCAGTATAAAGGAATTGTATAAGGTTTTATCATTAAACATTAAGGCATTTAAACCCAAAAACATGTATGATCTGTAATTATTTGTCATTTTAAAGTGTTTATACATGGTTGCCAAGGCCACCGCAATTCAAGAACGACCCAAAGACATTTAGTTTAAGGATTAGCCCCTTTTTTTCCATTTTCGCCTAAAATTACATACCCAAATCTAACTGCCTGTAGCTCAGGCCCTGAAGCAAGGCATATTCTTGGTGCCATTTGAAAGGAAACACTTCAAAGTTTATGGAAATGTGAAAAGAATGTAGTAGAATATAACACAATAGATCTGGTAAAAGATAATACAAAGAAAAAACCAATGTTTGAAATGCAAGAGAAAGACCATAACGTATTATTCCAGCCCAGGTGAAATTTTGATTTTGGCCACTAGATGGCATCAGTGAATGTGCAAAGTTTTAGACTGATCCAATGAACCATTGCATTTCTGTTCAAAATTGTGTATCAAGACTGCCCAAATGTGCCTAATTTGTTTATTATTAACTTTTCATGTTCAAAATTGTGCACTCTCCTCAAACAATAGCATGGTATTATTTCACTGTAATAGCTATTGTAAATTGGACAGTGCAGTTAGATTAACAAGAATATAAGCTTTCTGTCAATATCAGATATGTGTCACACCCTGACCATAGTTTGCTTTGTATGTTTCTATGTTTTGTTTGGTCAGGGTGTGATCTGAGTGGGCATTCTATGTTACATGTCTAGTTTGTCTATTTCTATGTTTGGCCTGATATGGTTCTCAATCAGAGGCAGGTGTTAGTCATTGTCTCTGATTGGGAACCATATTTAGGTAGCCTGTTTGGTGTTGGGTTTTGTGGGTGATTGTTCCTGTGTTTGCACCAGATAGGGGTGGTTTGGGTTTTCACGGTTCTTGTTTTGTTCATGTGTAGAGTCTTTATTAAAGAACCATGAATAGAAACCATGCTGCATTTTGGTCCGCCTCTCCTTCAACTCAAGAAAACCGTTACAATATGTCTATGTCCTGGGAAATGTTCTTGTTACTTACAACCTCATGCTAATCGCATTAGCGTATGTTAGCTCAACCGTCCGGTGGAAGGGACACCGATCCCGAAGAAGTGTTTAATCACGGTGAGACTTTGGTGTGTTGCTCCTTCGTTCTACATTGTTTCAGCAGGCTAAAACTTTGACAACAATCGCTAAAAGACAACATAAATCAATGCTAAGAGTTCTGGAATGTATGTGTGTGCGTGTGGGTTAGAAGACGAAAGTTGTGTTGCGTTGGCCGCCCAGTGGGAGGTGTAGGTAGACTACTGTACAGTAGAAAAGGACAAGCCTCGTCTGTCAGGACCAAATGTCACAGATTCATTGAAAAAGTGTGTCATCTTCCCATCTTCCAACAGGCATCACAGAAGCCCAAAAGGTAGGTGTCCCTGCCCCTTCCTCCCTCACCCAGACATTTCCCATCTATTTCGGTCTCAACAACCCACTTTCCATTAGGTTAATAGTTCCTTGCTGACGGCGGCCATATTTCTGGTCAGCTAAAGGCAACAAGGAGTGACGGCAGGAAGGTGATGAATGGGTACTGTAGGGGGATTCTATAAGAAACAACATATCAGCATAATAACAGCAATGCTCAGAGTCAATATTCATGTCATAAGAAGGAAATCCTTTTGACCACGCTCACAAATTGGGGAAAACAAACATGAATTCCCATTGACCCCCCATTGTAAAAAAAGCCAACTTCATTGTTGATTTTTAGTTATACAGAAATAACGTAACATGCCAATAAGCTGCTGTGTTGTTCAATGTAAACGTAACCAGGTGAAAAATCCAGACTTATGGCTTGCAATGCTCCCACATTGGAAAATGGAGCCTGCTAGAAGAGCCATGTGGCTTCAGGTTATTTGGTGTGGGAAATTGTGGGGACCCAGTGTCCAAGAAGGCTACACAGGTTATGCATGTGGAAAACATTTAATCACTGGCAACACCCTGATCAAACCCGGCTCAGCTCATGTGCATGTTGATTTTGTCTATCCCTACCAGACGAGTTCATGACACGCATATTAAAATACTAAAACCAACTATAGTTACGGGACAGGTCAAAACACACATGAAACATTCATGGACATTTAGCTAGCTTGCTGTTGCTAGCTAATTTATCCTGGGAGATAAAAAGTGGGTTGTTATTTTACCTTTTTTTGCAGGATATTTGTACCCATTTTGAGTCACACAAAATCATGTGTTCTCTACTCCGACAATTAATCCACACATAAAAAGGGAAAACAAGATTTTTGTTTGTTAGTTCTTTGATTAATCTCATCTTCGTTCTTCCTCTTCTTCTGTGGATTTAATACTGCGGATGGCAGTACTTTATAGTGCATTACTGCCACCAACTGGCTGTAGTGTGGACCTTGTTTATCTTTCAAGTCATCTGAGTGGCTATATATTCTTAAAAACCTGGGATAAGTTGTGCCATGTTTTCAAAAGTGTAATTTTTCCATTAATTCTAATTATTTCCAGGGATACACAACAACCTGAAATATATGTAAATATCTTTGTTAGAAATAATATATTTTTTCCCATGAAGGAGTGATGCTGAATATAAAAAGGGGCTCAACTTACCCCACTCTCCCCTTTAGCTAGGCATGACCTCGAAAGGGTTTGGTGCAGAATTTCCCAAACTCAGTCCTGCGGCCCCCAAGGGGTGGGGGGTTTCCCCTAGCATTACATAACTAATTCATCCAATCAAAGCTTGATGATGAGTTCATTATTTGAATCAGCTTAGTAGTGCTAGGGCAAAAACCAAAATGTTCACCCCTTGGGGTCCCCTGGGCAGAGTTTGGGAAACGCTGGTTTAGAGACATGTGTCCTCATTTCATGGATTTATATAAACGTGTACAGTGTCCTCGTTTCAAACTTGTTCCGGAGGGTTGGGTTGGAGTAAACCCCGTCGTGACTCCCTCACCCCGTCGTGACTCCCTCACCCCGTCGCGACTCCCTCACCCCGGCGCGACTCCCTCACCCCGGCGCGACTCCCTCACCCCGTCGCGACTCCCTCACCCCGTCGCGACTCCCTCACCCCGGCGCGACTCCCTCACCCCGTCGCGACTCCCTCACCCCGTCGCGACTCCCTCACCCCGTCGCGACTCCCTCACCCCGTCGTGACTCCCTCTCTTATCTACGACTTGGAATGCCACCGTTGAGGGCTTCCCTCATTTGAATATTTGACTCAGAAAGGGGATCCGTTACCATTTTGATTTTAATACTTTTATTTGATTAATACTACCACCAACACGTAGCCTTAAACTACAGAAATATATCAAATTATCTTGTTTATCACTTTAAGAATCAGGACAAGGTTACAGTCATTCTTTCCCTTGCATAGCACAGGGGCATAACGTCTTCCTTAAAAATGATTCAAAATAGAAACAGCAATCTGCTCAAAGGGAAATCAGATGAATCATATAATCATATGATTGTTACCACTAGTGTTGCTATTGTTGCCAGTGATGTTTCAGTCAACACATAATACGCATAATACGCTTTCAATGCACCTAGGATGGATAGATGGACAAAAGAATGAGGAAGAGGGGCGGGATAGGGGCTCTCAACCTATTGTTCTCTCCCAACCCGCTGCTTTCTCTTTTCTTATAAAATACAATACAGCACTGATCACAAAGCTATGTGAATCAGTCAAGTGGGAGACATTGTTGGACGATGACGTCTCAGTCGAACCCGATAACCGTCTCTTCCCAGTTCCCACTTGGGACTGAGCTCAACTTTGGGAGAATGGTGCCATTAGTCCCACATACGTACACAAATCCTAGGATCAATAACACTGTCGAGTCTGGCGTTCTAGCTCATGGCCTTGTAGTGTCCTTCAGAACTCGCCGATGGGTGAAAAGAATCAGATGCCTCCTCTCCCCTCCTCTTCTCCTCCCCGCCTCCTCCTCTCTTAGCCTATGGCTTGTGGTTATCATAATCATCATCATTCTATAAGATAACCTATGGAGAGGATGACACATTGGTCATTGACCAGCTGATGTGTGTGTTCTCTATAAAGCCACCCTATGAATTCTGGGTAAGGGTTTACTATCGGTTTACTATTATCTGTCATCATTACCACCTGAGGGCCTCCTCTCTCACACACACACACACGCACCTCCCAGTTATAGAAATGTACATATCCCTTTTATTACCAACCATTTGTCATCAGTAGCATTTGTTACACTGTGCCTTTTACAGAGCAGTAAATCAGTGTGTATTTGACGCGGGCGCAGGCCGGGATTGAAATCTAATTGGCTATTGTTTTTGCCAAATGAACCAAGAGAAGCCCATGAGGAAAACAGGCAAATGTGGGCATCACGCTTCCGTGTGTTTGGGCCCTCGTGTCCGGTAGACTTTTTGGGAAATGTCGTCATGGCGATAACAAGTCAGGCTCAGCTCTTGAACTGTCATCTAATCATGTGACGGGCTTTCTTTCAGAAGGTCGGTAATGACCAAAGTGACCAATAGATCAGCGAGAGAGTAAGAAAACGGACTGAAGAGCTGGGAGACCTTATGACATCACAGTTCCCTCAGGCTGATCAATGGATCATCAGATCAGCCATCGTTGGGTTCTGCCTAGCAAGACACTCTGGCCCTAAAGTCCAGCTAAAATAGGAGAGGAGCAGAGTAGGCGAGCAGAAGTATAGGACAAGAGGGAGAGAAGAGAGTAAGAGGTCGATAGGGAAAGCGAAGTGAGAAGGGAGAGATGGAGAAAAGAGGAGAGCTGAAGAGAGAAGGAAAGGAGGAAGAGAATACAGGGATGCACAAAATGATAGACAAGACGGCAGGCGCAGAGCACCCCAAACCAACACACCCCTCAGACAGAGGAAATGGGATGATAACACTAGTGCCGCAGAAAGAGTCCTCATAGTGATTACATGATTCCTATCACTTAATTAAACAACAAAGTACAGTATGTTAATGCAATGAACTATTACTTCCACTTAATTGGCTTACCACCACATTAAAAGAGCAGAGTTAAGGAGCTTTGATCAAAAATACGTGTTAAGGAAACAGTGTAAGACTTTAGGACAAGCTTCAGGTGAGGTAGGAGTCATTTTTGTTTGTAGAGTCGCAAGCTTGATGTAGTCATTGGGGGCAGTATTTTAGGGTGTACGTAGCCTTGCGGTTAGAGCGTAAGCCAGTAACTGAAAGGTCGCTGGTTCGAATTCCCGAGCCATCAAGCCTCCCCCCTACTTTTTCGGAAATTCTGTTAAAAATCGCGCAACATTTTGGCGTCCTGCTACTCAGGCCAGGAATATAGTATATGCATATGATTAGTATGTGTGGATAGAAAACACTCAGACGTTTCCAAAACTGTTTAAATCACGGCTGTGACTATAACAGAACGTCTGTTTCATCGAAAAGCGCAGGAAAATCTGATCACTGGAGATGGAAAAAAATATCCATGCGCCACTCCCAGGAATTGTTAAAGGTGAACCGTATTAAATGAGGCCGAGCTTGCAGTACCTACAGCTTCCACAGGATGTATAGAGTCTCCTCATTTGATTCTGATTTGATTCTTGGTAGATCCGACCAAAGGGAACCGATTCCCTCCGACCACCAACCTGAGGCATTGTCTCTGTGTTTTTCCGGACATTTTTCCACACGACCAACTATCGAATTTACATCGCCTCCTGATGATTTTTATAGCTTATTAACGTGTAGTTATACCTAAAGTTGCATTAGAAAGGTATTTCGAAGTGTTTTGTGAAAGTTTATCGTCGAATTTTTAACTTTTAAAAATGACGTTACGTTATGAAACGCTATTTTTTTCCGTTTATCACACAGTCTTCATAGATCGATATCTAGGCTATATATGGACCGATTTAATCCAAAAAAAGACCCAGTATTGATTATGGGACATCAAGGTGTGCCAAGAAAGAAGATGGTCAAAGGTAATTAATGTTTTATATTTTATTGTGCGGTTTGTGTAGCGCCGACTATGCTAATTATTTTGTTTACATCCCCTACGGGTCTTTTGGGGTGTTGCATGCTATCAGATAATAGCTTCTCATGCTTTCGCCGAAAAGCATTTTAAAAATCTGACTCGGTGGCTAGATTCACAATGACTGTAGCTTTATTTCAATACCAAGCATGTGTATTTTAATGAACGTTTGCGTTTTAACTAATACTATTAGCGTGTAGCGTAGCGCATTTGCATTTCCAGAGCTCTAGGTGGGACATCTGCGTCTCAAGTAAGCTCAAGAGGTTATTAATTAAGGAGCTTTGATCAAAAATACGTGTTAAGGAAACAGTGTAAGACTTTAGGACAAGCTTCAGGTGAGGTAGGAGTCATTTTTGTTTGTAGAGTCGCAAGCTTGATGTAGTCATTGGGGGCAGTATTTTAGGGTGTACGTAGCCTTGCGGTTAGAGCGTAAGCCAGTAACTGAAAGGTCGCTGGTTCGAATTCCCGAGCCATCAAGGTGAAAAATCTATCTGTGCCCTTGAGCAAGGCACTTAACCCTGATTTGTTCCCGGGGCGCCGTACTACTCTGGCTGACCCTGTAAAATAACACATTTCACTGCACCTATTGGGTCATCTTCTTAATACACTATTAGTGAATTTTTCCAAATATTTATGATTTCTTTAAACGAGGGGACTAGGTACAGAAAGCTTTTATATCTAAATGGTAAAACAAATACGTATGAAAATACCCTCAAATAAAGGCTGACATTCTATACATTCTGTAAAGGCTGACATTCTATACATTCTGTAAAGGCTGACATTCTATACATTCTGTAAAGGCTGACATTCTATACATTCTGTAAAGGCTGACATTCTATACATTCTGTAAAGGCTGACATTCTATACATTCTGTAAAGGCTGACATTCTATACATTATGTAAAGGCTGACATTCTATACATTCTGTAAAGGCTGACATTCTATACATTCTGTAAAGGCTGACATTCTATACATTCTGTAAAGGCTGACATTCTATACATTCTGTAAAGGCTGACATTCTATACATTCTGTAAAGGCTGACATTCTATACATTCTGTAAAGGCTGACATTCTATACATTCTGTAAAGGCTGACATTCTATACATTCTGTAAAGGCTGACATGTCACATTGATCAGTTGATTTCAAAGCCAAAACGCTGGAGTATAGAGACAAAATGAACATGTAAAAAGCAATTCAAGGCCATAAATCATTTCTCTCTTAGAAAACGCCCTATGTGGCATCGACATGAGTCAGAACAATTTATTCTAGTGACAAAATTGACTACAAAGTGTAAATAGGATCATTTTGGTCATAAGGTGAATTCGTCATGATTTACTTGAGGGTTGGGTAAGAATTGATGACCAATTGCCCAGAGACAACACATCGTGGTCTGCCGCAGCTGCCATGCAGACAATTGTCTGTCCAGTCGGCATATAGGTGCAACGCAAACACATTTGGTGTTCTTTGGCTTGCAAGCCTCCCTCTTTTTCCTCCAAACATATGATGGTCATTATGACCAAACATAAGCTACAGCTAGCTAGCACTAGTTGACTCAAAGAGAGAGAAAGACAATAGTTGAACAGTTTTGAAACAAATTATTTCTTTAAAAATGTATTAGAAGCAGCAGAGAGAGATTTTGTTGTGTTTTATTTTATTTCACTTACTTAGCTAGCTAATTTAGCTAATTTAGCCTACTCAACAACCTGACTCAAACAGAGAGTAATGGTATTTATCACAGCTAGCTGGCTGAGGCTATCCAACACTTCCAACTCAAGGTAAGCTTTCAGTTTTATTCATTTATTACCACCGGGGCCCGCCGGTGTAACTGCTTGCTGTACACTGTACTGCATGATTGTACACATGGATTGGATTGTGGGTTTACTCATTTACTCATTTACTCATTTAACGCATTTGTTCTACACTGAACAAAATTATAAATGCAACATAAATGCAACATGCAATAATTTAAAGATGTTACTATGTTACAGTTCATATGAGGAAATCAGTCAATAACCACAAGGTTGACATCAGCAAACCACTCGCCAAAACAACGCCATCCACGTGATCTGCGGTTGTGAGGCCGGTTGGACGTACTGCCAAATTCTCTAAAACGACGTTGGAGGTGGCTTATGGTAGAGAAATTAACAGCTCTGGTGGACATCCCTGCAGTCAGCATGTCAATTGCACGCTCCCTCAACTTGAGACATCTGTGGCATTGTGTTGTGTGACAAAACACCACATTTTAGAGTGGTCTTTTGTTGTCCCCAGCACAAGGTGCACATATGTGTAATAATCAGGCTTCTTGACATGCCACACCTGTCAGGTGGATGGATTGCGAACTGCCAGGGGTTCTAATTGCAATTAGACCTCTATCTGGCCACCGTCCACACGGCTCCATCGGGCCATGAGAGGGTGTCCCCCCTCATCTCGTGTTTCACCGGGATAGCCCTGGAGTGGGCCAACGCCGTGTGAAGAGAGGGAGATGCGGTGTTGGACCAGTTTGAGGAGTTCACCCGCCGTTTCCGGGCAGTCTTCGACCACCCAACCGAGGGTAGAGCGGCGGGTGAGCGCCTCTACCATCTGAGGCAGGAGACGAGGAAACCCCAGGAGTTCGCCCTGGAGTGTAGGACCCTGGCTGCCGGCGCGGGATGGAACAACAGGGCCCTGATCGACCATTACCGCTGCAGTCTGCGCGAGGACGTCCGTCAGGAGCTGGCCTGCAGAGACACCACCCTCACGTTTGACCAGCTGGTGGACCTGTCCATCCGGCTGGACAACCTGCTGGCTACTCGCGGACGTTCAGATCGGGGTCTGGTGGTTCCATCCTCCCGCACCCCCTCTCTGATACCCATGGAGCTGGGAGGGGCGGTGCGCAGGGAGACCGGAGAGGGTTCCCGCTCATGCACCATCTGTGGCCGCAGAGGTCACACTGCCGGTCGGTGCCGGGTTAGTTCCTCTGGCAATCGAGGCAGCAGGCAGGTGAGCCGGCACCATTCTCACCCAGAGCCCTCTGTTGCACATATGTTTGTCTGTCACGTTCCCTGAGCTTTCCCCGCATTCCCAGTATAAGGCGCTCGTCGATTCAGGCACGGCTGGGAATTTTATTGATAGAGCTTTAGTTTAGGGATCCCCATCATTCCAGTGGATGTGCCCTTCCCGTTCACGCCTTAGATAGTCGACCATTAGGGTCAGGGTTAATTAGAGAGGTCACCGTGCCTTTGGGCATGGTGACGCAGGGTGGTCATACGGAGAGAATTAGTCTCTTCCTTATTGACTCTCCTGCGTTTCCTGTGGTGCTGGGCCTAGCTTGTCATAACCCCACTGTTTCTTGGCCACAGAGGGCTCTCACAGGGTGGTCAAGAGAGTGCTCAAGTAGGTGTTTAGGATTTTTCCATTGGTGCTACTATGGTGGAGAGCAAGCATTCACCCTGAATATGCCGATTTGGCTCTTGCCTTCTCCAAAAAGAAGGCGACTCAATTACCACCTCATCGACGGGGCGATTGTACTTTAAATCTCCTGGTAGACACTGCACTTCCCAGGAGTCACGTGTATCCCCTCTCACAGGCGGAGGCTATGGGAACATGTCTCTGATTCGCTGCGTCAGGGGTACATTCGGTCCTCCACTTCACCCGCCTCCTCAAGTTTATTTTTTGTGAAGAAGAAGGAGGGAGGTCTGCACCCGTGTATTGACTATCGGGGTCTGAATCAGATCACTGTGAAGTACAGTTACCTGCTACCGCTCATCGATACAGCGATAGAGTCAATGCACGGGGCGCGCTTCTTCAACAAATTAGATCTCAGGAGTGCTTACAACCTGGTGCGTATCCGAGAGGGAGACGAGTGGAAGGCGGCTTTCAGTACCACCTGTGGGCACTACGAGTACCTTGTCATGCCGTACGGGTTGATGAATGCGCCATCAGTCTTCCAAGCCTATGTAGATGAGATTTTCAGGGACCTGCAAGGGCAGGGTGTAGTGGTGTATATTGATAACATTTTGATATACTCCGCTACACGCGCTGAGCATGTGTCCCTGGTGCGCAGAGTGCTTGGTCGCCTGTTGGAGCATGACCTGTACGTCAAGGCTGAGAAATGCCTGTTCTTCCAACAGTCCTTCTCCTTCCTAGGGTATCGCATTTCCACTACAGGGGTGGAGATGGAGAGTGACCGCATTGCAGCCGTACGTAATTGGCCAACTCCCACCATGGTAAAGGAGGTGCAGTGGATCTTAGGGTTTGCCAATTACTACCGGAGGTTTATCTGTAGTTTTGGTCAGGTAGCGGCACCCATTACCTCACTGCTGAAGTGGAGCCCAGTGCGCTTGCAGTGGTCAGCTGGGGCAGACAGGGATTTTAGTCACCTGAACTCCCGTGTTGGCCCATCCGGATCCCTCTTTGGCGTTCATAGGAGGTGGACGCGTCCGAGGCTGGGATAGGAGCTGTGCTCTCTCAGCGCTCAGGTACGCCACCAAAGCTCCGCCCCTGTGCCTTCTTCTCGAAGAAGCTCAGCCCGGGGGAGAAAAACTATGATGTGGGGGACCGGGAGCTGTTGGCTGTCGTCAAGGCCTTGAAGGCGTGGAGACATTGGCTTGAGGGGCTAGACACCCTTTTCTCAACTGGACTGAGCACCGCAATCTGGAGTACATCCGGGCGGCGAGGAGACTGAACCCTCACCAGGCAAGGTGGGCCATGTTTTCCCCCTGTTTTGTGTTTACCCTTTCCTACAGACTAGGCTCCCAGAACGTTAAGGCAGACGCATTGTCCCAGCTGTATGACACAGAGGAGCAGCCCGTGGATCAAATCAAATCAAATCAAATGTATTTATATAGCCCTTCGTACATCAGCTGATGTCTCAAAGTGTTGTACAGAAACCCACCCTAAAACCTCAAACAGCAAGCAATGCAGGTGTAGAAGCACGGTGGCTAGGAAAAACTCCCTAGAAAGGCCAAAACCTAGGAAGAAACCTAGAGAGGAACCAGACTATGTGGGGTGGCCAGTCCTCTTCTGACTGTGCCGGGTGGAGATTATAACAGAGCATGGCCAAGATCCTACTCCCATACTCCCCGCCTCTTGCCTGGTGGCGCCGGTAGTGTGGGACCTGGATGCGGACATTAAGCAGGCATTACGTGCAGAGCCCGCTCCCCTCTAGTATCCAGCTGGGTGTCTGTATGTTCAGTCTGCTGTCCGTAACCGAGTGATCTACTGGGCCCACACGTCACCCTCCTCTGGTCATCCTGGGATCGGTCGGACGGTGCGCTGTCTTAGTGGGAAGTGGCCCAATTTGGCTAAGGATGTGACGGTTTATGTTTTCCCCTGCTCGGTGTCTTCCTACACACCTGGTTCCAATCCCATCAATTACATGTTGTGTATTTAACCCTCTGTTTCCCCTCATGTCCTTGTTGGTGATTGTTTGATTGTACGTTATGTGCAAGTTATGTTCTGGTGTGCGACGGGTTTTTTACCCACTTTTATTATTTTGTATATTTTGGTTTTCGGAGTTTTGTGAGCACTTATTAAACAACTCCATTTATACCAAGTTTGTTCTCCTGCGCCTGACTTCCCTGCCACCAGCAAGCACCCATTACAGTAGCTATATAGTCGTCTACACTGCATAATGAAACAATTCCGAGTAAGCTAGTGTTTTGAGGGTGGACTGACTGTGTTATTTGGAATTAATAGACTGGTTTTTATGCACCACAACTTTCTATCCAAGCTGGAAGAGCGCGCGAGGACGGCTCATGTCATGCAGGTTCGGGTAGGCCATAAAGGACAGTTGATTAGTATGCTGTTGCATCCCAAATATATTTTACAATCTGCATGGTTTGAATTTCCAACATTAATTACTGAACAAGTAGTTACATTATTGCCGCCAGCCAGCAGTCTAAATGTCAGCATTGTGACACCCTTTATATCTTTGTGAAATGCTAGACTTAAAATGAGAAAATGAAAACCAAATAGGCCCAGCAATAAACCTGTATCCATAAGCTAAAGTAATTCGAAAGGCATCGATTTATAGGCAGCCGTATAGACGTGTCACAATGACAGCACCGTGGACAACGATCGCTAGTCTATACTTTGTGAGTGGCTGTCTGGCACATTCGATTTTCTATTTTTATTTTAGGGAGGGGAGTGGGGGGTGAACTCCGACCTTGTGGGGGGTCCAGAGAAACTGCGTTATGCTAGTGTTCAGGAGGGGAGAAGTCCTGAACTTCAAAACTAGCTTACCTTGCTGTACTCACTACTGCCCTTGTTTGTGGTTATTGAATGACAAAGACACACCCAAGAAACACCCATATAAAACCACGCTCCCAAGACAACTCTCGTTTGGCTTCAGTCATGGCCGCTATCATATCTTAATGACCAAGCATTAAAATGAGGCCAGATCAGGTTCACGTTCAGTCACTCTTTATGTTTAACTGTCCAAAAACATATGGTGAGGCCCTATAAACACGGCATCCGTATTAGAAAGTCATCACACAAAACTCCCCGATGACTTCTTGATATGGAATGCCATAATCCTGGCTTGGGCATCTTTCTCATTCGAGCTATTATTGCTACCAGGGGAGGGCGTTGGAGCGAGACATGCTACACCTGTCGACACACAGAGACACCTGGCGACACAGATAACCACCCCCTCAGTTGGCCTAGCTAACCCCACTAATGGTAAACAGGTGGTGGGGGCAGAACAAGGGATGAGGAGGTGAGGAGTGAAGTGGAGGAGGAAGAATTGTGATAGAGGCCAGATTTGTTTTCCCAGTCATCTAAACAGATAGGGTTCAACTCTGCCACTGAGTTTGAGACAAATGTGCTTGATTTGATGAGAGCGTAGGACCACATTTGAATGAGGGGTGAATTCAGTATGTGCCCAGTATCTGGTAGTTCGCACACAGAGAGAACAGGTCAGGGAAGAGAGGACAGGAGAGGGGTAAGGAGAGAAAGAAGAATAGTACGGAGGAGAGAAGATGGAGTGGTAGGAAGAGGAGACCCTTTCAGCACCACAGACACACACTCTCTTTCTGTCTCACTCAAACACACAGACACACACACACAGTTTGTCCTTCCTTCCTGTCCTTATCGGAGCTACAGGAAGTGATTGCTCTCTTATCTCTGAGTATTCCCTCGATAGCTTGGTGGCTGTCCGGCTCCTCACACATGCAAACACGCACACACACTCTTACAGGCACAGACAGGTTAGGAGGTACGGGGCCACACACAGTACATGTTTGGAACAGTTTACCTGAGTTAGGCGAGCAGACAGTGTTAAATATGAAGTTAAATCTTTATTCTCCAAGCGTGAAGATTAACATGGAATGGCGGTGGGCAGAAGGAGGACGTGAGGCAGGAGATTTACAGTATGTCACAACAAAACTGGAGTGGGGCTGTGTTCAGAAGGAAGGAAATGTAGCAAACTTTTAAATGATCTACCACAGGTGTCCTGGACTTTGGATTTCAATATTATATTTATAATGACATTACATAAGGTTTTTTCCCAGTTAAAGCTCCATTCTTTCTTTCTTTTGTGTCTCTCTTTCTCTCTGTTTCCTGGTCTCCCCCCATCTTTCCCCCTCTCTTGTTGTTCTCCCCTTCCTTCTCTCTCTACCTGCATCTCTCACTTAGAGCACGTCTCCTGTCTAAGTTGTGACGTGTGAGCAGGATATGGCAGGATGGCGAATCGATGGGGCAGGCTGGTGACTCAATATGAAAGATCAATCGGATGTCGATGCTGTCTTATCACAATCTGTCTCGTCCTGCCATCCCTCATCCCCGCACGCACACACACACACCTTACAGTGAACATGTTGAGTGTCACTCCTCATCCCAATACCACAAGACTGGCACCACACACACATCGCCTAAAAATAAACTGCACCTCTTGCACCGTAGTGCGTGATTGGCTGATAACAAAACAGGAGAAGGAGAGGAGCAATACATGTGTGTTATCTGTGTTCCCTATGGAATCAGTTACTGTTACTAGCCAGGCTACAACACCACTTTATTCTTCCATTATGCTCAAGTCTCACAGGACAACAACATCCAGGTGATGCCTAATTAGTTTGATCATTTTCACTCAATGCATGATTTGCTGTCTAATGAATGTCACTCAATGAGAGAATTCTCCAGTGACTGTTGTGTTATCACAGATTACAGTGCAGTATTGGATCGAGTATTCTTTTGTAGGGCACTACCACTGTTTTGAATGACACTATGACACTGAAGTGAGGGAGAGACGGTGAGAATCATGGAGAGGTTCGGAGACGGTGAATGGAAGAGAGGATGAGGGGAGGATAGAGGACGACAGAGAGAGAAAGAGGGCAAACCCACCACGGTAAGGAAACTAATCAATGCAGTGTTATACTCACAAACAAAGGGACAATCTTTGCTTTCATTGAGGAGATTTTTCACCACTTTTTTCCACATGATGAATATTAAAATACCTCTCACAGCAGATGAAAAAGATGATCAGCATGTGTCTATTTTTTCCATCTCCCCGGGCCTCTAAACCCACAGGGGACACCTCTGGGACAAATTTACCCACAATGCCATTCTGTGTGACCCGCGGGCAGCGGTGAGACAACAGATTTGATTCCCTTGCTTAAGTAATGACCCCCTACCCATAAACCCTCTCAATTCATCCGTCTTAATAGAACCCTGGGTAATGGGAGTCTATACGGTCATCGCTGGCTGCAGCCAAAGACCATAAAAGACTATCGTCTGCATCACACCGCTCTCAGTCTCGATCACCCAACATTTAGGATATTAGCTACTCTGAGGTAACTGAAAAAAATGGCTTCATTTTTTTTCATATTGAAATGAAATGGAGCTTGCAATCAGAAGTTTGGCCATCAATGGAATAGATATGGCGATTAGGATGGATGGAGGAAAGGGAGGAAAATAAGGGATGATGATGGAGAAAAGGGGGAGGGAAGTTGCCATCTAAGCTTTAAAGGCCCAGTGCAGTCAAAGACCTGATTTTACTGTCTTTTGTATACACCTGTTTATTGGGTACACCCATCTACACTCTAAAAAGAAAAGGTTCCTGCGGTATCCTTTAGGGGTTCTTCAAATTGAAACTGCGGTGGAACCCCTATAAGTACATTTTTGAACTACCGCCCCTCCCCTATTACTATTATTGTTAATAATAGTAATAATATGCATACCAATAACAACAATAACACAATATTTTAGTTTTTAGTGTTGTGTTTATTATGATTTTAGTGGCAAGGCAGAATAAAAAAATCTAAATATGAGGTAAACTCCCAGCAGAGCCCCTAGTGTAATGGGTATATCCTCTGGCGTGTTGATGTTAATGTCTTGATGTTCTCCGTATCCATAGCCAGAATGATATTGCAGTGCATGGTGAACGAACAGTTTCCCTGTTATATTCATCAAGGTGTAGGGAAGGGGAAATCTGTGAATCCCAATAATAGTAATTATACAGATGATTAACAGACTACCGGTATGTACACGACAGTATTCATACCTAGGTTTTTGTGGTAAATATGAATGAAAAGAAAACCATTATCAAAACAGTTTTCATACACATACCTTGTCCATAATGAGGCTTATGGGATATTCATTGAAGAGGTAAGAGAGGAAGATGGTAAATGTGATCTGCAAAACATACCAATAACAATTGACATACCATCGTATGCCTCATCTGTATACCTGCAGACACAGACACAAAAGTGAGCAGTTCAGTCATCTGCACCCAATACAGCTAGCCTTCAACATATTCTTACCTTCTTTGTTGATTGATATTCATTGAACTGTGCCCATTTTCGGTTTTACAAAGAGTTGCACAAATATGAAAAGACAGATGGTATCATCATAAAACAATATCAATTTAGATCATACAAGGGACTAACCTGGCCTTAAATTGAGGAGATCTTAAACTTGTCCAGTTATGTACCTGCACCTGTTGTCCTTTCAAATTAAAATCAAAATGTTTCAGTTGGGCAGTTAGGTTCCTGTAAGAACCCCCACCAACTAAGGAGGTTCCTCGATGAGCCCCACCTCCTATGGGGTTATTGGAATAACCTTTTGGGGGAAATTTCCAGTGCCAAGAGCCCTGAGATCATTCGAAGAATTTTCGAGGATCTCAGAAGAACCCTTGTTGAACCGTGTGAGTGTAGTAGTGTAGTACCCATTCGTGACAAGGACTGGCGAGTTGTGCATTCTGAGATGCCTGTTCTGGTATGATCGTCGGTGCCACACACCACACTCAAAGTCGCTTAAGTTACTCGCTTTGCACTTTCTAAAGTTCATTCAAACAGTAACTGAATTCCTTGATTCCTGTCTGCCTGCTTTAAATAGCAAGCCACGGCCATGTGACTCACTGTCTGTAGGAGTGAACCATTTGCGTGAACATGGAGTACCTAACAAACTGGCATCTGAGTGTATATGTCCACACTATGAGGTTGGAATAATACTGTGAAATTGTGAAAGTGATGATAATGCTCTTTCAGTGTAAGAGCTGCTCGAAAAGACCACCTGAAATTTCTGCCTGCTCTGGTGGGATGGAGTTTGGTCTGCCTTGGTGGTAAATTAGTTAATAGACCAATAAGAAAGAGTTCCGAACCTCTGCCAATAACAGCAAGTTTTCAGTTTTCCCAATTGCTTTTTGCAAAGAAACTATTTTCATTTATTTTATTTACCATTTTAATTTATTATAATCACAGTAAGGTGCTTAATTCTTACCCAGAATTTATTTGATGTTGAGATAAAAATGGCTGCTTTGGACCTTTTAAATAGAGAATTAGGAACTGTGTCTCTTCCACAATATGGCATCTGTGTGCTGCTTTTCAATATACAGTTGAAGTCGGAAGTTAACATACACTGAGGTTGAAGTCATTAAAACTTGTTTTACAACCACTCCACAAATTTCTTGTTAACAAACTATAGTTTTAGTCGGTTAGGACATCTACTTTGTGCATGACACAAGTCATTTTTGCAACAATTGTTTGCAGACAGATTATTTAATTTATAATTCACTGCATCACAAGTCTAGTGGTTCAGAAGTTTACATACACTAAGTTGACTGTGCCTTTAAACAGCTTGGAAAATTCCAGAAAACTATGTCATGGCTTTAGAAGCATCTGATAGGCTAATTGACATCATTTGAGTCAATTGGAGGTGTACCTGTGGATGTATTTCAAGGCCTACCTTCAAACTCAGTGCCTCTTTGCTTGACATCATGGGAAAATCAAAAGAAATCAGCCAAGACCTCAGAAAAAAAAATGGTACACCTCCACAAGTCTGGTTCATCCTTGGGAGCCATTTCCAAACGCCTGAAGGTACCACGTTCATCTGTACAAACAATAGTACGCTAGTATGAACACCATGGGACCACGCAGCCGTCATACCACTCAGGAAGGAGACGCGTTCTGTCTCCTAGAGATGAACGTATTTTGGTGCAAAAAGTGAAAACCAGCAAAGGACCTTGTGAAGATGCTGGAGGAAACCGGTACAAAAGTATCTATATCCACAGTAAAATGAGTCCTATATCAACATAACTTGAAAGACCACTCAGCAACGAAGAAGCCACTGCTCCAAAACCACCATAAAAAAGCCAGACTACGGTTTGCAACTGCACATGGGGACAAAGATCGTACTTTTTGGAGAAATGTCCTCTGGACTGATGAAACAAAAATAGAACTGTTTGGTCATAATGACCATCATATGTTTGGAGGAAAAAGGGGGAGGCTTGCAAGCCGAAGAACACCATCCCAACCATGAAGCACAGGAGTGGCAGCATCATGTTGTAGGGGTGCTTTGCTGCAGGAGGGACTGGTGCACGTCACAAAATAGATGGCATCTTGAGGCAGGAAAATTATGTGGATATATTGAAGCAACATCTCAAGACATCAGTCAGGAAGTTAAAGCTTGGTCGCAAATGGGTATTCCAAATGGACAATGACCCCAAGCATACTTCCAAAGTTGTGGCAAAATGACTGAAGGACAACAAAGTCAAGGTATTGGAGTGGCCATCACAAAGCCCTGACCTCAATCCCATAGAAAATGTGTGGGCAGAACTGAAAAAGCATGTGCGAGCAAGGAGGCCTACAAACCTGACTCAGTTACACCAGCACTGTCAGGAGGAATGGGTCAAAATTCACCCAACTTATTGTGGGAAGCTTGTGGAAGGCTACCCAAAACGTTTGACCCAAGTTAAACAATTTAAAGGCAATGCTACCAAATACTAATTGAATGTATGTAAACTTCTGACCCACTGGGAATGTGATAAAAGAAATAAAAGCTGAAATAAATCATTCTCTCTATTATTATTGACATTTCACATTCTTAAAATAAAGTGGTGATCCTAACTGACCTAAGACAGGGAATTCTTACTAGGATTAAATGTCAGGAATTGTGAAAAACTGAGTTTAAATGTATTTGGCTAAGGTGTATGTAAACTGTAAGTAACCCTCAAAGAATGTAAAGCACTTTAAGACCCATACAGAAATGCTAGACATCTACTCACTCTATCACAATAAACACACACTCTTTTTGATTCTTCCCTCCCCGTGAGAAGATGAGCATTCACCTCTGACTCTCCAGGCTTCTGCTTCCAAAACACTAATCCTCTTTTTGAACAATAGCATTTAGGGCCTGCATCACTCATTCTGACACACACACAAACGTGCACGCGCGAGCGCACACAGTAGGGCGGCGGGTAGCCTGGCGGGTTAGAGCGTTGGGCCAGTAATCGAAAGATTGCTGGATTGAATCCCCGAGCTGACAAGGTTCTGCCCCTGAGCAAGGCAGTTAACCCACTGTCCTCCGGGCGCTACCGTCTGATTCAGAGGGGTTGGGTTAAATGCGGAAGACACATTTCAGTTGAATGATTTCAGTTGCACAACTGACTAGGTATCCTGCTTTCTGTAGTGGAACAAAATAGCACAGCATTGCACTGCCTGAATGAGAATTCTCTTTAAATGATGCTCTCTCCTCTCCGTTTCTGTTTTCGGGACCACAAATAGACTGCGGTTTCTATTTACTTCTCAAAGGTTAATCAAACCTTTGACCCAGTTACTTACCAATTACAAACCTGGTTTCAAGGCCAACTCTACAGTGGATATCATAATTATTCACCCTCTTTGTTTACTTTTTATTGAGTTACAAAGTGGAATTAAAATTGATTTAATTGTCATTTTTTTGTCAATGATCAACACAAAAGGCAGTGCAATGTCAAAGTAGAAGAAAAAAATCTAACTTAAAAAAAAACAATTTAAAATTAAACACTAATGTACCTTGATTAGGTAACCCCTGAGTCAATACATGCTTGAAAATAAGGAGGCAGTTACTCAGTGATCTGTTAGATTTGCCCTACCATGCTGAAAGAGATATTCAATGTCTGCTTTGTTATCATTACCCGTATATCAATCACTGCCCTCTGTTACGAGGCTCCCTGCTCTTTGTAGTTGAATCCGCGCTTGAACTTCAATACTTGACTGAAGGACCTTACAGATATATATATGCATGGGGGACAGAGGAAGGGTTAGTCATTCTAAAGTCACATCAACCCCTATTATTTCATATTTCCTTGTAACTTATTTATCAGGGCACAAGGCGAGACCCAGATGCAGACCCAGGACGCAGATGGTTGGAGTCTTAGATGTTTATTGATCCAAAAAGGGGTAGCCAAGAGAATGGTCGTGGACAGGCAAAAGGTCAAAACCAGTTCAGAGTCCAGGAGGTACAGAGTGGCAGGCAGGCAGGCTCGAGGTCAAGTCAGGCAGAATAGTCAGGCAGAATAGTCAGGCAGGCGGGTACAGAGTCCAGAAACAGGCAAGGGTCAAACCGGGGGGACTAGCAAAAAAAAGGAACAGACAAGGCAGTCGCATGGGAAACCACGCTGGTTGACTTGGACATACAAGACAAACTGGCACAGAGAGACAGGAAACACAGGGATAAATACACTGGGGAAAACAAGCAACACCTGGAGGGGGTGGAGACAATCATAAGGACAGGTGAAACAGATCATGGTGTGACATACTGATACCCACTGTATATGTGGTTCCCCATTGATCTGAAGGTGCATCAGTTGAGGCTGAACGGTTCTTAAGTGGGAGAAAGTGGTTCTGCATTCACTGCCCTTCACATGCTAAGGGGATAAAGATATCCAAAGAAAACTAGTAGTGGTAACATTTTTGCCTGATTCACATATGTAGGGATGAGCCAAGCCAAGCTTTACTGGGCTGGCCTGGTTCCGCATCCCACCATAGTTGCTGGAACCATACACAGGGTTGAGGTGTAACGGATTACAAAAATCTAAGGGATTGCAAAAAACGGTAACAGTAATCCGTTACCAGCAAAAATATTGTAATTAGATTACAGATGCTTTTGAAAAACTAGATGATTACTTCAAGGGTTACTTTTAAATGTAGAAAGGATGTTGGCGAAAAAATCTTTGACATTCAAATCAGCATTGAAAAAAGACGCAAATGTAAGTTTGTTCCACCCGAGCGATTCTGAGCACAAATCAGAGACCACTATGATGACACACCAATGTGTTTGATGGATGGCGGGAAAAGAGCAGGAATAGGCTCTTGTAGACTACAGTCCAAGCTATGTCTTCCAATGGTGTGACTGCTGTCGGCATCCAAACGCTTGGAGGTAAGGATGACAGCAGTGGTTTAGTCCACGGCGATACGGATTTAAATTATTATTGACATCTACATGGCGCATTGATGTGAATCACACTGCTGCTCTCTCATATAACTATTTGCGCTTTATGAATTGTGGTTGCTGTGGATGGCCTGCTGTTCACAAATCTAAATGTGTATTTGAACCTAATAATGTTTGAATTCAAGAAGTTTAAGCTGCCTATCAATCATTGTTTCTGAAACCAGTGGACAGCCAGTGAAAAATGCGCTCTTGCAGCAGCTGCATAGTGTGGATCCCAGCCAAAAGAATACAACTGGGGCTTTTATTGCTCAATCTAAATAATGCTGATATTTTTTTAAATCCATAGGCTTATGGACACATGCTCAAACTCGCACACTTTTGATATACTTAAAAGGGGCACACTTTTTGGACATTATATATATATATCCATATATATATCCATTGATTCTTGAAGAATATAACTTATAAATGCATCATGAGCTCTAAATATAAACTTATTTTTCTCCAATATTTGTAAACATAGGGCGGTACACAATTGGCCCAGCGACGTCCGGGTTTGGCCGGTGTAGGCCATTCTTGTATATAAGAATTTGTTCTTAACCGACTTGCCTAGTTGAATAACGGTAAAAAAAAAAAATAAACATTGTAAATGTAAACAAGCACTGTATATCCTCATAACATGGTGAGAACAATAATGTTGATATCATGGATTATTGCATCCATAGCTCTGTCTATTAATCTGAGAGTGGTTATATTTATCCAAGCCCATCCCCCAAACATTTTTTTCATCTGTGGATTTGCCCTTTAAACAGCTGCATATTATCAAGATATCAAAGTGTCACCAACAAAAAGGTAAACAATAGGCCTATAGCAAATGCAGCAAATGGCATTAATTTTTCACATGTAAATATCACTTTCCAGTAGGGTACCCAAAAAACAGTACCCAAAAAAACGACTCAGAAAAAGAGGGAAACGAAGCGGTCTTCTGGTCAGACTCCGGAGACGGGCACACCGTGCACCACTCCCTAGCATTCTTCTCGCCAATGTCCAGTCTCTTGACAACAAGGTTGATGAAATCCGAGCAAGGGTAGCATTCCAGAGGGACATCAGAGACTGCAACGTTCTCTGCTTCACGGAAACATGGCTAACCGGAGAGACGCTATCCGAAGCGGTGTAGCCAGCGGGTTTCTCCACGCATCGCGCCGACAGAAACGAACATCTTTCTGGTAAGAAGAGGGGCGGGGCGTATGCCTTATGACTAACGTGACATGGTGTGATGAAAGAAACATACAGGAACTCAAATCCTTCTGTTCACCTGATTTAGAATTCCTCACAATCAAATGTAGACCGCATTATCTACCAAGAGAATTATCTTCGATTATAATCACAGCCGTATATATCCCCCAAGCAGACACATTGATGGCTCTGAACGAACTTTATTTAACTCTCTGCAAACTGGAAACGATTTATCCGGAGGCTGCATTCATTGTAGCTGGGGATTTTAACAAGGCTAATCTGAAAACAAGACTCCCTAAATTTTATCAGCATATCGATTGAGCAACCAGGGGTGGAAAGACCCTGGATCATTGTTACTCTAACTTCCGCGACGCATATAAGGCCCTGCCCCGCCCCCCTTTCGGAAAAGCTGACCACGACTCCATTTTGTTGATCCCTGCCTACAGACAGAAACTAAAACAAGAGGCTCCCACGCTGAGGTCTGTCCAACGCTGGTCCGACCAAGCTGACTCCACACTCCAAGACTGCTTCCATCACGTGGACTGGGATATGTTTCGTATTGCGTCAGACAACAACATTGACGAATACGCTGATTCGGTGTGCGAGTTCATTAGAACGTGCGTTGAAGATGTTGTTCCCATAGCAACGATTAAAACATTCCCTAACCAGAAACCTTGGATTGATGGCAGCATTCGTGTGAAACTGAAGGCACGAACCACTGCTTTTAATCAGGGCAAGGTGTCTGGTAACATGACTGAATACAAACAGTGCAGCTATTCCCTCCGCAAGGCTATCAAACAAGCTAAGCGCCAGTACAGAGACAAAGTAGAATCTCAATTCAACGGCTCAGACACAAGAGGCATGTGGCAGGGTCTACAGTCAATCACGAACTACAGGAAGAAACCCAGCCCAGTCACGGACCAGGATGTCTTGCTCCCAGGCAGACTAAATAACTTTTTTGCCCGCTTTGAGGACAATACAGTGCCACTGACACGGCCTGCAACGAAAACATGCGGTCTCTCCTTCACTGCAGCCGAAGTGAGTAAGACATTTAAACGTGTTAACCCTCGCAAGGCTGCAGGCCCAGACGGCATCCCCAGCCGCGCCCTCAGAGCATGCGCAGACCAGCTGGCCGGTGTGTTTACGGACATATTCAATCAATCCCTATACCAGTCTGCTGTTCCCACATGCTTCAAGAGGGCCACCATTGTTCCTGTTCCCAAGAAAGCTAAGGTAACTGAGCTAAACGACTACCGCCCCGTAGCACTCACATCCGTCATCATGAAGTGCTTTGAGAGACTAGTCAAGGACCATATCACCTCCACCCTACCTGACACCCTAGACCCACTCCAATTTGCTACCGCCCAAATAGGTCCACAGACGATGCAATCTCAACCACACTGCACACTGCCCTAACCCATCTGGACAAGAGGAATACCTATGTGAGAATGCTGTTCATCGACTACAGCTCGGCATTCAACACCATAGTACCCTCCAAGCTCGTCATCAAGCTCGAGACCCTGGGTCTCGACCCCGCCCTGTGCAACTGGGTTCTGGACTTCCTGACGGGCCGCCCCCAGGTGGTGAGGGTAGGCAACAACATCTCCTCCCCGCTGATCCTCAACACTGGGGCCCCACAAGGGTGCGTTCTGAGCCCTCTCCTGTACTCCCTGTTCACCCACGACTGCGTGGCCATGCACGCCTCCAACTCAATCATCAAGTTTGCGGACGACACAACAGTGGTAGGCTTGATTACCAACAACGACGAGACTGCCTACAGGGAGGAGGTGAGGGCCCTCGGAGTGTGGTGTCAGGAAAATAACCTCACACTCAACGTCAACAAAACTAAGGAGATGATTGTGGACTTCAGGAAACAGCAGAGGGAACACCCCCATCCACATCGATGGAACAGTAGTGGAGAGGGTAGCAAGTTTTAAGTTCCTCGGCATACACATCACAGACAAACTGAATTGGTCCACTCACACAGACAGCATCGTGAGGAAGGCGCAGCAGCGCCTCTTCAACCTCAGGAGGCTGAAGAAATTCGGCTTGTCACCAAAAGCACTCACAAACTTCTACAGATGCACAATCGAGAGCATCCTGGCGGGCTGTATCACCGCCTGGTATGGCAACTGCACCGCCCTCAACCGTAAGGCTCTCCAGAGGGTAGTGAGGTCTGCACAATGCATCACCGGGGGCAAACTACCTGCCCTCCAGGACACCTACACCACCCGATGCTACAGGAAGGCCATAAAGATCATCAAGGACATCAACCACCCGAGCCACTGCCTGTTCACCCCGCTGTCATCCAGAAGGCGAGGTCAGTACAGGTGCATCAAAGCTGGGACCGAGAGACTGAAAAACAGCTTCTATCTCAAGGCCATCAGACTGTTAAACAGCCACCACTAACATTGAGTGGCTACTGCCAACACACTGTCAATGACACTGACTCTACTCCAGCCACTTTAATAATGGGAATTGATGGGAAATGATGTAAATATATCACTAGCCACTTTAAACAATGCTACCTTATATAATGTTACTTACCCTACATTATTCATCTCATATGCATACGTAGATACTGTACTCTATATCATCGACTGCATCCTTATGTAATACATGTATCACTAGCCACTTTAACTATGCCACTTGGTTTACATACTCATCTCATATGTATATACTGTACTCGATATCAGCTACTGTATCTTGCCTATGTTGCTCTGTACCATCACTCATTCATATATCCTTATGTACATATTCTTTATCCCCTTACACTGTGTATAAGACAGTAGTTTTTTTGGAATTGTTAGTTAGATTACTTGTTTGTTATTACTGCATTGTCGGAACTAGAAGCACAAGCATTTCGCTACACTCGCATTAACATCTGCTAACCATGTGTATGTGACAAATAAATTTGATTTGATTTGATTTAGGGCTCAAAGCATGCCATTCCATGAGCGCGGAATTTATTTTTCAACTCGAATCAATGAGCCCAATCAGTCCTCCATGACAACTAAATAATCAACAACATAGTAGGGCTGGCTAAAAAGTCCTTAGCTTTGGGGTTATGCTCAGAAAACATTTTGCCTAATCTATACTTCCATATTTCCAAATCCTTTTCTTGAAGATCAAGAGGTATAATAACATTTAGTGGAATGACTGGAATTCTGATAGACTTTGGTTTTAATGTAAATATATAATTTAATCGTATTATTTTTTGTAATAGAAAGCGATGTGTTAGAAGAAGCATACAGAACCAACCCATGAAGTAATGTAACATCCATATATGGCTATGTAACCTTTAACATTGATTTATCCTGCAATAGATGTTGTTCAATTGGTAACATACATGTTTGTCTTCTTCTAATGCCTCTTAAGGGGAAAGTAATCTAAAAGTAAGTGAATGTAATCAGATTAAGTTCAGGTAATCCAAAAGTTACGTTACTGATTACAATTTTGGACAGGTAGCTAGTAACTGTAACGGATTACATTTAGAAAGTAACCTACCCAACCCTGACCATACAGTGCTGAAAAATCAAACAACATTTTCACCTGTGTGTTACCCACTGGGAGATAGCTATTCTTTATCCCACAGCATGCTACATTTGGGTCTGATTTGTAGCTGAATTTTGAGTAATATTGAAATCTCAGTCTGGCACCCCTACTGTCCTTTGCTCTCTGGACTGTCAAAGGAAAGATAATGCTCATTCTTAAAATCAATCAACACCGCCCCTTTCTCTGTGTAGCTCACTCACACACACACAATGACACACACGTCCGCTGCCATGCTTCCGTCTGATTAGTGGCCGGAACAATTACTCTAATCATGTCATCTTAACGAAGCAACTGATAAGTAGAGACTGTGCTGGCCTCCTAATCCAGGAGACCTTCGCCTACTCCCAATTTCAGCTGCTATCATCACACACACACACATAAGCGCACACACGTGGACAACCACGCACAAACAAGATACAAAATTATAGTACATACAGACACTTAGGATGTCCTGAGACTCCATGTCCACTCTAACTTGATAAGAAAAACATCTACATAAGGGACAAATTCTGTCCAGTCATTTTGAGGGAGAAGACGAGAGGGTCGTTCCACCGTAAAAAGCACAAGAAAGAGGAATAACACCCACCATTTCAAATTGTTCTGGAATTGTTTCTGTTGTTAGAAACAGACAAGATTAGCATTCCTGCAACATTATTTTGTTGAAATATAATTTGATCTCTGAGAAATTATGCTAATTGAGTGCATCCAAATTAGCCATTTTAATTCATAGGATTCAAATAATAATCAATAAATATAGTACCTGGCTTGCTGAAATGACACGAGAGAGAGAGAGAGAGAGAGAGAGAGAGAGAGAGAGGTAAGCAGAGAGGGAGAGGTAGAGTCCCTGACACTGGAAAAGAGCCAGGGTTCAAAGCCCTTGCCCTTTGCCCAGGGAAACCCCTCGGCGCTTGGCTGCCCACATCACAGCCTCTCCTTCCCAGTTCCTGCCAGGGAGTCGCGGTTACCACCGGCTACGGCAGCCATAACATTTACATTAAATTAGCCAGCTTCAAAGACTGTCTGAGTCTCTACACACACCGTCTGTAAACATATACACACACACACACACTAATGTGATGAGACATTTCACACGTCTAATCTCTAATCAATCCCTCAGGTGAAGGAGGCATTTTTGCAAGAAAGGGAGTTGAACCCTTCAACCACTGCAGCTACACAAAGCCACTGACTGTAGGTCTTTGTTAGTGGAGTTCCACAGACCAAGTTTGTTTGGCAGAACTTCACTTTGGTTCAAAAGGCTTTCGTGAGTCATAAGCAGCAGAGGAGAGGATGGAGACACCTTATCGCAATAACACACACACACACTGCATTAACTTACTGCACAGCTCTGTCTGCCCTTGTAATTTCCGTCTATTAGTGGGTCTGTAGAGCTCTAAGCCGCTCGCATTACACAATGAAAAGGTCCTTCAATATATTACTCAACCGACAATATGCTCTATGGTAGACCGAGGAACAAGGTAGCAGCAAGGGCATTTATGAGCGAGAGCACGAGCGAGAGCAAGAGAGAGACTTATGTGAAGAAAATAATCACTTATCTCAAATTTGTTGTTTGCAGACCTAAAGAGACACGCCTCCGCCATTGCCTCCACATGTTCAATTCCTTCAAATATGGGCAAGAGGGGTTTTCTAAAGATATAGGAGATCATGATCCAATAATTCAAATCTTTGTAAGATTATGGCAGTCCCCGTATTGGTTATGGGAGTGTCTAGCACCTTCACACAAACAATTAATTTGAACTAATAAGAAGGATGACAGCAATAGTTTTCTCTGAAGATGAAAGCAATATAATAGTCCTATTAGAAAGAGGAGGAAGGGAAGCGCTACTAAGGTACACAATAGTACATTTTGGTAGATAGGTGCTCTTTGGTAAAAGGGGTAAATTGGTCATCAAAAAGAAAGGAGGACCAAGGCACTCTTCATATAATTAATTTAAATACCTTTATTAGTATGGCATGTTCAATAGAAACAACGTTTTTTTAAACCTACGGGTTTCGGCAGCATGGCCTTCCTCAGGGAGATAATATAATAGTCCTGTTCTGATTCTGGTAGCATGGTGCCCTCTAGTGCAGACTTGTGTAGCACTACAACTTTTACAAACTAGTGGTAGTACCAATGCGTTTTGAGAAGGAAGACAGAAGATGAAGGAAATACAATTGAGATTCACCCGCTGGTTGCAATCGGATTCTCAACCGTCGCCCTTACATGTGCACTTGTTAATGACAGAGTTTCCACTCCAATCTAGTCCTTTAAAATTGGTGAAGGGGTACATACTTCACTGTATGGTTATCACCAGCAGGTGTTGCTATATCACTGTAAAGGATTCCCTTCAACTGTATAATCATAAGCAGCAGTTCCCCCATGTCCAATTGTTTTGACACAATTTCATTAGTTTGCGAAGCTCTTTATCAATGACCTATGCAGGTCAACTACCTGGTTGTACAAGGTCCCAGCAGTCCCTAGTCTCTGATATCCCAGACCTTGGAGCATTGTAAACGGCACAACGTCTGGGGAGGATGTCGGATTCTCTCTGTCATTTCGAAAGGGACAAAAAAAAAACGTGTCCCGGAGAGAGTCCTCTACAGACAGACAGCTCTCCCAACAAATCACGAGTTTGGGTAGGCGAGGGCTTAAAATGCTAAGGAGAATTGTGCTCATGTTTAGCTAGGACAACAAGCTTTTTTTATTTTATTTTTTTATTTGTTTTTTATTAATATCAAATCAATACATAAAGCACATGAGGGAACACAAGCATACATAGATTACAAACAATAGACAATCGAGCTAGGGGCGGGGCTGGGGGCGGGGCTAGGGGGTACAATATCACATTACAATTACACAAGGACCTTAAGGGACATGCATATACTTACAATTCTAACAGCTTTTTTGTTATAACACGTAAAAAATAAAAAATAAATAAATAAAAACTGCATAGTTTCCTAGGAACGCGAAGCGAGGCGGCCATCTCTGTCGGCGCATTTTAATAATGCTAGTAGAGCATTTAACCGTCTTAAAATACAGTTCAATTTCTTTTTGTAGGGTACGAAAATGTGGTTTTCTGTTTGTAAATTTACATTTGTGTATATGAAATTTGGCCAAAAGAATAATGAAATTAATTACATAAAAATGATTCCGCTTATTTCTATCGTATGTAAAGAATCCAAACAGTACATCTCTCCACAATAGTGTAAAATCTTCATAAATTTGTTCAATTATAAACCTACTGATGTCTTGCCACAGTTTTCTTACATGCATACAATGCCAAAAAAGATGCACAACTGTTTCTGGGTGGTCATTACAAAAGGAGCAATTTGAGTTGATGTTTTCCTTAAACATCTTCATATAGTGGTTGGCAGGATAATATTTATGAATAATTTTAAAGGAAACTTCCTTAATTTTGTTAACAAGTAGGTATGTGTGTGGCAACATCCAAACTTTTTTCCAACAGATATTATCAATAAATCCATTCCAATAAGGCATGACATAAGGTATAGATACAACATCCTGCTGAAACAAGGATCGTATTGCTCTGTTGTTGAATGGACCAAAAGAGAAACAAATCTTTCCTACTGATGAGTCAACAGGGTCAACAGAAGGTAGGCTCCGAGGGTCAGGTCTTGACATGTTCCTGAATAACATAGCAACACCTGAGGGAATGGCATCTAAAACAATTGCAAAATCTTTAGGTGTTACAGGGACCTTGTAAAGTGATAAGAATTCTTTATAACTGAGTAAAAGACCCTCTGCATTTACCAGTTGGCTCACCAATAGGATATTATTTCGGGAACCAATATTCTAAAAACAGAGAGGTATTTTTATACAATATATCCCGATTATTCCATATATAATATCTGTGTGGAGAAAAATTGTGTTTATAAATTAAGGACCATGACAAGAAAACCTGCCGATGAAAAGCAGAAAGTTTCACTGGAACTTTGTCAATATTATAATTGCAAAACAACATGAAGTTAAGGCCACCAAAAGTAGAGAAGACATGATGAGGAATAAAATTCCAGATAGAAGTGGGTCTTCTTAGGAATTGTTTTATCCAATTGATCTTAAAAGTATTATTTAAAGTAGTAAAATCCAGAAAATTCAGTCCACCATTCTCATAAGTGTTCATTACAACAGTTTTCCTAATGTAATGGGTACGGTTTCTCCAAAGAAAGTTGAAAAGTATCTGATCTATCTCCTTGCTTATTTTATGGTCAAGATATAAAGATAGTGCACCATATGTTAGTCTAGAGATACCTTCAGCCTTAGTTACTAGGACTCTACCTTTTAAAGATAAGTCCCTCTGTAGCCATTGATTTAGTTTCTTCTGGGTTTTTTTAATAAGAGGGTTAAAATTTAGTAAGCCTCTAGACTTCTGATCCTTTGTAATGGTTATGCCTAAATATGTAAGTTCTTCTTTTACTGGAATACCATAATATGAAGGTGTCACACAATCTTTGACAGCCATGAGTTCACATTTCTTAATGTTAAGATATAGACCAGACGCTTTGGAAAAGGATTGTAATCACATTGATCGATATGGGAATTTGGTTAGCGTCTTTCAGAAAACGTGTAGTATCGTCAGCCAGCTGGCTTATAATAATTTCTTTACCAGCTATGGAAATACCTTGTACAGGACTATTATTTAAAAACTAGGACAACAAGCGTATACCGCTGTGACGTTACCAGTGACGCGCTTCGCGTTTCCGACTCGTCCTCTCTGTCCCAGCGACGCCTCAACTTGTACAGACGTGTTAAGAATGAGCACTGATACATTGCCGGAAGCAACCTGTCTGTCTAGAGCACAGGAGGCTGCTGAGGGGAGAACAGAGCTAATGTAATGGCATCAAATACCTGGAAACCATGTGTTTGATACCATTCCACTAATTCTGCTCCAGTGAGCAGACCATGAGCCCGTTCTCCCCAATTAAGCAGCCACCAACCTCCTGTGGTCTAGAGAGACAAAAGCCTTGTTCACACGGGCAGGACTAAAACCCCGTGTTTTGGGAATTTGATCTTTATCCTGTCTGAACAGCCAAAAAGCACATGGAATCGGATATTTCAAGCAACATTTCAAACCATCTCCATAGGTGGTTTGAAATCAGATACAAAGCTGAATCCTGACCATATCAAATCTGATTTATTTGCCCCTAAGTGTTTTTAGACTGTTATTTATCCTATCTTGCTTCTTGCTACTGTAGTTACTGACAGCTTGAAAATAAAATTTGGCAGCTAACTAGCTGAGCGAATGTACTAAAGTTAGCAAACTAAAAAACTAGCTAGCTAGTTGACTGTTGTGATTAGCCAAAAATGACTCGTTTTGAAAGTTGGATCAAAGCAACTGGGAAACTTCCATTGTAGGCATTACTGTCACCCGAGTTTGCTGCACAACAATTTCGGAGTGAGAGGAAGCAACAAGCACCACGACCTGCAGCCTCATTACCATGACAACTAGCATAGGCATGTCAGCAAATGAATGCTGTCTGAACACGAACAAATCTGATTTGGTCACTTGTAACTTTACGTGTGGACAGTCAGTATTCCAAAATGTGTTTGAAAACGAAAACTGATTTGAGCATTAATGCCTGCAGTGTGAACAAGTCTTAAAGGGAAATGTCAATGCTGCTCTATTTCACTGTATATGTCCATTAATATGTTATTAACATATCATATGTGTCATAAAAATCGAGAAATTCCTCACTACACACAAATACGAGCGTTTCTGCACCTCGCTGGTAGAAACAGCTCTCTACATTTCCTGGCTGTAAGCAAACCAAAATATTCACAATTCATAGTGATCTCAGGAGGTAGTACTGCACAGTGAAGGTTGATCCAGTTGATGTGAATACTCCAGTCGTCACTAGTTACCATAGCCACAAAGTCATAAACCCTCCTATTTCTACAATTTCTCTTCTTAAAGCTGCTATATGTAACTTCTTGGGCGTCCTGACCAAATTCACATAGAAATATGTGATATAGATCTGTCATTCTCATTGACAGAAAGTCTAAGAAGCGGTAGATATTCTTCTTGGGCATGACGCTACAAGCTTGGCACACCAGTATTTGGGGAGTTTCTCCCCTTCTTTGCAGATCCTCTCAAGCTCTGTCAGGTTGGATGGGGAGCATCGCTGCACAGCCATTTTCAGGTCTCTCCAGAGATGTTCGATCGGGTTCAAGTCCGGGCCACTCAAGGACATTCAGAGACTTGTCCCGAAGCTACTCCTGCGTTGTCTTGGTTGTGTGCTTAGGATCGTTGTCCTGTTAGAAGGTTACCCTTCGACCCAGTCTGAGGTCCCGAGTGCTCTGGAGCAGGTTTTCATCAAGGATCTCTCTGTACATTACTCCGTTCATCTTTTCCTCGATCCTGACAAGTCTCTCAGTCCCTGATGCTAAAAAACATCCCCACAGTATGATGCTGCCATGCTTCACCATAGGAATGGTGCCAGGTTTCCTGCAGATATGACACGGCATTCAGGCCAAAGAGTTCAATCTGGTTTCATCAGACCAGAGAATCTTGTTTCTCATGGTCTGAGAGTCCTTTAGGTGCCGTTTGGCAAACTCCAAGTGTGCTGTTATGAACCTTTTACTGAGGAGTGCTTCCGTCTGGCCACTCTACCGTAAAGGCCTGATTGGTGGAGTGCTGCAGATATGGTTGTCCTTCTGGAAGGTTCTCCCATCTCCACAGAGGAACTATTGAGCTCTTTCAGAGTGACCATCGGGTTCTTGGTCACCTCCCTGACCAAGGCCCTTCTCCCCTGATTGCTCAGTTTGGCTGGGCAGACAGCTCTAGGAAGAGTCTTAGTGGTTCCAAACTCGATCCATTTAAGAATGATGGAGGCCACTGTGTTCTTGGGGACCTTCAATGCTGTAGACATTTTTTGGTACCCTTCCCCAGATCTGTGCCTTGACACAGTCCTGTCTCGAAGCTCTACGGACAGTTTTTTTCAACCTCATGGCTTGGTTTTTGCTCTGACATGCACTGTCAACTGTGGGACTTTATATAGACAGGTGTGACTTTCCAAATCATGTCCAATCAACTGAATTTACCGCAGGTGGACTCCAACCAAGTTTTAGACACATCTCAAGGATGATCAATGGAAACAGAATGCACCCGAGCTCCATTTCGAGTCTCATAGCAAAGGGTCTGAATACTTATGTAAATAAATTATTTTGGTTGTTTTTTCAATAAATTAGCAAAAATGTCTGAACCTGTTTTGTGTAGATTGATGAGGAACATTTTTATTTAATCCATTTTAGAATAAGGCTGTCATGTAAAACAAAATGTGGAAAAAGTGAAGGGGTCTGAATACTTTTCAAATGCACTATATACATTTTTCAACCATTTTCCTTCCAAAAAAATGGAATTAGGAATAAGCAAAGGCTTTCATTTCTGGTCAAACAGATGTAAAAAGTGTTTTAAAAACATAATAACCAGAAAAAAGGTATAAGAAATACATCAAAATACAATAATGTTGAAGTAAAACGTGGTCACAAAAAGCTGAGATAGATTTTACTGAAATTTTGTTACCAAACCTTGCATCTGCACAGTTCTTCCAGTTAATTGTTTTTTGTAAAATGTTCCGTGTAAATTGTAGGACATAGTCCTTGTGCATAGAGTTAAACTTTGAAATCAATGTTTTTTGTTTAACACACATTTTAAGTGAAAATCGGAGTCTCAGAGCAATTTTGTTAATGTGGAATTGGCCCCCATCTCAATGCCCCATCATTGGCTGAGTGTAACAAAACACATACCAGTCTACAGTACCCTTTGTTGTTCACAGATTAATATGGTTTCTTGTATTGGATGTTTTACATATCCTCGTGATCAGTCTTTGTGTCTTTCCAGGAGACTTGCAGTGCAAACAAATCCTCTAAAAAGAGGTTGAAGCAGTGGGTGGTGAAGAAATTGTACGAGCCCAGAACCCATCACTTCAGGGAGAGGCTTGTCCAAACCCAATATCCATGCCAACATCGTCAAAGCCTGCTAAACTAGCTGCCGTTACTGAACACAAGATGGGGTTCTCCAGCTGAAGAACATTCTGGAACTTACCTGAACTATTCAACCAACACAAAATCCACATTCAGTTCAAGTGATGTTGTAGTATAATATAGAATCTCTAGTATGCTCACAACTACATTGTGGTATACATTTTGCTAGCTCTTGTACATAATTTATATATAATGGTGTTTGACCAAATGTTTTCTATAATATTTTTTTGCAAGAATACTGACAATTGACTAAATTATTCCAGCTGCATCAGAAACCAATAAAGTGTTGACTTCAACGCCTGGATCAATTCATTGTTATATTCATGAAATGTATTTGGATAAACTAGCTACAATCTTACTGAGTAAAAAAAAGAAAAATGCTGCAGGTGAGTTGGTGTATCATTTAAACTTCCATTTGTTAGCAAGTAAACCTGTTTCAATAAAATAGTAAGTCGGTCAATATAGCAAATAAGTAGACATGACTTGTATTCAAGACAGTTTATTTGCTCTGGAGACCGAGCTGAGTTTACACAGCAGTATGAAGGAACAGTTAAGGGAATGCATGACAAAGTATACAGTAGAATAACAAATATACTACGCCTGTAATAAATAGTACAGTTCTACACAGGGGACACTTGCATGGTGCATTTTAGGGGTGCAATGAGGTGTTTGGAGTCTCTTTGATAGAAGGGGAGATTGTTGTTATGGGACCTTTCACATCTCCTTTTGAGATTATCCAAGCGGTGTTGTCTGTGAGAGAAAGATGAAAACGCTATTAGACATTCATGGGCAATCGTTGTGTACCGTCTGTATTCCTACTGTAGCAGCATGGTGTAGAATACGAGACATCTTACAGACATACATTAGCTAGCCAGCTACAACAAATGAGTCATAAAGCCAAAGTCCTTCCGTTAGTCTTCGTCGTCGTCATCAAAACGTTTCTCCAGTTTCGCTCCTAATGAGATGCACTGAGGCTTGTTAACTATAACATTAGACTACAGTACATCTTAGGTATAGCAAACAAAGCTAGCTAAACTTGACTAGCTTGGCTTGTAGTAGTACTAACAAGCCCCGTTATAGCCGAATCGATCAAGAAATTGTACTGTACTGAACAACACTGCCTTGTGTAAAAACAACGCTTATTTTGCTAGCTTGCTATTTTACCGACAGAAAAACAACTTACTCGTTTGTCATTTACCCTCCGGGTTCAGCGGAGGTGCGTTCAGTTCGCTTGAATGTTTGCTTCGTTGCGAATCGGTTTGTACTGAACAATGCATTTCCCCAACGCGTTCTTGTACAGACTTTGAGGTATGTTTGGTGGGTGGGGCGAGGTGTGGCTGGAAGCAATGAGTGATGTATTTAAAGGGCATTACCCATGCTGACAGCAATCCTCATCCCTCCCCATTTTTCAACTGGTCTTTCAGTACAGCACCGTTTCCGTTCAATTGAACATTCCAGAGCATAAAAACGTACTGAACGCAGCCCTGGTCTAGGCTGCCTGCGCTGCTTGCTGGTCTCACAATCTCAACTCCTCGTCAGTGTATTCCGGCTCAAATTTAAGAAAGTCTATATGTTCCTATGTAAAAGAACATACAGAAATGTTTTGTTGTCCAGCACTTCTTGGAAAGAGTAATCAGAAGCAGCCATTGTAATTATTTAGTCATCTCTGATAGACAGTGCACTAACATACTGTAGCTCCCGTGAACCTGTAGAAACTAGTACTGCGTTTGGAAAAGAATGCCTTCGAGGGTGGGAACACAATTGGACAATGAAGTAGGGCTCCCATCAGGCTGTAGTCTTTACAAAGCCAGAAAGAAAAAACATCTACCTAGATATCCTGTAATGTCCTGGCAGATAGCAACAGGTCCAATGGCTCTACAGTACTGAACAAGGACAATCATATCTTCTCGCTGCTAGCGTAACCGTGCAATCGGCGAAAAACAAAAGCTACAAAACATGACAACTCTATTCGTTTTTAGATCAGACAGCAGGCTCAATCAACCGATGATGTCATTGGTTGAACTCACCGGGCGTGACAATTAAAAAATACCACTATAGTGCATAATTATGCCTAAAACACCTTTCACCACTCATAATTATGTAAGGACACTGGAAAAAGTGTCTAGCAGTGAAGTTTCCCTTTAAGCGATCCCAGCTGCCAGACTTTGGGATAATCTCAATTGCTACTCCTTGAGTCCTCTCCTCACTTTCTTCTCAAAACCCATTGGAAGAGACAGACAGATGTCCCTGCCATTGAGATTCTCCCCATGTGCTTTGCATTGAACCAGGAAGCACCAAAGGCCAGCAGCACAGGGTCCTTTAAAATATGATATTTTGGAATCTGACATAAATATGTATTGATGAGTGTTAGACGTGTTGTAAGGGGATCCCTCTTTTATAGCTCAGTTGATTCAGTCCTAATTAGGGTGCCAGCTGGTTATATGAAATTAGTAACTGTTGCGGTCATGGAATGGTGTTTTATGATCGACACTGGGGAATGGTGACAGCATTGTTTGGTTGGCAGCCAGCTCACACTGACTGAAGTTGGGTTGATTGGTAGACTGACTGAGTGACTGACAGAATGATTCAATACAAAGGCAATCTCTGTATACTGAAAACAGTCAATAATTGGATTTGATGCAAGTGATATTAATCTAATAAAACCAGTAAAGATAGAGTAGAGGAATGTGGTGGTCAAATACAACATTAGAGCAGTGGAGGCTCCTCAAGGCAGGAAGGGGAAGAGCATCCTCCACAGTGAATTTAATAAAAATAGTGAAACATTAAAAAGTTATAATTTTCAGATGAAACTATACTAGATATGTTCACGTCACCAAATAATTGATTAAAACACAATGTTTTGCAATTAAGGTCTACAGTAGCCTCAACAGCACTCTGTAGGGTAGTACCATGGTGTAGCCGGAGGACAGCGAGTTTCCATCCTCCTCTGGGTACATTGACATCAATACAAAACCCAGGAGGCTTGTGGTTTTCACCCCCTTCCATAGACTTACACATTAATTATGATACCTTCCAGAAGACGCCGTCCAACGTATCAGAGTTCTTGCAGCATGAAATAAAGTTGTCCACCCAATCAAAGGATCAGAGAAGGAATCTAGTACTGAAAAGATAAGCTATAGTCAGCTAGTACTGCAGTGCATGAAATATAGTGAGTAGTTGACTCAAAGAAAGAGAAAGACAATTAATTTCTTAAAAAATGAAGAAGAGAGAGAGCTATATTTTGTTGTACCTTTTTCATTTTCACTTTCTTAGCTAGCAAATGCAGCTAGCTAGTTTAGCCGACTCAAACACCAGGCTCAAACAGAGAGGGATGCTATACTAGTTAGCTGGCTATGGCTATCCAACACTGGAACTCTTCCAAATCAAGGTACGCTTTTGGTTTCATTAATTTATTGCCACGGGCCCGGCGGTGTAACTGCTAAACTGCTTGCTGACTGTACACTGTACTGCATTATTGTAGCAGATTTACTAACGTGTTAGTTCTAGAAGCTATGTTGACTATGAAGTTAACTAATATGGTAACAACAATGTAGGCTGTGTGTAGCAGTTAGTGTTTATAATATGAAGGTTTGGCTTGGAAAGATTTTTTTGCCTGGTCAGAGACAGCTTATGTGTTGTGCACTGAAGTCCACAAATGAAGGGATAAAGGGAGAAGAGGAGAGCGCGTAGATACAAGAAGGAATTATACAAAGATCAGGGGTGTATTCATTCCGCCGATTCTGTTGAATAACGTTTCTTAAACGGAAGCAAACAGAATGAATAAACATACTTTCATTTGTCAAATAGAAACTCTCGTTTTAATTTTTGGACTATTGATTATACTCTAGATCAGCTAGATGCAGGCAAGAGTGTGCAAGACGGTATTGAATGTGTCAATGTCTGTCACTTTGATTACTCAAATTTCTCACAACCTGTGCACCTACATTGTAAACTTTCATTCATTGGCTAGGTTGTAGAAACCTCATGATGGGTACAGGGAACATTTTAGTATCATGTAGTAGCCTAAACCTATCGATGTTACATTGAGCTGGGTAAAAGGATTATGAATGACAGTCAACTAATATGCTGTAATAGAAATAAGGACATGCAAATAAAAAAAATGTATAGTCTTCCCTTATCTTAAACGGTACCGACCAACACTGCATTAGACCTACAGTTGAAGTCGGAAGTTTACATACACTTAGGTTGGAGTCATGAAAACTTGTTTTTCAACCACTCCACAAATTTCTTGTTAACAAACTATAGTTTTGGATAGTCGGTTAGGACATCTACTTTGTGCATGTCACAAGTAATTTTTCCAACAATTGTTTATAGAGAGATTATTTCACTTATAATTCACTGTATCACAATTCCAGTGGGTCAGAAGTTTACATACACCAAGTTGACTGTGCCTTTAAACAGCTTGGAAAATTCCAGAAAATTATTTCATGGCTTTAGAAGCTTCTGATAGGCTAATATACATAATTTCAATCAATTGCAGGTGTACCTGTGGATGTATTTCAAGGCTTACCTTCAAACTCAGTGCATCTTTGCTTGACATAATGGGAAAATAGACACAAAAGTATCTATATCCACAGTAAAACAAGTCCTATATCGACATAACCTGAAAGGCCGCACTGCAAGGAAGAAGCCACTGCTCCAAAACCGTCATAAAAAAAACTGCCTACGGTTTGCAACTGCGCATGGGGACAAAGATCGTACTTTTTGGAGAAATGTCCTCTGGTCTGATGAAACAAAAATAGAACTGTTTGGCCATAAGGACCATTGTTATGTTTGTTTAAAAAAGGGGGAGGCTTGCAAGCAGAAGAACACCAACCCAACCGTGAGGCACGGGGTGGCAGCATCATGTTGTGGGGGTGCTTTGCTGCAGGAGGAACTGGTGCACTTCACAAAATAGATCAGCATCATGAGGCAGGGAAATTATGTGGATATGTTAAAGCAATGTCTCAAGACATAACTCAGAAAGTTAAAGCTTTGTCGCAAATGGGTCTTCCAAATGGGGAATGACCCCAAGCATACTTCCAAAGTTATTGGCAAAATGGCTTAAGGACAACAAAGTCAAGGTATATGAGTGGCCATCACAAAGCCCTGACCTCAAGCCTATAGAAATTTTGTCTGCAGAACTGAAAAAGCATGTGCGAGCAAGGAGGCCTAAGTTTGACCCAAGTTAAACAATTTAAAGGCAATGCTACCAAATACTAATTGAGTGTATGTAAACTTCTGACCCACCGGGAATGTGATGAAAGAAATAAAAGCTGAAATAAATCATTTTCTCTACTATTATTTTGACATTTCACATTCTTAAAATAAAGTGGTGATCCTACTTGACCCAAGACAGGGAATTTTTACTAGGATTAAATTTCAGGAATTGTGAAAAACAGAGTTTAAATGTATTTGGCTAACGTGTATGTAGACTTCCGATTTCAACTGTATATACTATGTACAAACAATACAGGGGACCATGTAGGCCTTTGCCAGAAGATACCGACTCTACCGTTACGCTTCTTTACACTGAGCTGCACTGTGGTCAGAAAGCAATGATGGTTACATTAAAACACTGTGGAGACAGCGCGAGATATGGATTGGGAAAAGGTACCTCAATGCAGGGATGGGATATGCCACTGTACTCCAAATTGGACAATTATCCACATTGCTCCATTGAGAAGATTGAAATACTGCTAGTTTTCCCGGAAAACTACCCTTTTGTCCTCATGCTAACTAGCAGTAGCCACAGCAGCCATTATGGAATGGCACTTGCATTGTATAACAAAGGAGCTGATTGGCTGACACTGCCATTTCAAAATGGCTGCAGTGGCTACTACTAGCTAGCAAGAGAATGAAAAGGTCAGTTTTCTGGGAAAACTAGCAGTATTTAATTCTCCTTGATGTATCAGTGTGGATAAAGGTGCAATTTGGGGTACATCCCTGCATTGAGGTATCTTTTCCGACCCATACCTCACACCGGCTCCAAGGTGCTGGGCTGCAACCTGGTCTCAGAGCATTTCTTATTATTCTGTGCAGAAATTTGGGATTTAGTATGGTATGTGTTGTTTGGTATAGTATGGTATGCATTAGTTTGTGGATGTCAATCATTCATTTTGTATGATATGTTACGAATTACAATTCATATTATATGTTACGAATTTGCAAAAACGTATGCTGGCTAGCACTAATGTTAGCTAGGTGGCTAATGCTAATGTTAGCCAGGCTAGGAGTTAGGTTAAAGGGTTAAGGTTAGGGGAAGGGTTAGCTAAAAGGGTTAAGGTTAGGGAGAGGGTAAGAGTTAACTAACATGCTAAGTAATTGGAAAGTAGCTAAAAAGTATAATGCAGTTGCTAATTAGTTGTCCATGATGAGATTCGAACATGCAACCTTTGGGTTGCTAGACATTCACGTTACATGGCTACCCATCCACACTCCCTTTGTTTTTAACTTAAATGGAAAAATCCACCCAAAACCACTCATTTCTATAATTTACAGTGTTAGATGACACTGATATGTGAGAACAATATTTTTTGTGAACACATTTAACATTTTGTTGTTAGAGTAAGATTGGTAGCAAGATTTGGAAATCTGTTGAAGCTCAAGTGGACCACAATGCAATGCTCTCTCTATGGGCTGGCTGGTTAGCTAACTAGCTAGCATATGTAGCTACACACAATAATACCAAAGTCAGTATCAGCATGTGAAGTAGCTAGTTAATTGTAAAATCACCTAAACAAACTGCACTATCAATTAGGGGTCTACAATTTCACGATGTTCAACCTGCAGATCGATTCGACCTCAGAATGGAGTCTGACATTCGCAACGGCACCATGCAATGCACCCTGGACAGAAGAGAAGACAACCTACCGCGTTATGACATAGGTCATTTTTTAAATTGGACATATATGATAGACATTTTCTTGATATAAAATTAATATTCCTATTAACTTCCAGTGTAGTGAGAGCGGCTTTATCTCAGTGCTGCATCATACTGAATGCCAATATCTCAGATACACATGAAAACATGAATTGACCCAGGCTATAGATAGAACATCGCTCAGAGATGCATAAAACAATAAAACATTCAAAATAGGTGAATCTTTACTTTACGTGACCTTCTGTCTGATGTAACCATACCAAACATAACATACTGTAATCATACTAATTTGAGTTTCCCGGATTTACGTTTACTATGTTACGTCTAGCCTATGAGACCAGGCTAAATCTTCCTCGCACTATAATTTTTAGACGTGTGAACAGCAGTGATGTTTTTCAAATCCATTGTGCCTGTGCGACGCTTGTACTGTAAACACAACGTTTTGATGTGTTTGACCTTACTATTATGGCGAAGGACTCTTTCTGCCTTACTTTCTACAATGTGCTAGATTCTCAACGTTGCACTTTGAAATATAATGTATTTCACGTAAGATAAACAGTTACATTGTTTCAAGTAATAGATAAATCATGACTTGACTGTTTTCGAACAACAACAACAAAAAAACATTTCTCTGCAACGTTATGGCAGTGGAACTTCGGTCAAGCGTAATATAATTTGCTCCCGACCTTCCCTGCCGGAAAGGGCGTGCACGAGGTTATCCCAGTTTGAGAGCTCGAGAACAGAATTAACGGAACACTGTGCTGACGGGGAGTTGTTCGCCGAACAGGTGGAACATTTGGTCAAGATATACGAAATTGAAACCACACAGCACCATTCCGAAGATTGGATTTTAAAACACGGAGCAGCGTCGTTAGTCGGTAGATTGAGCCCCCGCACTTTCTTGTAAGTCACGAAGTTGAGTCCCCTAGACCCAGCCCGTTAGCTAGCTAATTTTGTCAGCCAATGCAAGGCAAGGGGTTTGGTCGCAAAGCAAATAGGTTATTTGCTTATTTAAACTATCGTGGTTGGTTTACACTTTAAATTATGTGATGTGTGCTTGTTGGGCGTGCCCTTTAATCAATGTTTGCTGTCATTTGTTTGAATACAGAAAATAGTCTTAGCTAGCTAATGATATTTAGCTAGGTTAGCTCAACTCCAAGGTGGCTTCGACTATTCCATTTATTTGACTCCATTGCCAATTCACGAACTATTAATTGATATTGTTGAGCTGAGTCTTAAATGCTAATAATAGGTGAATGCCAAATGCATGTATGCATCATAAAAACAACCGTTATGTTAGCACACTAAGTTAACGTTTGTCCTCTCTAGTCTTGTTTTGCGAAGACTATCAAATGGGTCCAGTGTGATGCTAAACAGATTTCTTGCTTGTTTTGCAGCATGTATTGATGCATTTTCTGGGTTGTATTTTACAGCTCAAACCCCTCGGGACATACAGTAACTGGAGGATAGCTGTTTATTGAAGATTTGTTGAAGGAGAGAGAATTTTCCTCCCAGCAAGACATTGTGCAATGATGGAAAATGCCATGTTTTAGGACGAACCCTTAAAGCTAGCTGGCTGACCAGGCAGCTAGCAGCACATATCAAGGATTCTGGATGATTCTTCCACAAGAGTCCATTGGGCATCATTATTATCATCCGGAGAGCGCCTCTAATTTATCACCGAGACAGACGCACTGTCTGTCCGTCTGACAATGGGCGACACCAGTCTGAACGACTCGAACGTGAAGGTCGCAGTCCGTGTTCGTCCTATGAACAGGAGAGGTAAGTAGCATTAGCTGGGTTATCGTTAAATTGATGACACGAAGCTTGACACTCGGCTCAGTTGCTGTGAAACGGGTCTAATCGATAACCTCTTAGTGAATCAAAGCCCAGACCCTTGCCTGCCATGGCAGTGTCTGTAGTAAACGCATTATTATCTATGTTTTCATGAACATACAGTACCAAGTTTGGACATATCTACTCATTCCAGGGTTTTTTATTTCTTAACTATTTTCTACATTGTAGACATCAGCGCTATGATATATCACATGGAATCATGTAGTAACCAAAAAAGGTTAAAAACAAATCAAACTATATATTATTTTTGAGATTCTTCAAAGTAGCCACCCTTTGCCTTGGTGACAGCTTTGCACACTCCTGGCATTCTCTCAACCAGCTACATGAGGTAGTCACCTGGAATGCTTTTCAATTAACAGGTGTGCCCTGTTAAAAGCCTTGTTAAAAGTACATTTTTCTTTCCTTAATGCATTTGAGCCAATCCGTTGTGTTGTGACAAGGTAGGGTTGGTATACAGAAGATAGCCCTATTTGGTAAAAGACCAAGGCCATATTATGGCATGAACAGCTCAAATAAGCAAAGAGAAACAGTCCATCATTACTTTAAGACATGAAGGTCAGTCAATACGGAAAATGTCAAGAACTTTGAACGTTTCTTCAAGTGCAGTCGCAAAAACCATCAAGCGCTATGATGAAACTGGCTCTCATGAGGACCACCACAGGGAAGTAAAACCCAGAGTTACCTCTGCTGCCGAGGATAAGTTCCTTAGAATTCCCAGCCTCAGAAATTGTAGCCCAAATAAATGCTTCACAGAGATCATTTATTTTTATTTCACCTTTATTTAACCAGGTAGGCTAGTTGAGAACAAGTTCTCATTTACAACTGCGACCTGGCCAAGATAAAGCAAAGCAGTTTGACACACAACAACACAGTTTCACATGGAATAAACAAACATACAGTAGGAAAAGTCTATATACAGTGTGTGCAAATGAGGTAATATCAGGGAAGTAAGGCAATAAATCGGCCATGGTGGCGAAGTATTTACAATATAGCAATTATACACTGGAGTGATAGATGTGCAAGTAGAGATACTGGGGTGCAAAGGAGCAAGATAAATACAGTATGGGGATGAGGTAGTTGGATGGGCTATTTACAGGTGGGCTATGTACAGGTGCAGGGATCTGTGAACTACTCTGACAGCTGGTGCTTAAAGCTAGTGAGGGAGATATGAGTCTCCAGCTTCAGTGATTTTTTTTTTTTGCAGTTTGTTCCAGTCGTTGGCAGCAGAGAACTGAAAGGAAATGCGGCCAAAGGAGGAATTGGCTTTGAGGGTGACCAGTAAGATATACCTACTGGAGCGCGTGCTATGGGTGGGTGCTGCTATGGTGACCAGTGAGCTGAGATAAGGCTGTTACTTTGCTAGGTAAAGCATCTAAATATCAACTGTTCAGAGGATGTGTGAATCAGGCCTTCATGGTTGAATTACTGCACAGAAACCACTACTAAAAGACACCTATAAGAAGACTGGCTTGGGCCAAGAAACACGAGCAATGAACATTCGACCGGTGGAAATCTGTCCTTTGGTCCGATGAGTCCAAATTTGAGATGTTTGGTTCCAACCGACGTGTCTTTGTGAGACGCAGAGTAGGTGAACGGATCTCTGCATGTGTGGTTCCCACCGTGAAGCATGGAGGAGGTGTGGGGGTGATTTACTGTTGACACTGTCAGTGATTTATTTAGAATTCAAAGCACCCTTAACCAGCATTGCTACCACAGCATTCTGCAGCAATACGCCATCCCATCTGGTTTGGTTTAGTGGGACTATAATTTGTTTTTCAACAAGACAATGACCCAACACACCTCTAGGCTGAGTGATGGAGTGCTGCATTAGATGACCTGGCCACAATCACCTGACCTCAACGCAATTGAGATGGTTTGGGATGAGTTGGATCGCAGAGTGAAGGAAAAGCAGCCTACAAGTGTTCAGCATGTGTGAGAACTGCTTCAAGACTATAGGAAAACCATTCCAGGTGAAGCTGGTTGAGAGAATGCCAAGAGTGGGCTAAGCTGAGGCAAATGGTGGCTACTTTGAAGAATCTCAAGTCTAAAATATGGTTAGATTTGTTTACACTTTTTTTTGGTTACTACATGATTCCATATGTGTTATTCATAGTTTGTCTTCACTATTATTCTGCAATGTAGAAAATAGCAAGAATAAAGAAAAACCCTTGAGTGAGTAGGTGTGTCCAAACTTTTGACTGATACTGTATATTAGAGATGTCTAGAGATGACTTTTGCTTGATGAATTCAACAGCCAACAACATCCATTGGCATTTTGCTTGATCAGGCCAGACTATTGGGTGGGATAGCATGAATTTGAAAATATTCCTGACCTATAATACACACACGAGCTGCCTATTCAAGAAGTTATGGATTTAGTGTTAAACGCTGTGATTGGCCTGAACAAGTGTAGTCTCCCTTTCATAACATAAGCAGCAGTAATGAGTGCAGTGACATGCCTCTCGTTTAATGAATCTTTGCGCACACTCAAATGATTCGGTCAATTATAATGCTGGCAATGAATGCCGCTTGGAGGGAAGAAAGGATATTTTAGCCGTGTGCCCCCAGTCGAATTTAGCCACGGGAGAACATGTCTGCAAGTACGAGAGTCTACAGAGGTGGAAAATACAGAGTCTAGCTACAATGTAGCGGGCCATGTCACGTGTTCCTTCTCACAGAGCGTAGAAATCGGTCACAAGACAGAATTTTACCAGCGCTCTTTCTCGCGTATCCTCCAATCATGCAATGAAACAAGCCCAGGGCAGGCAGTATCCACTTGACACTGTTATATCCTGCACTACACCTATCCTTGTCCATTTTGATTAGTAGCCTACTGTCTGCAAATTTAATTGGATTCCCACCAAAACAGACCCTAGACTGAAGTTTCTCCTTTGAAGATACACTGTAATACAATTGTTAATAACCACAAATCAGAACACAACTTACATTTCTGCTTCACACTGTTGATGTAACTGTACATTTGATTTCTAAGTTACTGACATCTCAAATGCATTATGACAAGGGCTCATATTTATGTGCCAAGCGATTTAGTGTTTTTTTTAAGAAGGTTGTTTTGGTTAGATTTTTTTACAAAATTATATATTTTTTTCTTTCAGTTTTCGATAATTTAAAACATTAAATCTATTATGAAATAAGTAGTGAACATTCAATTGCTAAAACATTGAAAATATTCCATTGATGTCAATAGAAAAATGGAAAATTACTATGAGAAAATATTTCAGTTGTGTATATTACATAGTTTTTTTATTTGATTACATTGTTTGATTACTTTGTTATTTTTCATTCCTTAAAGTCATCATCGCATCTCTGCTCAGGCAGTAGTAGCCAGACAGCCATAACGTTGTCTTTGTGCTCCCCATACTGTACTGTTTACAGTCATCCTATTTAGCTAGGCTAGCCTTTAGAGCTGCAGAGCTGTCTGACAATCATTTTACAAGTTCTTTAAAGTAGATAAGGCAAACTTTCACAAACTGTCTCAATCATTCACTCTTGTTGTGTTGTGTACATTCCTTTCGCATGCGGTCTGTGTGTGTCTAACGTAGCAGTTGTAAAAGTGTATCCATCTATACGAGCCAGAAAGAACAGGCACTGAACTAGGTTCAATATTTGCTTAATGAAAACTACAAACTCCCTTCAGCCCAGCGTCCCACATAGTTCTTGACTTGATTCCTCTCAAGAATGATTTGATTTCCCTCTAGAGAAACGGCACATTGGGTTCACAAAAAAAACTACATGGAATTCAAGTAATTCATCCTACGCCGTCAATGTAGTTTTCTTTTTAGGATATAAAACAACGTTTTGGTTAATCGCTCAGCACTAGTCAGACTCAGAGCTGTTCTGGCTGTGCTGGACAAAGGCAGGAAGGGAGTCAGTCTGAAAGGACTATTTGCTAGCGTTGCATAACTGACCATGTTCTCATGGCCGTAGAGGAGTTACTGGTGGGAGGCCAGGTCTTCGAAGAACGACCCCATCGGCTCCAACCCAGTCACATCATATACACTGCCTTTCCATTTCCAGATTGATGTCATGCCTATTGTACCACCAACTAAGCCCGGTGCTGTTTCACTTACCGCATGGAAGAAAGCTAATTTGCCAATGGAAAATGAGCTGGTACTGGAAAGAATCTGATGAAAGGCGAGAGAATACTAGGATATTACCGTCACTTCTCCGTTGCATTTCACATAAGATGTATATCTTTTTTCCTCTGTTCATTTCCTTTGAGAAAAAGCAGATCAAATGCTATTACCGAAAGTCACAGAATAGTCAACTGGTCAGAACATTAGCAGGTGTATGACCACACACTGATCTGTACTGCCAGACTGGTATGCGAGGCTGCTGGAGCTTACTCACACACACACAACAGGCGAACTGGTTGACCCATACCAGTGACCGTGATAACGGTGTATTGGCGCTCAAACCAGTGTGATGATGATGATGATGACACACACACACCCACCAGTGTGCTCAATAAAGACGCTCAGTGACTCGGTTCAGGGAAACACGGGGCTGTGACACTGGCAAGGCACTCAAGATCACGTCTTGTTATTTGGGATTTGACTGAAGCCTAAGTCTTTGGATTCCTTCCTACCAGCACTGACTCTTAAACCCAATTTGACCCCAACAAGTATACACATTCTTTACCTCTTTGCTTCGGTGGTTACTGGTCACCAGTGCATGAGGGGGAAGGATGGAGGGAGGAAGGGAAGAGGGAGGAAGCCCGTGCTTCCTCTGAGGGAGAAGAGTTGCAGCCAGCCGGAGTCACTCACCCGAAGGTCCCTCCCACCCCCTCTGTGCCCCATAGGGTAGTGCTACCTCTCCATGCAACTCCCCTATGCAAAAAAAAAACTATATGCAGTTTGCATTGACATGGCCATGGATCATGTTCAGTAGGAAGCAATGGAAGAAAATGGACAAACTGTGAGGGACTACTATCGGGACGTGTCCAATAGAAACACTCAAGGTTTTATAACCTTTTCCATTGTGTGTCCTAATGAACATAATGCCGCACTAGCCTTTCCTCTGGACACACTTACAGTTTCATGGATGTGTTTGGAATTGAATGTGTGTGTTTGTTTACATGGCCAAGTAGTGAATGTTTTGTTTGGGTGTCTGTGTGAGTTTGTCATGTCAACTGGCCTCTTTGTTTGTGTGTATTCCTGTCGATGCTAAAAATGTGAGGAATTGTGAATATTGGACCCCAAGGGTCAAGAGCAAACACAGGGTTTTGAAAATAATGAACTGGTTGTTTGGTTAATAATAATAACAACATCTATAAGAATGCAGTCAGTGAGGAATAATTTTCTAGACACAGTACAGTAAGTACAGAGGAAATCTAGGCTAAATCATAATACTGTTGAAGTGTGTTGTTCCTTAGCACAATTTTGAAATGAGCAAACTGACAGTATGGAAAGGGGATGAGCCCACATTTAGGCCAGCAGTACAGATGGAGAGCCCAATAATTAATGCTGCTATTATTAGGCTTCCATATGGCAGTGCTGGGCTGCACTAGCTACAATGTGCTAACTAACAGGGCAGCCAAAAATAATGGCACACCCATTGTGCCCACAGAGCAGTTTTGGAATTCAAGAAATTATATTTAATGGGTTTTCTATGATGGATAAAAAATAAGTTCTCACTTTCCAGTTTCGATAAAGTAACATTTACATGATCATTCATCAGACATGTTTACAGTGAATGTGAATCACTATGTGACTTAATGCAATATAGGCCTGCTACATTATCCATTAGTAGCCTTTGTGTGACCCTTGCAGGAATTGATCGAACAACCTTGTTTTTTTTGCCATAGTCAGCAGTATGTCCAATCTAATAAGTAGTACTGAGCCATTTGGACCAGCATTGCTTGGCCATTTCTCTCTTTCTTGCATTGGCCAAACCTGAGTTGTGTGAGTGATAGCTGTTGTCTCCGAGGCCAAGTTTTAAGTCATGGTTTGGAACCAGAGGGCCAGGGTCAAAGTGTGATTGAGTCAGTGTCCCAAGTCACGTGATGAGGGCATTTGTGTGAGGAGGACTAATAGTTTTAGACCCTTTGTTCTACAGTTATCAATTGAGTTACAGCTCCCCTCCAAGATGAAAGGCAACAAGCCTGGGCCGATGCCTACCCAGTACCCACCAATCACTTAACAAAAGCTTATTTTTCTTGGCAGAACCCTATGTTATACATTCCCAAATGTGCATCTCGGTCTTCACACTACTTAAATGCTTTCAAAGTTGACCATGTTGATGTAATGTGGCTGCATTAAACTCTGTCTTGGCCTGGTGCAGGTTAAACAGTGTACAGATATTCTCCTTTCTAGTCCCATGATTATGTACCCACCCTACACCTGGAAGTTGTTCTGAACCTTTTCTATTTCATCTCTCCCTCTCACAGAAAAGGACCTGAACACAAAATGTATTGTGGATATGGAAGGCAACCAGACCATCCTTCACCCAGGTGGTGGAAACCTGGGCAAGGGAGACTCCAGGTTGGTGTGTGTGTGTTTCTGTGTGTGCCCATGGGAATCTGTTTCAGCTGTTGAAAGAGTTTGAGTCCAGTAAGGGGATTTGGAGAATGTCGCATGACTGTGTTTGCGTGTCGACAGTCTGTCACCTGCTGAGTGAACAATGATTTGGGTGGGGGGTTGAACAGTCTGTGTTTGTTTGTGTGGAGAGAGTGTGTGTCTGTGTGTGTATGCCAGTAGACAGCCCAGGCTGCCTGCTGCTCCTCTCCTCATCCTTCCGTGTGTTGGAGCATAACTCTCCTCCGGCTGACTTCCTCTCTTTATCTCAACCCTTCCGTTGCCCCGACAATGCAGGGGCAGGTCACGGCGGGGTCAACGCCTTGAGATCATGGAACCCCATTACATTTGGAGAAGCTAGGGAATGAGGAAAAAGAAAAGAGGGAGAAAAAACATGTTTGCTTTAGCATCTGTCGGCAGTAAAGATCCTCGGCTGACTTTTATGGGGGTAAACAAGGGAAGCGCTATCATTTTTCTCTTTCTCTGCCTCTTTTCTTTATTTCCCTTTATTTTCCCTTGGATGACAATGGTGTGAGCGTTGGTGGGTGGACAAGGTTTTAAACTGGGAGGAGAAAGATGGAGCTGGCTGCTGCCCTCACACTGCAGACACTTTAATGGTGGAGCTGGGTTCGTGTTGTGGGACCTGCTGCTGGGATGAAGAGATGAATGGAGTAGAGGCCCTCCTCGCTCACTCCCATAGAGCCTCTACAGACTCCCAGGGCCCCAGATGCCTCCAATGGCACGAGTTCACATGACTGCCCAGTGTTTTACCTAGTTTATCTTTGGGGGTGGGGGGGGGGCTCGGAATCCAGACATAATTGTTTTTTTTAATACATTTTTTTCCCCCTACCCCTTTTTCTCCCTAATTTTGTGGTTTCCAATTGTCTAATCGCCTCAACTCCTGTACGGACTTGGGAGAGGTGAAGGTCGAGAGCCGTGCGTCCCCCGAAACACAACCCAATCAAGCCGCACTGCTTCTTGGCACAATGCCCACTTAACCCAGCCGCACCAATATGTCCGAAGAAACACTGTACACCTGGCGACCATGTCAGCGTGCACTGCGCTCGGCCCGCCACAGGTGTCGCTAGTGTGCGATGGGACAAGGACATCCCTGCCGGCCAAACCCTCCCCTAACCCGGACGACGCTGGGCCAATTGTGCGCCGCCCCATGGGACTCTCGGTCGCGGCTGGCTGCGACAGAGCCTGGACTTGAAGCCAGAATCTCTAGTGGCACAGCTAGCACGGCAGTGCCTTAGACCTCTGCGCCACTCGGGCGGCCCAACGGAATTCAACAGTATTCAAAAATGTATTGAATTAAGTAGGAAATCAACTAAATATATTATTTTGCCCAAGATGATCGAAAGACATGAAGAAAGTGTGTCGTTGATTTGTATTTCCCTTTCTGAACTTTCAACTTTCTGAAGCAAAGGCACGGTAATTACCAGCGTTGGTCTACCACTTTGTGTAATCGTTAGCAATGATGGTAACGACAACCGTCTGCTGGTAGATGGAAAGGCTTTCCCCAAAATCTTCTCAATTAAATGTTAACTACAAAATAGCCTATGCCTACCTGGCAGAATATCATTGTGATAATTTGCATCAATCCAGTGGCAATTGTTTAGCAAACTCTGCAATCATATGCGTGCTACAGAAATGCTGCTAACCAAACAAGTTGCTGGTGCCACTTAAATTAAAGCGTATCTACACCCAAAAATGAAAACTTAGATTTTTCCCAGACCTCAAAAGTGGGCCCTTGATGTGGTTTAAGCATGGTTGTGTACTTAGAACATCAAATGTCATTGTTTTTCTGTTAAAGCTGACTATGGTGACTTGTTGTGTATATGGAAGCAGCCTCTTCTGTCTTACAGAGACTGGACTCTGTTTATCATGCATGCTTGCGCTGGATTACAAATGCCAAGTCACTCACCCACCATTGCACCTTGTACCAAATGGTGGTTTGGACCTCACTTTATATGCGCAGAATACTACATTCGTATGTGTTCATCTACAAAGTCATTTTGGGTAAACTCCCTCTACATCTGTATTCTAGTCTCCTTCACCATCAGCAGTTACCATATTCGGTCTGCTAGGTGATTGCTACTTAAAGTCCCCAGGACATTTACAGTGTATTCAGACCCCTTGACCTTTTACATATTTTGTTAAGTTACAGCCTGATTTTAAAATGGATTGTTTTTTTCCCTCATCAATCTACACACAATAATGACAAAGCAAAAGCAGGTTTAGAAATGTTTGCAATTTCACCTTTTCCAGATCTGTGCCTCGACACAATCCTGTCTCAGAGCTCTAAGGACAATTCCTTCGAACTCATGGTTTTGGTTTTTGCTCTGACATGCACTGTCAGCTGTTGGACCTTTTATATAGACAGGTGTGTGCCTTTTCCAAATAATTTCCAATCAATTGAATTTACAACAGGTGGACTCCAACCAAGTTGTAGAAACATCTAAAGGATGATCAATGTAAACAGGATGCACTTGAGCTCAATTTAGAGTCTCAGCAAAGGGTCTGAATACTTTTTTTCTTAACCTGTTTGCTTTGTCATGATGGGGGAATTGTGTAGATTATTGAATCAATTTTAGAATAAGGCTGTAACTTAAGAAAATGTGGAAAAAGTCACTTACTTTCTGAATGCAATGTATAGTATTAGGCAAGACTGTTTTCTCATTTTGTGCACCAGAGGCATGGAATAGTCTACATCCCATGCTTTATCTACATATGTTAGTGCCACTGAATGAATTAACAATGTTGATTGGAGACTGTAACAGAGGAGTGTAAATGTAAAAAAAAAAATGTTAAATTGTATATTTTTTAATTCTGTAATGTATTGATTGTTTCTGCTGCCTTGGCCAGGTCTCCCTTAAAATAGAGGCTCTGGTTCTCAATGGGCTTTTCCTGGTTAAATAAAATGTACCTTTTTGGGTGTCTTGACCAAATTCACATAGAAATGTTACTTACAGATCTGTTAGTCTAATTAAAAGGAAGTCTAAGAAGCGGTAGATCTATTCTATGTGCAGTGTTTCTATGCTTCTCATTAAGTTTTGTTTTTGCATCTTTTACTTTCAATTTTGTACAACAGCTTCAAACAGCAGAAAATACATTTGACAGCGGTTTAGATGGTGCAATAATTATTTACCCTATTGCTTGTTTTGTCAAACTTAAATTAGGCAAACTTTTTGAGTTTTAGCAACCAGGAAATGGCTTAGCGATTTCTGCATATTGCAACTTGAAAATGTGATTTTATCGAATGTGTGTGTATATGTGGGACGCTGAACTGCTAATGTTTTGTCTCTGCTCCCGTGTCTTGTTAAAGTTTAATGGCCGGTTTTGGTTTGTTCTCCCTATGTGTTCTTTCCTCTAGCGACAGTTAGAATCAGGGATAGCCCTCTGTCGTGTCGATGCATGTTGGACCTTCTGTGTTGGCTGATCTGCTGTATCATGATTCATGAGTGGAAAATGATAATGTCAGATAGGGCCTGTCTAATGAATGTTCAATAGGCCTACAGTACATTGACACTCCCTGAATGTCCCTGGCTGGAACTGACTGTGCTCCACCTCCATTGAGACAAACTGGCCACGCTCAGACCGTACAAGGACTGCCTATCTAGCACTACCTTCAACAACCTTCAATAGATGAAGACCACCATACATGCACACTGGCCACACACACACTAGTGCTGTGACGGTCATTGAATTTTGGATGACTGTAATTGGCCAGCCAAATGACAGGTCTCTGTAATAACCATTTTGAATAGCCCCCCCCAATGATTGAAATATATACAGTGCATTCGGAGTAGTCAGACCCCTTTTTCCACATCTTGTTACATTACAGCTTTATTCTAAAATGTGTTAATTCATTTTTTCCTCATCAATCTAAACACAATACCCTATAACCTGACAGAGCTTGGGAGGACCTTCCCAAAGGACAACCATCTCTGCAGCACTCCACCAATCAGGGTTTTCTGATAGTGGCCAGAAGGAAGCCATTCGTCAGTAAAAAGCACATGACAGCCCGCTTCATCTTTGCTAAAAGGGCCCTAAAGACTCTTAGACCATGAGAAACAAGATTCTCTGGTCTGATTAAACCAATATTGAACTCTTTGGCCTGAATGCCAAGCGTCATGTCTGGAGGAAACCTGGCACCATCCCTACAGTGAAGCATGGTGGTGGTGGCAGCATCATGCTGGGGGATGTTCAGCGGCAGGGACTGGGAGACTAGTCAGGATTCAGGGAAAGATGAACGGAGCAAAGTACAGAGAGATCATTGGTAAAGACCTGCTCCAGAGCGCTCAGAACCTCTGACTGGAGCGAAGGTTCACCTTCCAGAAGGACAATGACCCTAAGCACACAGCCAAGACAATGCAGGAGTGGCTTCAGGACAAGTCTCTGAATGTCCTTGAGTGGCCCAGCCAGACCCCAGACTTGAACCCGATCATACATCTCTGGATAGACCTGAAAATAGCTGCGCAGCGACACTCCCCATCCAACCTGACAGCACTTGAGAGGATTTGCAGAGAGGAATGGGAGAAACTCCCCAAATAAGGGTGTGCCAAGCTTGTAGCGTCATACTCAAGGCTGTAATCGCTGCCAGTGGTTCTTCTACAAAGTACTGAGTAAAGGGTCTGAGTACTTATGTGAATGCAATTTCTGTGTTTTTTTATTTTTAGCAAATCTGCAAAAATGTATACATGTGTTTTTGCTTTGTCATTATGGGGTGTTGATTTGAGGTGGGGGTGGAACAATTTAATCAATTTTAGAATAAGGCTGTAAAGTAACAATGTGGAAAAAGTCAAGGGTTCTGAATACTTTCTGAATGCATTGTGTGTGTATGTGTATATACACTACCGTTCAAAAGTTTGGGGTCACTTAGAAATGTCCTTGTTTTTGAAAGAAAAGCACTTTTTTTTTGTCCATTGAAATAACATCAAATTAATCAGAAATACAGTGTAGACATTGATGACTGATGAGTTTCAGAAGAAAGTTATTTGTTTCTAGCTATTTTGAGCCTGTAATCGAACCCACAAATGCAAATACGGTCGGCATTTGATTTGAGGTATTCTAGGTTGGGCGGAAAAAAAAGAGACTTGAGTTCCTATATGTTATCACAATTACACAATGAGTGGTAAATTATGAAACACACCCTCGCCCTTCTTCCCGGAGAGATGTTTATTCCTGTCGGCGCGATGAACTGAGAATCCAGATGGCTGGACTGACTCCGACAGTATGTCCCGAGAGAGCCATGTTTCCATGAAACGGAGTATGTTACAATCCCTGATGTCTCTCTGGAAAGAAACCCTTGCTCTGATCTCGTTAACTTTGTTATCCAGGGACTGAACACTATCGAGTAATATACTCGGAAGCGGTGGGTGGTGTGTGCGCCTAGGACTAGAAGACCGCTCTGATTCCCTCTTTTCCGCCGGTGTTGTTTTGGGTTGGCCTCTGGAATCCGTTCCATTGCCCTGGGTGGTGCGAACAAAGGATGTGCTTCGGGAAAGTCTTATACCGCCGCTCTGATATCCAATAGTTCTTCCCGGCTGTATCTAATAACACAATGTTCTTGGCTAACAATGTAAGAAAAGAAAACATTCTGCAAAGTTTCCTAAGAACTAGAAGCGAGGCAGCCCTCTCTGTCGGCGCCATCTTAAATGTAATATTGTTTAGAAAAGAGATGCGTGTCAGCTAAGCAAACAGCAGCTGAATTCTTTGATGGCAGCCATATTTGTATGTTTGTTTGACTTGGTGAAAACTCCCTAATCCCAGAATGCCATTCACTCTAAGATGCAAATAATCAAAGTCAAACATGGCTGCGCCAATATGAACTTAGCCACTTTTCAGCATATTACAAATCATCAACGTACTCATTTATTTATTTTATTTCACCTTTATTTAACCAGGTAGGCAAGTTGAGAACAAGTTCTCATTTACAATTGCGACTTGGCCAAGATAAAGCAAAGCAGTTTGACACATACAATGACACAGAGTTACACATGGAGTAAAACAAACATACAGTCAATAATACAGTATAAACAAGTCTATATACGATGTGAGCAAATTAGGTGAGATAAGGGAGGTAAAGGCAAAAAAAGGCCATGGTGGCAAAGTAAATACAATATAGCAAGTAAAACACTGGAATGGTAGATTTGCAGTGGAAGAATGTGCAAAGTAGAAATAAAAATAATGTGTTGCAAAGGAGCAAAATAAATAAATAAAATACATAGAGTAGGGAAAGAGGTAGTTGTTTGGGTTAAATTATAGGTGGGCTATGTACAGGTGCAGTAATCTGTGAGCTGCTCTGACAGTTGGTGCTTAAAGCTAGTGAGGGAGATAAGTGTTTCCAGTTTCAGAGATTTTTGTAGTTAGTTCCAGTCATTTGCAGCAGAGAACTGGAAGGAGAGGCGGCCAAAGAAAGAATTGGTTTTGGGGGTGACTAGAGAGATATACCTGCTGGAGCGTGTGCTACAGGTGGGAGATGCTATGGTGACCAGCGAGCTGAGATAAGGGGGGACTTTACCTAGCAGGGTCTTGTAGATGACATGGAGCCAGTGGGTTTAGCGACGAGTATGAAGCGAGGGCCAGCCACCGAGAGCGTACAGGTCACAATGGTGGGTAGTATATGGGGCTTTGGTGACAAAACGGATTGCACTGTGATAGACTGCATCCAATCTGTTGAGTAGGGTATTGGAGGCTATTTTGTAAATGACATCGCCGAAGTCAAGGATTGGTAGGATGGTCAGTTTTACAAGGGTATGTTTGGCAGCATGAGTGAAGGATGCTTTGTTGCGAAATCTAGAATTGGCTTCCTATTTAACTTTGGATTGGAGATGTTTGATGTGGGTCTGGAAGGAGAGTTTACAGTCTAACCAGACACCTAGGTATTTGTAGTTGTCCACGTATTCTAAGTCAGAGCCGTCCAGAGTAGTGATGCTGGACAGGCGGGCAGGTGCAGGCAGCGATTGGTTGAAGAGCATGCATTTAGTTTTACTTGTATTTAAGAGCAATTGGAGGCCACGGAAGGAGAGTTGTATGGCATTGAAGCTTGCCTGGAGGGTTGTTAACACAGTGTCCAAGGAAGGGCCAGAAGCATACAGAATGGTGTCGTCTGCGTAGAGGTGGATCAGAGACTCACCAGCAGCAAGAGCGACATCATTGATGTATACAGAGAAGAGAGTCGGTCCAAGAATTGAACCCTGTGGCACCCCCATAGAGACTGCCAGAGGTCCGGACAGCAGACCCTCCGATTTGACACACTGAACTCTATCAGAGAAGTAGTTGGTGAACCAGGCGAGGCAATCATTTGAGAAACCAAGGCTGTCGAGACTGCCGATGAGGATGTGGTGATTGACAGAGTCGAAAGCCTTGGCCAGATCAATGAATACGGCTGCACAGTACTTGTTAGTATATACAAGAACAGGAGCACAAGACTTGACAAGTAATTTACTGTTTTTGACAAATCACAAAGCAAATAAAATGTTAACACCTTACAGATCATCACACCAAATACAAGCCTACTGCCTAAACTAACCTTAGCGTGAAAGCTAGACATGGATGAAACCGTTTGTGGAGGGGTTCATTTGTGGGAGGTTTTCCATGGGGGGTAGAAATGGGGGAAGGTATCGTGGTGGGATATGAAATATTACTATGTTGGGATTTATCAATAAATGGGGGGGCAAACACAGAAGTTTATACGCTAAATATAAATAAATCCCCTGGAAAGGGGGATCTGAGCTGGCAAAAAAATACTGGGAACTGGGATATCTCTGACTTTAGTTCGTTCAAGACAACTGGGAACTCGGGGGGGGGGAAAAACGAACTCTGACTGGGAAAAGTCATTTTGAACGGTCATCCAACTTGGAATTCCAACTCGGGAACTCTGGCTTCTTTCTAACTCGGGCCGACTTTCCATCCTGAAGATCACTGACGTCATGATTTGACCTAGTATTTTTCAGTTGTTCACAGAGTTCACAGTTGTCTTGAAAGCACCATAAGTCAGTCGAGTGAACTATATCTTGTTGTAACCTCTTTTGTCTGACAACCAATAAGCGTTGTAGGACATCAACAAACATGGAGCTACACATAGCCGGCAAATAGCTTTGCATTAGCTCATCATAATCACTACAACCTTCAAAAAAGTATTTTACACGCGAGTCTATTACAATGTATGCAAGAATTGGAATGCATTATGTCACCAGTACTTGAAAATGTGAATAAAACAGTAAATATATTATGGTCCGGGCCTCCCGAATGGCGCTGCGGTCTAAGGCACTGCATCGCAGTGCTTGAGGTGTCACTACAGATCTGGGTTCGATCCCAGGCTGTGTCGCAGCAGGCTGCGACCGGGAGACCCATGAGGCGATGCACAATGGGCCCAGTGTCGCCCGGGTTAGGGGAGGGTTTAGCAAGCTGGCATGACCTTGTCCCATCGCCCTCTGGCGACTACTTGTGGCGGGCCGCGTGTATGCACGCTGACTTCAGTCTGCAGTTGTATGGGGTTCCCGCCGACAAATTGGTGCAGCTAGCTTCTGGATTAAGTGAGCAATGTGTTTCGGAGGACGCATTGCTCTTGATCTTCACCTCTCCCGAGTCCATACGGGAGTTGAAGCGATCAAACAAGACTAACTACCACTTGGATATCACGAAATTTGGGAGAAAAAGGGGTAAAATGTACAAACATAAATTGTCTGCAACAGTGAAATGGGCTACTTATGTGAAACAGCCTATAGATAATTAGCAGGCAGTGTGCCTTGGTTTGAAGGCGGCGTGGGTTAGCTGTCATGTTTCATAACAATCACGTTTTGGAACAGTGAGTGCATTCTGACATCACGTGCCTGAAAGAAATTCACGCTGGGGCAACCGTTGGAGATATTTGGAACTCACACGTGAAAATGGTTGAGAGTCCATATCGCATAAACTGTTTTTGATGATTATTTTATTTTCATGATGGTCTTCATCCATAGCCGTCGGTTATACGATGCCAGCCCTAATACGTGCCAGCCCTAACACACAGCAGCGAGGCCAGAGGACCTCTGATGGGAGGGTGACTGTTGATCCAATATGGCCGACCAGCTGCACACCGTGTCATAAAGGACTCTGTGACAGTCAGGCTGCTGACGACGTGCTGGCACCACTGCTCTAGGATCATCTCTCCCTTTCTGTTCTGATAACAAGATTGGCTGGCTGTCTATTGTTGAACACCTGTCTGGGTGGATGGCTGGCTGGCTCACTCATATCCTGCCGGCATTGGAGTTTGCATTGTGTGTGTGTGTGTGCGTGTGTGTGTAGTTTGCATAGTGACGTAAGGTATTATTTGCGTAAGTGTCAGAGTTCAATGCTTACTCGTTCAGTCAGACCTTGGCTCAAACTCTTAAGATGTCATTCTTCTTATTATATTGACAAGATGTTTATTGCACATGGGACAAACGTAGCTCTGTATGGAAAAATATCCAGAAGTATTTCTGGTATTTTATTAGGATCCCTATTAGCTGTTGCGAAAGTAGCAGCTACTCTTTCTGGGGTCCAAACAAACATGAAACATGACATAATACAGAACATTCCAAATCATAGTTTATTTGTCACGTGCTCTGAATACAACAGGTGTAGACCTTACAGTGAAATGCTTACTGACAAGCTCTAACCAACAGTGCAAAAAGGTATTAGGTGAACAATAGGTAAGTAAATAAATAAAACAACAGTAAAAAGACAGGCTATAGCGAGGCTATAAAAGTAGCAAGGCTACATACAGACACCGGTTAGTCAGGCTGATTGAGGTAGTATGTACATGTGGTTAAAGTGAATATGCATATATGATGAACAGAGAGTAGCAGTAGCGTAAAAGAGGGTTTGGCGGGTGATGGGTGGCAGGACACAATGCAGATAGCCCGGTTAGCCAATGTGCAGGAGCACTGGTTAGTTGGCCCAATTGAGGTAGTATGTACATGAATGTATAGTTAAAGTGACTATGCATATATGGTAAACATACAGTAGCAGCAGCTTAAAAAGAGGGGCTGGGGGGGCACACAATGCAAATAGTCCGGGTAAGCATTTGGTTACCTGTTCAGGAGTAGAGGTCGACCGATTATGATTTTTCAACGCCGATACCGATTATTTGAGGGCCAAAAAAGCTGATACCGATTTCATCTGGCAATTTTTATTTATTTAGTTGTAATAATGACAATTACAACAATACTGAATGAACACTTATTTTAACTTAATATAATACATCAAAATCAATTTAGCCTCAAGTAAATAATGAAACGTGTTCAATTTGGTTTATATAATGCAAAAACAAAGTGTTGGAGAAGAAAGTAAAAGTGCAATATGTGCTATGTAAGAAAGCTAACGTTTCAGTTCCTTGCTCAGAACATGAGAACATATGAAAGCTGGTGGTTCCTTTTAACATGATTCTTCAATATTCCCAGGTAAGAAGTTTTAGGTTGTAGGTATTATAGGAATTATAGGACTATTTCCCTCTATACCATTTGTATTTCATTAACCTTTGACTATTGGATGTTCTTATAGGCACTTTATTATTGCCAGTGTAACAGTATAGCTTCCGTCCCTCCCCTCGCTCCTCCCTGGGTTCAAACCAGCAACACAACGACAACAGCCACCATCGAAGCAGCGTTACCCATGCAGAGCAAGGGAAACAACCACTGCAAGGCTCAGAGCGAGTGACGTTTGAAACGCTATTAGCGCGCGCTAACTAGTTAGCCATTTCACTTCGGTTACACCAGCCTCATCTCGGGAGTTGATTAGGCTTGAAGTCATAAACATCACAATGCTTGATGCACACTGAAGAGCTGCTGGAAAAACGCACGAAAGTGCTGTTTGAAATAATGCTTACGCGCCTGCTTCTGCCTACCACCGCTCAGTCAGATACTTGTTTGCTTGTATGCTCAGTCAGATTATATGCAACGTAGGACACGCTAGATTATATCTAGTAATATCATCAACCATGTGTAGTTAACTAGTGATTATGATTGATTGTTTTTTTATAAGACAAGTTTAATGCTAGCTAGCAACTTACCTTGGCTTACTGCATTCGCGTAACAGGCAGTCTCCTTGTGGAGTGCAACGAGAGAGAGGCAGGTCGTTATCCCCCAAGCTGACAAGGTGAAAATCTGTCGTTCTGCCCCTGAACGAGGCAGTTAACCCACCATTCCTAGGCTGTCATTGAAAATAAGAATGTGTTCTTTAACTGACTTGCCTAGTTAAATAAAGGTCTAAAAAAAATATCTATATTTTTTTTAATCGGCAAATCGGTTTCCAAAAATACCGATTTCCGATTGTTATGAAAACTTGTAATCGGCCCTAATTAATCGACCATTCCGATTAATCGGTCAACCTCTATTCAGGAGTGTGGTACCAGGCAGTGATGCAACCAGTCAGGATGCTCTCGATGTTGCAGCTGTAGAACTTTTTGATGATCTCAGGACCCATGCCAAATCTTTTTAGTTTCCTGAGGGGGAATAGGCTTTGTCGTGCCCTCTTCACTACTGTCTTGGTGTGTTTGGACCATTCTAGTTTGTTGGTGATGTGGATACCAAGGAACTTGAAGCTCTCAACCTGTTCCACTACAGCCCCGTCGATGAGAGTGGGGGCGTGCTTGGTCCTCCTTTTCCTGTAGTCCACAATCATGTGTTAGCCAACACAATGATGTCCCCGTATGGAAGCATTGTTCACATAAGTCCTCTTTTTAATTGTATGTAGTCGGATTAATCTAAAAGCACAATTTAGGCATAATGTTTGGAAACTATTGTAAACACTGACTCGCTTGGCCTCTCCTGAGTGGGTGAGCTTTAAAGTTGATGATCTCCTCAAAGGCCTAGTCCATTGACCCATGACCCCTGACTGCTGCTTGTTATTTACAGTGGTATTATGATCAGCCACCCAAGACAGGCGGGCCCCACTCTGTTGTTTGTCACGCATATTAATTAATTTAGAATGTGTCTGCTCTGCGGTAGGTGTGGGATTACTATTTAGGTCAATAGTACAGTAGAGTCCCCTCAGCCCCCCCTCCTGACTTCAGTCCCCATATAGCCCTCCTTAACCCTTCTCCCCGGTCTACCATCCTCATCCCTATCTGATGCTTCCTCACCCTCACCCTGGACCCTGCCCTATCCTTTCTTTACCCCTCCCCAGTTAGAACACTGCGCCATTGGGAGCCTACGGCATCTGTGCTAGAGGCGTCACTGCAGAACCTGGTTCGATTCCAGGCTGTATCATAACCGGCCGTGATTGGGAGTCCCGTAGGGTGGCGCACAATTGGCCCAGCGTCGTCTGGGTTAGTATTTGGACGTAGGACGTCATTGTAAATAAGAATTTGTTCTTAACTGACTTGCCTAGTTAAATAAAGGAGAATTAAAAAATACCCAATCCTCCTCCCCACTCCCTAGTGCTCCTCGCCCTCCCCAGCCTTGTCCCCCCTAACCCTTGCCTCTGGTAGGCTGTAGCACAGGCTAAACCTCGTCCCTCTCCATACTCACGGCACAGAAGGAGAGCGAACGGCCAGCGATGCGCATCCAAGCGTAAACTCATTTTTTAAACGACGCTGATCGCAAAAGAGAGAACCAGAGAACGAAAGAGAGAAGAGAGCAGGCGTGCGCTGGGTCTCCTGACTGCCTCGCATTCTCCTCTCATTGGCCGGCATGCTGCGTCACTTGACACGATGGATGTGTGACTGGGGTGTGGGACAGGGACACTCGCAGCCCTCTGGGGTCTAACCCCCCCCCCCAAACTTAGCGCTGGTTCCCAGCCCCTGATTTGCTGTGACATGTGTCAGTGTGCCGGATCTCAACTTCTCAGCGAGCTGGTTATGGCTGTAGGGAGGGAGGGTTCTATACTCTGGCCTGTACCATGCAGAGTGGTTCAACACTCGTTGAGCTCTTAGAAGAAATTGGGCAAGAAAGTCTTATAGTAGCAATGCATTGGGGAGGGTTGGTTAGATTGACCTGTGCTGTGGTTTTTTACTGACTCACTGCCCTATACAGTGTTTCACTGAACTCTTGGAAGAAATTGGGCGAGTGGAAATGCTGGGCTTGGCTGTGGGTTTTCTCTCACTCATGTGCACACGTGGCGTGTGTGTATGTGTGTGTGTGTAAAATGCGGGTATACATGGTAACGGGACACGTATTCGAACCGTTTGGTACGGCGACCTCGGTTTGGCTCCGCACTGTGAACCCTAATTAATAAATAAATATGTTAGTGTTGATGAGTAATCGTGTGTTTTCATTTAAGAAAATACAAAGTGTTCTTGATTGTGCTCTCATAAAAGCCATTATATGACTCTTGATCATATTGTATATGGAATCAGGAATAGCAACACTTTGTATTTTCTTTAATAAACAAAAATGAACTACAGTAATTGTTAGCATTTAATTTTCCCGCTGTACAGAAACCGAACGGTGATTCCAAAACCACTATACGTACCGAACTGTGTGTTTTGGTGAACCAATACACCCTTAATACAAGGCATGGCTCCTGGTCTGGAAGACATGAGACGAGTGTGAAATGCAAAGCTGGAGATGAAAGGAAGGGAGAGACCTGATGGAAAACACAGGAAACATTTTTAAGAGACATGTTCGAAGCCTCCCCTACCTTCTTACACTCCAGTTAGGCCCAGTCCTATCTGGAGTGTAAATCACACAGTGATGTAGCTCTCTTTTCTGGGAATGTCACTGGGGAAATAGGCCTATGTCAGTCAGTTGTTCTATGTAGCCTAGTGTCAGTCAAAGGACGTGTCCCAATACCTGCTGTCAGAGTGTTGGGTGTTTTTAATAAAGAGCTGAAGAAGTGCAGCTTAAGCATTCAATGGAAGAATGTTCATGGATGAAGGGAAACGGGTGTCTGTGTGTTTTACTGCTGTTGGCACACCTGTTAATTGAATAAGTGATATGCCACTCAACTCCCACTCAGTGTGTGTGTTTTTAGATTGTTGACAGACAATCGTTTGCTTCAATTATATTTGTTTTTCCCTTTAGTGTTTATTTGTGTGTGTTAGGTCTGGTACACTTACTGTATAACAGTGTAACTGACAGTTATGTGTGAAGACTGTCATGAAAAAAATAACCGTCATAACCATAAAAATACATATTTATTATTAAGACTTTTTTGGTGGAAATAAAAGCTGACTGAAGACGGAATGGCCGGGCATTCGTGCGGGGGAGTCTGTTTCTGCTGTAACGTGGACTCTACAACGTGATGAAACTTTAAAAAAATGTTTTTTATTTTTTACTTCTGGCTGAAACAAGTAACGTGTTGTAGCAAACGAGTTGGGTTGTCTAGGCAACGCCCCCCTCCCTGCAGCAGCAGCAGCACATGCAGTCAGGAGCGGAGGAGAGGAAAATGTGTGTCTTTAAAAATTAAACAAACGGTTATTCAAATGGTTATTACTGTAACCACAGTCATTTGGCTGACCAATAACCTGCTTTCAAAATTCCATGACTGTCAAAGCCCTAGGGGTGTGTGCGTGCCTCTAGCCTATGCCTTCAGGTTGTTTTTCCTGTAGTGCTCATCATATCTGGCTCCATCCTGCCTGGTCTGACAGGTGCCATGGGGGTATGGAGGGATGAGTGAAATAGAGGAGAAGAGATGGAGGTTGATGTTTTGAGCCTTCGGCGCTATGGGGGAGGAGAGAAGTGGCGGGATGAGGGGTAGATATGCAGGGGTCGCATTAGAGTTGATTCATCTATATTTTCAAAACAGACCATCAAAAAATATCTGCGTTTACACCATTTCACACACGTTTTATATTGAAAGTCAAGTGGTTTTTTTGCTTCAACAGAGTGATCAGGGACGTACAACTATAGTTATCCTTCACAGAAAATACATTGGTGCAACACATTCGGCAGAATATAGCTTCATTTTCATCAGATGACAACAGAAGTGCAACGGTATTTGGCTGGAAGCCACACAAGTAAATGAGCTTTTGCATGGCCATCAAATTAATGTTTATCATAGAAATAATGTAGCCAGCTAGATTTTGGAACATTGCTGCGGGGACTTTCTTCCATTCAGCCGTGAGGACTAGTGAAGTCGGGCAATAATGTTGGCCGATTTAGGATTGGCTCGCAGTCGGCATTCCAATTCATCCCAAAGGTGTTCGATGGGGTTGAGGTCAGGGCTCTGTGCAGGCCAGTCAAGTTCTTCCCCACTAATCTCGAAAGTATGTGGACACCCCTTCATATTAGTGGATTCATCTATTTCAGCCACACCCGTTGCTGACCGGTGTGTAAAATCAAGCACACAGCCATGCAATCTCCATAGACAAACATTGGCAGTAGAATGGCCTTACTGAAGAGCTCAGTGACTTTCAACGTGGCACCGTCATAGGATGCCACCTTTCCAACAAGTCAGTTCGTCAAATTTATGCCCATCTAGAGCTGCCCCGGTAAACTGTAAGTGCTGTTATTGTGAAGTGGAAAAATAGTCTGTCCTCGGTTGCAACACTCACTACCGAGTTCCAAACTGGCTCTGAAATATTTTACCAGGGTTATCTTCTGTATACCAACCCTACCAACCCCAGGTGACTACCTCATGAAGCTAGTTGAGAGAATGCCAAGAGTGTGCAAAGCTGTCATCAAGGCAAAGGGTGGCTACTTTGAAGAATCTCAAATATAATATATAGTTTGATTTGTTTTTAACCATTTTTTTGGTTACTAAATGATTCCATATGTGTTATGTCATAGTGTTGATGTCATTACTATTATTCTACAATGTAGAAAATAGTAAAAATAAAGAAAATCTGTAGCTGTGTCCAAACTTTTGACTGGTACTGTATATAGTGTAGCTAGCTAGCTAGGCTAATTGAGCATGCACTTTCTTCCTGCCCTGCAATTACAAATATCAGCACCTCCATTTAGATGATTAAATAGCAGCCTACCTGTTGGCTCTTGGTCGTTGTACCATATACAGTACTTGTCATTTAACTTTAAATTCTATCATTTTAATATCAACTGTTGTTTAGATAATCTCCTAACTTGCTTTGGCACACATGGAGGCTCTATGACTGTAGTGGCGCTTTGGTGACTTGTGATTGGCCGACAACAACAAGCTACACGCACCACTCTGGGCTTTTTAAAAATTTAGCAGTGGAGAACATACTATTAACGTTTTATCCACAACTCTCTCTCCATCACTGTTGTTATTGACTGTGAAGCCAAAATGTTCCCAAACTGGAGATTTAAACAATGATTGAGTATCCTCCAATTCTGGTTTTATCGATCCCATCATTCGCCATCTACAGAGTTCCCAGCTGCACTTCACAAAAGGATCATTTAAAATCCGCCAGTTAAGATGAGAATTTTTGACGGAATAGCCTACAATGTTTTTTCAGATCAGATTTACTCATGGGGCAATGGCATACAACGCAGTGTGGTGCAGCTTCCACTAGAACTATGCTAACCAGTTTGGCTTCAGTTGAGCAGAGCCTTTCAGATTTACTGTATTTAATCTCATAAACCTAATTAAGAAATGGCAACGCTGACTTTTTGACAGCCAGTAAAAAAACGTTGTGGTTTATGGTGCAGCCTTTTAGATCGAATTGGGGAGTGAGAGATTCATGACACAATGTTGTGGTATGTTTTGTGGCTGTGGTGTGTGTAGCCTCTAGATTACTTTGGGGCTTTAGAAGTGATATACAACTCTAGGCCCAAGGCCAGTCTTCCGAAGATTCTTCCGATAGTCCTATTACTACAGCTGTACAATCTAACCTATCACGTATTGGAATAAATCCTAGAGGATTACATTCAACTCCCATGTCTTCCACCCTGTGGCTGTCTCGGTGGTATGTAGCCAGGCCTATATAAACCATGCTCTGTATGTGTGTTGGGGAATGCCAGCCCAGCAGCTGCTGTGAAAGCAAATCCCCATCCCAAATTGAGGATAAAAAAAACACTGACAGTTTTACAGTGACTCTGTGACAGGAGGAAATCTATTGGCCTGAATGACAGGAAACAAAGCACTGCACAGGAGAGTAAAGAGGATTCCCCCTGCCTCCAGAAGTCGATGCCTGGCTTCATTTACAGCAGTCCAGTGCTTGGGTTAATTGGGCCATTAATTGAATTTAACAACCCGGCCAATAAACTCCCACACATTGATTTGAACTATAGCTCAAAACTGAGTTAAATAAAAATAAAAATACGTTGTAGTTTTAATTTTTTTCACATATCAAACAAACAAAAATTCCTAACCAAAACCTGTCCATGCAAGTCATTTGTTTATTAGACAGAAATGCTGGTGTTAAATCCATCTATGATTATCATGAAGCATCACTAGTGTGTCCCAATTGTCATATTACTTTCGCTTTGGTCTTCCAACAACATGTGGGAATAGCCACTAACTGCTACGTGAATAGGCTTCAGTAGCCTATAGCCCCATCTCCCCTAATCTGCATCAGATGCGTTCATAAATGTGTTGCTACTCACTGAATGTTTCAGAGATATCAAGTTATGATGCTGTGTTCATTTCATAAAATGCTTGCAGTCAAACAACCAATAATACTGTGCGACTCTGTTTCTTTTTGTTTGGTCTGGACTGCGTTCTCACCTGTAGCGTACCGCACTACTGTACAAATTTAATCCACTCTTTTTGATTGAACCACTGTATGTTGTTGTGTAATGTGCTCCCAAGTGAGGAGTCCAAATGAACCGAATTAAGGGGTAAGAGTTTAGATAAAAAGTTTCTAAAAAAACACCCCGCTCCAAACCAATTCGGTGTGAAAGCCCACAAAGTGTGTGCATTGCCTTGATTCCTCGCTTCTCTTCTTGGCTCCCGTTGGAGGAGAAGGTCAGTGGAGAACGATCTCAATGGGTTTTGAGAAGGAGGCGAGGATGCAAGGAATCATTGAAATGCAATTGAGATTCTCCCTGTGAATGGTAGGTCTTTTGTGACATGACAATCCTCTGTTTTAGTCTCCCGAGTTTGATTGTAAGACATTTCTATTCTAAGAATTTTCTAGAACAGGATCAAGGAAGTTGGCTTGATCCATTTGCTTACAGTAACAGTCAAAAGTAAGGACACATACTCATTTTTATTTTGTACTATTTTCTACATTGTAGAATAATAGTGAAGACATCAAACTATTAAATAACACATATGGAATCATGTAGTAACCAAAAAAGTGTAAAACAAATCTAAATATATTTTAGATTCTTCAAAGTAGCCACCCTTTCTTTGCCTTGATTACAGCTTTGCACAACGGATGATCTCCGCATGTGTGGTTCAGACCGTGAAGCGTGGAGGTGGTGTGGGGGTGCTTTGCCGGTGACACTCAGTGATTTATTTTGAATTCAAGGTACAATTAACCAGCATGGCTACCACTGCAGCGATAAGCCATCCCATCTGGTTTGCGCTTAGTGGGACTACTATTTGTTTTTCAACAGGACAATGACCCAACACACCTCAAGGCTGTGTGATGGCTATTTGACCAAGAAGTAGAGTGATGGAGTGCTGCATCAGATGACCTGGCCTCCACAATCACCCGACCTCAACCCAATTGAGATGGTTTGGGATGAATTGGACCACAGAGTGAAGGAAAAGCAGCCAACAAGTGCTCAGCATATGTGGAAACTCCTTCAAGACTGTTGGAAAAGCATTCCAGGTGAAGCTGGTTGAGAGAATGCCAAGAGTGTGCTAAGCTGTAATCAAGGAAAAGAAAGGGTGGCTACTTTGAAGAATCTAAAATATAAAAATAGTAAAAATAAAGAAAAACCCTTGAATGAGTAGGTATGTCAACTTTTGACTGGTACTGTATGTCTAGCCTACCTGGTTGTCACAGCTCTGCCAATGGGAGTAAACAAACACACGCACACACACAGCAACTTGGATGGAACCATTAACAATGGTCCCAGCCCGTATCAGACAACCTTTTTTCCACCCCACATATCATCATCCATAAGGCCATAATGTTTTATGGGTGCAGGTGTTGTGCCTTGCTGGCATGCTGCTAAGCTGACTTGAGCAGATGTCCTCTACCCTCAGTACCCAGACTCGGGCAGGCTGAGACAACATGTCAGTCTGCTGCTGCTGTAACAGCTTGCTGGAGCCAGGCCTGGCTGGGAGGTGGGAATACCAGGGGATGAGATGAGCAAGCTAGTGGGGCGAGGGTAGGTTGGTGGTGGAGTGGGGGGTGGTGGGGTGAGGGCTGGGAAGCAGCTGCCAAATACTTCCACTTTCCGACCATCCATCCATCGCCCACGCCTTCCTCCCTCCCTCCGTGGCTATCAGAGTTAAGCCCAGGGTTGGAGCAAAAACCTACTCAAACAGGGTTTGAGAGCCCTGATACGGTCTCTTTATAGAATTCACCTGAACCTAGTACTGTCTAGTGTTTCCCCTACCTAACCATCCATATAGGCATGGTAGTCCACCATGTTTTTAGGCTCCGGTCATGTGTTGGTGTTTTGGGCATTGGGCTGGAGGGAGCAGTCACTGTGCTGGGACGAGGTCAAAGTAACTCTAGCTAGGCTACATTGTTTAGGAAGGGAGTGGACAGGGCCAACGGGTGATGTGTCTGTGTGTGTTGAAGAAGTAGGACCCTATAAAATCTGCTTTGTGGAAAACGTGGACTGAATCATGGAATCTAGACATAAAAACAGAATTCAACAATATTAAAAAATGTATTAAACTTAATTGGAAATCAACCAAATGTAATGAACTTATTAGAAAATACCTTTGCCCAAGTTATTCATAAGACATTAACAAAATGCATCAGTGATTTGTATTTTCCTTCAACTTTCTGAAACGGTATAGGAATGCCCCTGTCTGTGATGGTCCGTGCCTATGTCTACACTTTGTGGAGCTGTTAGCGATAATGCTAATGATAACGGTCTGCTGGTAGATGGAAGGGCTTTCCCAAAAACCTTCTAAATAAAATGTTAACTACAAAGTAGAGGTCGACTGATTTAATCGGCATAGCCGATTTCAAGTTTTCATAACAATCGGTAATCTGCATTTTTGGACGCCGATTACATTGCAATCCACGAGGAGACTGCGTGCAGGCTGACCACCTGTTACGCGAGTGCAGCAAGGAGCAAAGGTAATTTGCTAGCTAGCATTAAACTTATCTTATAAAAAACAATCAATCTTAACATAATCACTAGTTAACTACACATGGTTGATGATATTACTAGTTTATCTAGCTTGTACTGCGTTGCATATAATCAATACGTTGCCTGTTAATTTATCCTCGAATCATAGCTTACTTCGCCAAACGGGTGATGATTTAACAAGCAGATTTGCGGGGGAAAAAAGCACAGACGTTGCAGCAATGTGTACCTAACCATTAACATCAATGCCTTTCTTAAAATCAATACACAAGTATATTTTTTTATACCTGCATATTTAGTTAATATTGCCTGCTAACATGAATTTATTTTAACTAGGGAAATTGTGTCACTTCTCTTGTATTCTGTGCAAGCAGAGTCAGGGTATATGCAGCAGTTTGGGCCACCTGGCTCGTTGCGAACTGCGTGAAGACCATTTCTTCCTAATAAAGACCGTAATTAATTTGCCAGAATTTTACATAATTACGACATAACATTGAAGGTTGTGCAATGTAACAGCAATATTTAGACTTAAGGATGCCACCCGTTAGATAAAATCCGGAACAGTTCCGTTTTGTTTTCCGAAATTATAGTTTCCCGATTTTACCATATTAATGACCTAAGGCTCATATTTCTGTGTGTAAATTATAACTAAGTCTATCATTTGATATTTAATAGAGCAGTCTGACTGAGCGATGGTAGGCAGCAGCAGGCTCGTAAGCATTCATTCAAACAGCACTTTTGTGCATTTGCCAACACCGTTTTGCTATGCTTCAAACATTGTGCTGTTTATGACTTCAAGCCTATCAACTCTCGAGATTAGGCTGGCAATACTATAGTGCCTATAAGAACATCCAATAGTCAAAGGTATATGAAATACAAATGGTATAGAGAGAAATAGTCCTATAATAACTACAACCTAAAACTTCTTAACTGGGAATATTGAAGACTCATGTTAAAAGGAACCACCAGCTTTCATATGTTCTCATGTTCTGAGCAAGGAACTTAAACGTTAAGCTTTTTTACATGGCACATATTGCACTTTTACTTTCTTCTCCAACACTGTGTTTTTGTATTATTTAAACCAAATTGAACATGTTTCATTATTTATTTTATTTATGTATTAAGTTAAAATAAGTGTTCATTCAGTATTGTTGTAATTGTCATTATTACAAATAGATACCAAAAACAATCGGCCGATTAATCGGCCGCGGCTTTTTTTTGGGGTCCTCCAATAATAATCGGTATCAGTATTGGCATTAAAATCATAATCAGTTGACCTCTACTACAAAGTAGCCTATGCCTACCTGGCAGAATATTAGGATTATTTGCATCAATCCAGTGTCAATCACATGTGCACTGCAGAAATCAAATCTAATTTATTTATATAGCCCTTCTTAGATCAGCTGATATCTCAAAGTGCTGTACAGAAACCCAGCCTAAAACCCCAAATAGCAAGCAATGCAGGTGTAGAAGCACGGTGGCTAGGAAAAACTCCATAGAAAGGCCAAAACCTAGGAAGAAACCCTTGAAAGGAACCAGGCTATGAGGGGTGGCCAGTCCTCTTCTGGCTGTGCCGGGTGGAGATTATAACAGAACATGGCCAAATGTTCATAAATGACCAGCATGGTCAAATAATTATAATCACAGTAGTTGTCGAGGGTGCAACAGGTTAGCACCTCAGGAGTAAATGTCAGTTGGCTTTTCATAGCTTATTCACTACCGCTCCTGCTGTCTCTAGAGAGTTGAAAACAGCAGGTCTGGGACAGGTAGCACGTCCGGTGAACAGGTCAGGATTCCATAGCCGCAGGCAGAACAGTTGAAACTGGAGCAGCAGCACGGACAGGTGGACTGGGGACATCAAGGAGTCATCATGCCAGGTAGTCCTGAGGCATGGTCCTAGGGCTCAGGTCCTCCGAGAGAGAGAGAATGAAAGAAAGAAAGAGAGAGCGAATTAGAGAGAGCATACTTAAATTCACACAGGACACTGGATTAGACAGGAGAAATACTCCAGATATAAGAGACTGACCCTAGCCCCCCGACAACTAAACTACTGCAGCATAAATACAGGAGACTGAGACAGGAGGGGTCAGGAGACACTGTGGCCCCATCCGATGATACCCCCGGACAGGGCCAAACAGGCAGGATATAACCCCACCCACTTTGCCAAAACACAGCCCCCACACCACTAGAAGGATATCTTCAATCACAGAGGGAGCTCTGAGCAGATTATTTGTTGCGATTGCAAACATAATAAAATGGTGGTCCGATTATGAGTGAGTCCCGGATTATGAGGAAAAACATTAAGATCCACAACATTTATTCCATGGGACAAAACTAGGTCCAGAGTATGACTGTGGCAGTGAGTAGGTCCGGAGACATGAGAGTCGATGATTGCTCCGAAAGCATTTTGGAGTGGGTCTGTGGACCTTTCCATGTGAATATTAAAGTCACCAAAAATTAGAATATTATCTGCTATGACTACAAGGTCCGATAGGAATTCAGGGAACTCAGTGAGGAACGCTGTATATGGCCCAGGAGGCCTGTAAACAGTAGCTATAAAAAGTGATTGAGTAGGCTGCATAGATTTCATGACTAGAAGCTCAAAAGACGAAAATGTTTTTATTTTTTGTAAATTGAAATTTGCTATCGTAAATGTTAGCAACACCTCCACCTTTGCGGGATGCTCAGGGGATATGGTCACTAGTGTAACCAGTAGGTGAGGCCTAATTTAATACAGTAAATTCATCAGGCTTAAGCCATGTTTCAGTCAGGGCAGTCACATCAAGATTATGATCAGTGATTAGTTCATTGACTATAACTGCCTTGGAAGTGAGGGATCTAACATTAAGTAGTCCTATTTTGAGATGTGAGGTATCACAATCTCTTTCAATAATGGCAGGAATGGAGGGGGTCTTTATTCTAGTGAGATTGCCAAGGCGAACACCGCCATGTTTATTTTTGCCCAACCTAGGTCGAGGCACAGACACGGTCTCAATGGGGATAGCTGAGCTGACTAGCCTGCCTGGCCTGCACCCTGTTTCATTGTTGAGCTAGGGGAGTTAGAGCCCTGTCTATGTTCGTAGATAAGATGAGAGCACCCCTCCAGCTAGGATGGAGTCCGTCATTCCTCAACAGGCCAGGCTTGGTCGTGTTTGTGGGTGAGACCCAGAAAGAGGGCCAATTATCTACAAATTCTATATTTTGGGAGGGTCAGAAAACAGTTTTCAACCAGCGATTGAGTTGTGAGACTCTGCTGTAGAGCTTAACACTCTCCCAAACTGGGAGGTGGGCCAGAGACAATTACTCGATGGCAACACATCTTTCTAGCTGATTTACATGCTGAAGCTATGTTGCGCTTGGTGACCTCTGACTGTTTCATCCTAACATCGTTGGTTAACAATATCCCTATACTCACCAGTTTTAGCTTTAGCCAGCACCTTCTTCAGATTAGCCTTAAAGTCGGTAGCCCTGCCCCCTGGTAAACAGTGTATGATCGCTGGATGATTTGTTTTAAGTCTAATACTGCGGGTAATGGAGTCACCAATGACTAGAGTTTTCAATTTGTCAGAGCTAATGGTGGGAGGCTTCGGCGTCTCAAACCCCGTAACGGGAGGAGTAGAGACCAGAGAAGGCTCGGCCTCTGACTCCGACTCGCTGCTTAATGGGCAGAACCGGTTGAAAGTTTGTCGGCTGAAAGAGCGACACCGGTTGAGCATTCCTACAGCATTTCCCTTCAGAAGCCATGAGAAAGTTGTCCGGCTGTGGGGGCCGTGCGAGGAGATTTATATTACTATCTGTACTTAATGGTGGCACAGACGCTGTTTCATTCTTTCCTACACTGAAATTACCGTTGCCTAACGATTGCGTCTGAAGCTGGGCTTGCGGCACAGCTATCCTCGCCCTAAGGCGATCATTCTCCTGTATATTATTCTCCTGTATACAGCGACTGAAATTAGAAGGCATCATGTTAATGTTACTACTTAGCTTCGGCTGGTGGAGGTCCTGACGAATCATGTCCAGATAAAGCGTCCGGAGTGAAAAAGTTGAATGAAAAAAAGTTGAGTGAGGGGGAAAAACTAAAAATAGAAATGGTAATAAAAGAGTAAAAACCGTAAAGTTGTCAGGTAGTAAAGTAAGGTTAGCAACAAAATGCACAGCAGCACGTAAACAACTCTGCAAGTAGTGACTGGAAATGATACGTCCGAAACACCGCTAACCAAGCAAAGGTCTCTGGCTGGTATGCACTTGCGTTAAAGGTAACTTCACCCAAAATGTTTAAATGTCTTCAATTTTCCCACACCTCAAAAGTGGTCTCCTGATGTCGTTTAGGCATTGTTGTGGACTTAGAACTAGGTTTGGGCGGTATCCAGATCGTTATCCCTTCATACCGACCTTGTGCCTCATCAGGTTATTCTGTAAACCCTACTAACCTGAAGGTTAGCAATGCTAACAAGTATATTTCAAATCTCATAGAGAATCCTAACTAAATTTAAAAAAAAATGTATTTCACCTTTATTTAACCAGGTAGGCTAGTTGAGAACAAGTTCTCATTTACAACTGCTTTGCCTTATCTGGCCAAAGCAGTTTGACACATACAACACAGAGTTACACATGGAATAAACAAACATACATTCAATAATACAGTAGAAAAAGTCTATATACAGTGTGTGCAAATGAGGCAATAAATCGGCCATGGTGGTGAAGTAATTACAAAATAGCAATTAAACACGAATGGTAGATGTGCAGAAGATGAATTTGCAAGTAGAGATACTGGGGTGCAAAGGAGCAAGATAAATAAATAAATACAGTATGGGGATGAGGAAGTTGGATGGGCTATTTACAGATGGGTAGTGATCTGTGAGCTGCTGACAGCTGGTGTTTAAAGCTAGTGAGGGAGATATGAGTCTCCAGCTTCCGTGATTTTTGCAGTTCATTCCAGTAATTGGCAGCAGAGAACTGGAAGGAAAGGTGGCCAAAGGAAGAATTTGCTTTGGGGGTGACCAATGAGATGTACTTGCTGGAGCGCGTGCTACGGGTGGGTGCTTCTATGGTGACCAGTGATTCAAGATAAGGCGGGGCTTTACCTAGCAGAGACTTGTAGATGACCCGGAGTCAGTGGGTTTGGCGACGAGTATGAATCGAGGGCCAGTGGTGGTCGCAGTGGTGGGGAGTATATGGGGCTTTGGTGACAAAACGGATGGCACTGTGATAGACTGCATCCAATTTGTTGAGTAGAGTGTTGGAGGCTATTTTGTTAATGACATCGCCGAAATCGAGGATCGGTAGGATGGTCAGTTTTACGAGGTTATGTTTGGCAGCATGAGTGAAGGATGCTTTGTTGCGAAATACGAAGACGATTCTAGATTTCATTTTGGATTGGAGATGCTTAATGTGAGTCTGGAAGGAGAGTTTACAGTCTAACCAGACACCTAGGTATTTGTAGTTGTCCACATATTCTAAGTTAGAACCGTCCAGAGTAGTGATGCTGGACGGGCGGGCAGGTGCGGGCAGCAATCGGTTGAAGAGCATGCGTTTAGTTTTACTTGCATTTAAGAGCAGTTGGAGGCCACGGAAGGAGAGTTGTATGGCATTGAAGCTCGTTTGGAGGTTAGTTAACACAGTGTCAAAAGCAAGGCCAGAGGTGTACAGAATGGTGTCGTCTGCGTAGAGGAGGATCAGAGAATCACCAGCAGCAAGAGCGACATCATTGATGTATACAGAGAAGAGAGTCGGCCCGAGAACTGAACCCTGTGGCACCCCCATAGAGACTGCCAGAGGTCCGGACAACAGGCCCTCCGATATTTGACACACTGAACTCTATTAGAGAAGTAGTTGGTGAACCAGGCGAGGCAATCATTTGAGAAAGCAAGGCTGTTGAGTCTGCCGATAAGAATGTGGTGATTGACAGAGTTGAAAGCCTTGGCCAGGTCGATGAATACGGCTGCACAGTAATGTCTCTTATCAATGGCGGTTATGATATCGTTTAGGACCTTGAGTGTGGCTGAGGTGCACCCATGACCAGCTCTGAAACCAGATTGCATATAGGAGAAGGTACGGTGGGATTTGAAATGGTCGGTAATCTGTTTGTTAACTTGGCTTTCGAGAAGACCCCTTTGAAAGGCAGGGTAGGATAGATATTGGTCTGTAGCAGTTTGGGTCTAGAGTGTCTCCCCCTTTGAAGAGAGGGATGACCGCGGCAGCTTTCCAATCTATGCGAATCTCAGACAATACGAAAGAGAGGCCGAACAGGCTAGTAATAGGGGTTGCAACAATTTCGGCAGATCATTTTAGAACGAGAGGGCCCAGATTGTCTAGCCCGGCTGATTTGTTGGGATCCAGATTTTGCAGCTCTTTCAGAACATCAGCTATCTGGGTTTGGATGAAGGAGAAATGGGGGAGGCTTGGGTGAGTTGCTGTGGAGGGTGCAGGGCTGTTGACCGGCTATAGGGGTAGCCAGGTGGAAAGCATGGCCAGCCGTAGAACATTTTTAATTCTTAATTATAGTGGATTTATCAGTGGTGACAGTGTTTCCTAGCCTCAGTGCAGTGGGCAGCTGGGAGGAGGTGCTCTTATTCTCCATGGACTTTAGTGTCCCAGAACTTTTTTGAGTTTGTGCTACAGGATGCAAATTTCTCCTTGAAAAAGCTAGCCTTAGCTTTCCTAACTGCCTGTGTATATTGGTTCCTAACTTCCCTGAAAAGTTGCATGTCACGGGGGCTATTCGATGCTAATGCAGAACGCCACAGGATGTTTTTGTGCTGGTCAAGGGCAGTCAGGTCTGGAGTGAACCAAGGGCTATATCTGTTTCTGGTTCTACTTTTTTGAATGGGGCATGCTTATTTAAGATGGTGAGGAAGGCACTTTCAAAGAATAACCAGGCATCCTCTACTGACGGGATGAGGTCAATATCCTTCCAGGATACGGGCAGGTCAATTAGAAAGGCCTGCTCGCTGAAATGTTTTAGGGAGCGTTTGACAGTGATGAGAGGTGATCGTTTGACCCGTTACGGATGCATGCAATGAGGCAGTGATCTCTGAGATTTTGGTTGAAAACAGCAGAGGTGTATTTGGAGGGCAAGTTGGTTAGGATGATATTTATGAGGGTGCCCGTGTTTACGGATTTGGGGTTGTACCTGGTGGGTTCATTGATAATTTATGTGAGATTGAGGGTATCAAACTTAGATTGTAGGATGGCCGGGGTGTTAACCTCCCTGGGATATGTGGGACGCTCTCCAAGGTCAGGGCAAACAAAGACATAAACGGAACGAGTTCCACAGAAATGTGACTAACAGAAATTGAATAATGTGTCCTTGAGCAAAGGGGGGGTCAAAATCAAAAGTAACAGTCAATATCTGGTGTGGCCACCAGCTGCATTAAGTACTGCAGTGCATCTCCTCCTCATAGACTGCACCAGATTTGCCAGTTCTTGCTGTGAGATGTTACCCCACTCTTCCACCAAGGCACCTGCAAGTTCCTGGACATTTCTGGGGGGAATGGCCCTAGCCCTCACCCTCCGATCCAACAGGTCCCAGATGTGTTCAATGGGATTGAGATCCGGGCTCTTCGCTGGCCATGGCAGAACACTGACATTCCTGTCTTGCAAGAAATCACGCACAGAACGAGCAGTATGGCTGGTGGCATTGTCATGCTGGAGGGTCATGTCAGGATGAGCCTGCAGGAAGGGTACAACATGAGGGAGGAGGATGTCTACCTGTACCGCGCAGCGCTGAGATTGCCATGCAATGACAACAAGCTCAGCCCGATGATGCTGTGACACCGCCCCAGACCATGACGGACCCTCCACCTCCAAATCGATCCCACTCCAGAGTCCAGGCCTCGGTGTAATGCTCATTCCTTCATCGATAAACGCGAATCCGACCATCATCCCTGGTGAGACAAAACCGCGACTTGTCAGTGAAGAGCACTTTTTGCCAGTCCTGTCTGGTCCAGTGAGAGTGGGTTTGTGCCCATAGGCGACGTTGTTGCCAGTGATGTCTGGTGAGGACCTGCCTTACAACAGGCCTACAAGCCCTAAGTCCAGCCTCTCTCAGCCTATTGCGGACAGTCTGAGCACTAATGGAGGGATTGTGTGTTTCTGGTGTAACTCAGGCAGTTGTTGTTGCCATCCTGTACCTGTCCCGCATGTGTGATGTTCGGATGTACCAATCCTGTGCAGGTGTTGTTACACGTGGTCTGCCACTGCGAGGACGATCAGCTGTCCGTCTTGTCTCCCTGTAGCGCTGTCTTAGGCGTCTCACAGTACGGACATTGTAATTTATTGCCCTGGCCACATCTGCAGTCCTCATGCCTCCTTGCAGCATGCTTAAGGCATGTTCACGCAGATGAGCATGGACCCTGGGCATCTTTCTTTTGGTGTTTAGTAGAAATGCCTCTTTAGTGTCTAAGGTCTTCGTAACTGTGACCTTAATTGCCTACCGTCTGTAAGCTGTTAGTGTCTTAATGACCGTTCCACCGGTGCATTGTTCATTAATTGTTTATGGCTCATTGAACAAACATGGGAAACAGTGTTTAAACCCTTTACAATGAAGATCTGTGAAGTTATTTGGATTTTAACGAATGATCTTTGAAAGACAGGGTCCTGAAAAAGGGACGTGTCTCTTTTTACTGAGTTTATTATACAGCAAGGTGCTTGAGCCAGGAGGGGATTCTTGCTGTTACCAATCAAAACTTGATTTTGGAAGAAGCCTTTACTGCTTTACCGAAGTTGCAAGACATTGCAACTAGGCCTAGAGCATAGTTCTGACTATGTCTGCCTGGTGCCCGAACTGCCTATACTGTGCCCCTCCCCTCTCTCTCTGTCCCTCGCTAGCTCGCTATGAAAGATGTTTGATTAGTTGCCGTACTCAAGAGAACAGTCTCCTCCGTTCCAAAAATTGGAGTCGAGCCTGGAAGTCGACGTGCGAGGAATCAATTATTTTGGAGTCGACTCTCCACTACATTGTCGTTAACAGTTGGACAAATGTCAGCGAAAGTTAAATGAGAAGGAAATGTAAACTTTGCGAGGTAGAATTGAGGTACAGGAATGGTAGTACAGGTGCAATGCTTAACTATATGAAAGGGAGCAACCTTGAGACCCACACCGTTGCTAGCAAGCAGCTCAGCTGCATTGTGAATTCACATGGAATTGTATGAATTTTTCTTATAGTTTGAACGGAAAATTCAACATGAACATAAATTGTCTATTTGTCACATCCCTAGTCAGCATAGCTTCCGATAGATGCACTGGTCTTGATCCTAAACTCTGATGGGCTATGCTGGTCCAGTCCCTGAAGCCTGATTTGGCTATGCTGGCCCAGTCACTAAAGCATGATTGGCTATCCTGGTCCCATCCTGGAGGTCCGTGTCCACCACCCAGCACGGTCTACTCCTGGGCCTGTGAGATGGAGGCCCAACCCGCTGACATGTTAACTAGTACCCCAGGGGTCTCTAATCCTCCCTGCAGTTTCTGGAGATGTGACGCTCACACACACACCTACACAGACATGCACTCTCTGCCTGTGGCGCTGCTTGTTATACAGTTGAGCTGATCCCTTACGACAAGCCCAGCCCCAGGTCACTGGAACAGCCTGCGGCCATATTTATTCCTATCTCTCTCTCTGTCTTTGTGTCAGCCAGCTCTCCTCTGTTGTCACTAACATTGCTGCATATGCTCCAATGGGTCTCTCGTGTGTGTGTGTGTGTGTGTGTGTGTGGTGTGTGGTGTGTGGTGTGTGGTGTGTGGTGTGTGTGACTCCATGTCATGATGTGTGCTCTTGCACATGGCAATTTTTTTTCAGATATGAACTGTGTGTGTACTGTTGCTGTGTAATCTATTATTAAACTAATTTACTAATGGACAACCAGTGTGTGGGAATTTCAAAGGACACACAAAATGTCTGAAAAAGTGTGTGTGCAAATACGTGTGTCATGCATGCTCTCTGAGGGGAGCCCGTGTGTTTGTGTTAGAGAGTAACATCCCCAGCATTTTGTGAATGCGGTGTAGAAACTGAGTGTCTCCTTGTCTTTCTCCCACTGCCTGTGTGTTGGAGTGTAATGTTTATATAGGTCATTGTGTTCATTCAGTGCTGTGTAAAGCTTCTGCTCAGCCACAGGGTAGATAAGGGAGTCCTTAAATGCATATTTACCCTGCTGCTCGGCTCGACTCTCCCTCTCTTGTCATTATGTGAATCTCCGATTCTCTCTCTCCCCTTTCCCTCTATCTCTCCCTCTTCCATCCTCTCCTCTGCCATTGAGTGATGTTCTCTCTGTTTGTGTTCAGGTCCACTGAACAAAGTCCAACTCATGACATGGATCAAGAGCGGGGCTTTGTGTCCTATAGACCCTCCCTCTCTCACTCTCTCTCAGTGTTGTTCGCACAGGGAGCCGGGAGCCAGGAACCCCCCCAACCCCCCCTTGATATAGCCTATGGGGTTGGAAACAGTAATGAAACATTGTCATAAACAAGGGTTTATCAACTCCAGGCCTCGGCAGCCACAGGGTTGAACATTTTAGAGAGAGAGAGAGAGAGAGAGAGAGAGAGAGAGAGAGAGAGAGAGAGAGAGAGAGAGAGAGAGAGAGAGAGAGAGAGAGAGAGAGAGAGAGAGAGAGAGAGAGAGAGAGAGAGAGAGAGAGAGAGAGAGAGAGAGAGAGAGAGAGAGAGAGAGAGAGAGAGAGAGAGAGAGAGAGAGAGAGAGAGAGAGAGAGAGAGAGAGAGAGAGAGAGAGAGAGAGAGAGAGAGAGAGAGAGAGAGAGTGTGAGAAAGACTGAGAGAAGGGGAGAGGGAGCAGGAAGAGTGGAAGCTAGCGTGCATTCCTGTGAATAGGTTCATGTTAGCTTTATTACCCATGCATCCTGTCTCAGACAAATAGCAAAACAACGCTAATATGAATACTAACTACTGTATCCTCCATTATCTGTAGCTCATCATTGAGATAGACCAGCAGTCTTTCTTTTCTTGACTTATCTAGTGATGATCACATCACTGATAGTAGGATGTAATCTGAATACACATCATTATACTCAAACTATGCTTCTTAAGATCACAAGTGGGCCTCTTAAAATGAGCAGGGTTATTGACGGAGAATAATCTCAAAGCTCTCACCAAACTGTGTGTACCCTTAACGCAGTGCCAGAAGAATTCATTTTTAGACCTGTCTCAGAAAATCACAGAAAGTTACAGTGTGTGATTGTCTGTCTCGGGGTGCACTACAGTACATCAGGGCCAGTGTCCACAAAGTACCTCAGAGTAAGAGTGCTGATATAGGATCAGGTTTTCTGTTTGGATCATAATTAATAATATTATATGGACATGGAGGACCTGATCCTAGATCAGCACTCCTACTCAGACTCTTTGAGAATACGGGTCCAGTAATTCCAGGTGTTTGTTTACATGGTGCTTTAGTCTAAATGTCCTTCTTTCTTTCTTTCTTTCTTTCTTTCTTTCTTTCTTTCTTTCTCTCTTTCTCTCTTTCTCTCTTTCTTTCTCTCTCTACCCATGTGGCCATCCTGTGACCTCGTGTGAACTTCATCAGGAATCAGACCAAGGTAAGTCCAGTACTGTGACTGGCTGCTATTACTATTGATTGTGTTAATGTTTGGTTGGCAATGCTGTTAATGTCTCAGTGTTTACATTCTAGCTACGCTGTATTCATGCGTTTTATAAAGCAATCATTGTACTTTTATGTTGACATGTACACACACGGTTCATTTGTATGCCATGTTTATCATTGCCAGTGCTCAACAAGAAACACCCAACGAGCAAAACTGGTTGAAATGACACTGTAACAATGCCATTTTAACTGATCATTCCAATATGTTTTGCCTGTTTTAAATCAGTTCTAACTGTTTTGTTTCATTCTATGTCTTGTCCCTCAGACCTTTGCCTACGACTACTGTTTCTGGTCCATGGACGAGTCGGAAAAGGACAAGTTTGCGGGTCAGTTTTCATTTTCCTCACGTTAGCCCCTCCTCACTTCCCTTCTTCCATGTTCTGTTATAATCTCCACCCGGCACAGCCAGAAGAGGACTGGCCACCCCACATAGCCTGGTTCCTCTCTAGGTTTCTTCCTAGGTTTTGGCCTTTCTAGGGAGTTTTTCCTAGCCACCGTGCTTCTACACCTGCATTGCTTGCAGTGAAGTATTGAAGTATTTTTGTACTGTTTTATATTGTATAATAATGTGTGGTGTTGTAACGTTGCCTGGTGGTTGTCTCCAGGTCAGGACGTGGTGTTCCAGTGCCTTGGGGAGAGTCTTTTGCACAACGCTTTCCAGGGCTACAATGCCTGCATCTTCGCCTATGGACAGACGGGTATGTTTTTACATTATGGGAGAATCTGAATTGCGTTTCCTTTATTACTTGCGGCCTCTCTCCTCGCCTCCTTCTCCAAACCCATTGGATGAGGTCAGAAGATCTCATCCAATGGGTAAGGAGGAGACAAGGAATCAAGGAAATGCAATTGAGTTTTTCCCTATGACATATACTATTGGCTGTTCTGATTAGCATGTAACAGATCCTTAGTTGTTCATCTGTCACCTCCCTACTATGCTCTCCCATTGGCTGTCTCCTCACATCCGTGCTCACCCATTGGCTGTATGTGTGTGTCCCTCCAGGTTCGGGGAAGTCGTACACAATGATGGGTTCGGTGGACTCTCCAGGTCTGATCCCGCGGCTGTGCAGTTCTCTGTTTGACAGGACCCTGCTGGAGCAGAGGGAGGGGGAAGGCTTCACCATAGAGGTCTCCTACATGGAGATATACAACGAGAAGGTCCGCGACCTCCTTGACCCCAAAGGGTACGACCTTTAACCTCCACATGACCTCTTGTTTTAGTTAATTGTTTGAATATACTACAGTTTGTCTGTGGCCCCATTTTTAAATAATTTAAACACGCTTCCTCCCTTGATGTAGTCACTAATAACTCAATTGTTCCATGACATACTGGTAGCTTTTGCCTATCCAGTATGTTTCCAAACATGCTTCGGAGCAGGGCCCCAATGGTTTTGCACACATTTGCACCTGTTTGTCTGCTCACAGTTTCTATGGCTCACGCTTGACCCCAAAGGTTATGACCCCGTCACCTCTGACCCCTGCTAAAACAATCAATAGAATAGCAGAGCTGCGTGCCACAGGAGTGGGAGGTCCGACATCTGACGGCCATATGGAGTCAGTCTGCCACATTATACAGATGCTAGAACTTGGCCTAATGATATACCACTTGTATTGATCTGGCTATTGCTGATTCTATTTGGAGAACTGTTGCTTTTACACAGAATGTAGGAGAGTGTATAGGGATACATCTCAAGTAGAACACTATTTGAGATTAATTAATTTACTAATAAATGAATACTTTTTTTATTAATTTACAAATGAAAAATGATAGAAATGTATAAATGCATTCATTTATTTATATTATTTTTTGATAAGAGCATGGAAGCATGATGACTGTGGATTTCTTCCATAGTAAACCACATTCATATCTGTCATTCCCCCCTCCCCCCCAGGAGCAGACAGGCTCTGAGAGTGAGGGAACACAAGGTGTTGGGGCCGTATGTGGACGGCCTGTCTCGCCTGGCGGTGGCCAGCTACAAGGTACACCACAATACCACTGCTGTACCACTACCACCACTAGTAGACTGACTACTGATATGACCATGCTACTGATGATACAAGCTTTATTTAATATTCATAAGCGACAGAATTGATACGATGATATGGTATCTCCATGAGATATTTATGGTCTGGGTTGGAGAGTAGAGAGGGGTGTGTGTCAGCTGAGAGGTTTGCTAGCTGTTCTCACATCAGTGGTAGTGTACCATGCTGGGGCGTTCATGCTCCCAGGGGATTTTATTAGGTCAGGATGTCTGATGAAGACCTAATGGTCGAAACGTAATGATAAAATCACTTGGGAGCATGAACAGCAGTGTGTGGAGCAGTGTGTGGACTGAAAACTCGAGCACCTGCAAAAAAAAAGTACCTGGATGCACGGCTGTTCTTCAGCTTTTGTAAATGTGTCATGCTGCCCTGCCCAAGAGGGATGGTTTCTCTGGAAACAATATAGAAGTATTTATTTGTTTACTAATGAATTATTTATAGCATCTCCCTTCCGCTCTCTGTTCTCTATTCTTCCTTTCTCTCCTGCCTTCTTCCGTCCCCCGTTTGTCTTCTCACTCACTCTCTCTCTCTCCCTCCTTACATCTCTCACTGTCCTTCCTCCCTCCATCCATCCCTCTCCGATCTCTCCTAGGACATCGAGTCTCTGATGTCAGAGGGGAATAAGTCTCGTACGGTGGCCGCCACCAACATGAACGAGGAGAGCAGCAGATCTCACGCAGTCTTCAACATCATCCTCACACACACACTCAAAGACCTGCAGTCTGGGGTAAGCCATGCTGACACACAGGAACAGACACGCACACAAACACAAACATGGAAACACACATGGACACAGAGACACAAACCCTCCATCTGAGGGTTAAGGGGGTCCCCCTTTGTTTTGGAAGTTAACCTCCCCCAGATAATTTTTATGTAGAAAGACTGGGAAGTCAAGTTCCTATGACTTTTTAAAAGGACATTCTACTCCAAAATTGATGAAAATAAAATTACGCTGACACCATCTAAAATATAATTTCCACCTCCAGAAATGAGTCCAATAACATATTGGTTACAGTGCATTCGGAAAGTATTCAGACCCCTTGACTTTTTCCACATTTTGTTACGTTACAGCCTTATTCTAATGTTGATTAAATTAAACATTTTCCTCAATCTACACACAACCCCATAATGACAAATATATGTTTTTACACATATAAAAATGTGTATATATATATATATATATATATATAAAAACAGATACCTTATTTACATAAGTATTCAGACCCTCTGCTATGAGACTCGAAATTGAGCGCAGGTGAGTCCTGTTTCCATTGACAATCCTTGAGATGTTTCTTCAACTTGATTGGAGTCCACCTGTGGAAAATTCAATTGAATGGACATGATTTGGGAAGGCACACAGCTGTCTATATGAGGTCCCACAGTTGACAGTGCATGTCAGAGCAAAAACCAAACCATGAGGTCGAAGGAATTGTCCATAGAGCTCAGAGACAGGATTGTGTCAAGGCACAGATCTAGGGAAGGGTACCAGAAAATGTCTGCACCATTGAAGGTCCCAGAGAACACTGTGGCCTCCATCACTCTTAAATGGAAGACGTTTGGAACCACCAAGACTCTTCCTAGCGCTGGCCCCCCGGCCAAACTGAGCAATCGGCGGAGAAGGGCCTTGGTCAGGGAGGTGACCAAGAACCCGAGGGTCACTCTGACAGAGCTCCAGAGTTCATCTGTGGAGATGGTTGTCCTTCTGGAAGGTTCTTATATCTTTGCAGCACTCCACCAATCAGTCCTTTTATTAGAGAGTGGCCAGACGAAAGCCACTCCTCAGTAAAAGGCACATTAAAGCCCGCTTGGAGTTTGCCAAAAGGCACCTAAAGGACTCTGACCATGAGAAACAAGATTCTCTGATCTGATGAAACCAAGATTGAACTCTTTGGCCTGAATGCAAAGCATCACGTTTGGAGGAATCCAATACCATTCCTACTGTGAAGCATGGTGGTGGCAGCATCATGCTGTGGGGATGTTTTTCAGTGGCAGGGACTGTGAGACTAGTCAGGATCGAGGGAAAGATGAACAGAGCAATGTACAGAGAGATCCTTGATGAAAACCTGCTCCAGAGCACTCAGGACCTCAGACTGGGGGTGAAGGTTCACCTTCTAACAGGACAACGACCCTAAGCACACAGCCAAGACAACACAGATGTAGCATCGGGACAAGTCTCTGAATGTCCTTAAGTGGCCCAGCTAGAGCCCGGACTTGACCCCAATCAAACAACTCTGGAGAGACCTGAAAATAGCTGTGTAGCGACGCTCCCCAACCTGACAGAGTTTGAGAGGATCTAGAGACGAATGGGAGAAACAAGTTAAGGTCTTGTTGAGCAGCTAATTAGTAGAATCAGGTGTTAAATTAGGGTTGGCCTGAACCCACAGGATGGTAGATCTCCAGGAAGAGGGTTGGGCAGCACTGGTCTATATCATGTGTCAACCTCATTCCACGGAAGGTCAAGTGTCTGAGGGTTTTCTCTCCTCCCTCACTAATTAGTAAAGAACTCCCCTCACTTGGTTGTCGTAATTGAACGGAACAACCAAAAACCTGCAGACACTAGGCCCTCCATGGAATGGGTTTGACACCCCTGGTCCATATTATCGGGTATGCTATTAGCATTATCACCTGTAGCCCAACTGATGCAGCATAGTATCTATAAATAGGCTGAAGCATGGGGTTGCCTATTTGCATTTACCCTAATGTGCTAATCATTAGCTAGATCCCAAATGTGATCTTTTAACTAGTTATGCATATTGATGCATTATATGTCCCCAAGAAATGACAAACACAGTGAGTATAATGTAGGCCTACCTGTTAAGGTAGTTTTGGGTAATCCGCCACCAGGGGTAACACACCCCGTCTGTACTTCTCACCGAAACCACTTAATGTCACACATTTTCCCACAACACTTCCCCTGGTTACCACTACTCTTGCTCAACTAAAAATGTAATCTGGCTAATCACAATTTCTTAAGACACTCAAAAAAAAAAAGCTTGAGGGTGGTGTTTTATCCCAAGTTACCCCACAATTGACCCGTGTACCATCCAGCCCCACTCTTCCCTATGCGATAAGGTGCTTAACCATGCTGCTGCTTAAAACTCTGGGTTTTAAATGGTGCAGTTCACACATATTTAGGAGTTGAGAAATAAATCAATAAAGCTGGGACCCCCCCTTTTAACAAAAACCATTACAACTGCTGTTTCCCCTGCGATTGCGTTATGAATGGTTGTGCATTGACCACTTGTCAGAATGCATGTTCCCTCCCTATGGCACTCGCAGCTTGAATGTGCCTTGTGAGGAATATTTCTCCCGCATCGAACGCACAACAACAAGTCGACTAGGTAAATGTATAAACTATTCTACTATGGGGTTGTTTGATTTTTCTATTAGTTAGTTGTTTTGTTTGCAGAGGGAAAGTAAATGTGGACTGTTTTAGCATTTTCAAATGTTCCAGATTTTTTTTGCCGTGGCGCGGCGCCACGCTGCAGCGGAAACACTGCGACTGCTGTAATGCTTTTGTTATCTAAAATTCTCTCATCCTCTCACTCTACTTCAGTGTTACTCACAATTTTTTGTAAGGGGGCAACTTTAGGTTGAGACAACCATTGAGGGCCGCACATCTTTAATTTGTACTTTTTCTTCCAGTATTATCAATTGAGAGCAATATAGCACATGCAACTGATGATACAGCACATCACAAATATATACATACACACACATCAAATAGGCTGCATTACATGTATACGACCCATATTAAGGGTTACCTCAGTAGTTGGATGAGCGAAAATGTCTTCTGCTCCTTGACTGAATTCTAAATGTATAGTCTGTTGCTATCCTTGTGAGGCAATCCATGTGTGCATTGGTCAGTCTCTCTGTTTTTGTTTCACAATGTTCATTGTTGAAAATGTTGCTTCACAGGAATAAGTGCTGACAAAAAAATGTCACCTTTTGCACACATTGCTTCAGAAGTGGACACTCTGTGTCTGACCCAAGGCTACAGAAATGGGTAACACCTGATCTTAGTTCACCTTACAATGCATGTGTAATTTGCCTGCAGCTCCACTATCTCACTCTCTATTCCAGCACGGTCAGGACAGAGGGCTGTGATGACTGGGGTCAGAGCTGACACTATCTCACTCTCTATTCCAGCGTGGTCAGGACAGAGGGCTGTGATGACTGGGGTCAGAGCTGACACTATCTCACTCTCTATTCCAGCGTGGTCAGGACAGAGGGCTGTGATGACTGGGGTCAGAGATGACACTGTCTCACTCTCTATTCCAGCGCGGTCAGGACAGAGGGCTGTGATGACTGGGGTCAGAGATGACACTGTCTCACTCTCTATTCCAGCGCGGTCAGGACAGAGGGCTGTGATGACTGGGGTCAGAGATGACACTGTCTCACTCTCTATTCCAGCGGTCAGGACAGAGGGCTGTGATGACTGGGGTCAGAGATGACACTGTCTCACTCTCTATTCCAGCGGTCAGGACAGAGGGCTGTGATGACTGGGGTCAGAGATGACACTATCTCACTCTCTATTCCAGCGCGGTCAGGACAGAGGGCTGTGATGACTGGGGTCAGAGATGACACTATCTCACTCTCTATTCCAGCACGGTCAGGACAGAGGGCTGTGATGACTGGGGTCAGAGCTGACACTGGCACATGAAAGGGGTTCTCAATGAAGTTGAAAAAACTCCTTGTACTCCATGATATCCTCAACTCTTCCAACACACAAATGCGTCATAGCTAAAATGTTGCAGTATGTCTGGGTTGGATGTTGTGACTGGTCTGAGTTTTGGGAAATTAACAAACTGTCAGGTATGAACAGTGTGGTGATTTTATTTTGAAATGCATTGACCACACGCAGCATTTTGCCCAGAGTTTTATCTTTCCCTTGGAACTGGAGATAAACTGTGTTGAGGTGGCAGGTGATGTCTGTTAAAACAGCCTTAATATCCACTGTGGATCATCCAGCTCTGGCTCCACTCTCCCCTTGCTTGCAACAAATTCACAGATTTGAGGGAGGAGAGAGAAATCTTTCCAAAGCTGCCACGAGACAGCCATCTCACCTCATTGTGAAATATCAAGTCGCTGTATTCTGTCTGGTATTCCTCCAGCAACTTGCGGAATTGCCGGTGATTCAGTGCCCTAATAATAATGTTCACCAAGCACACGACCTGCTGCATCACATTCTGTAAGTCAGTCTTTGAGTTTAGCCACAAGTGCTTCCTGATGAATGATACAACGAAACGTTACAAATTCGGGAACATCCTCTCTCATCAGGCCTAGGAGTCCCTTTTCCTTCCCTCGCATGTTTGGGGTGCCGTCAGTGCACACAGATGCCAGATTTGACCGGTCAATATTATTATCTGCAAAAAATGTAACGAGGGCTTTCAGAATATCCTCTCCTCGTGTTTGTCCCTGAAGGGGTAGTAAACATAATAAATTCCTCTCTGAACGACTCGTTTTGAGGGAAGCGGACACAAACACACGATTGGGCAATGTCATTTGAATCCAGTGCAATACTAAAACACGGCGCCACGGATATGTCAGCAATCAGTTGCTTACTGATGTCTATGTCTATGCGTCTTGTTATGGTCTAGTCTGAGAGTTGCAGTCCCGTAATTTGCTTTAAAATAGCTTCCTTGTTTGTGAAATCAGCATACACTACTTCGGCGGATGTCAAAAACAGTCTTATCTCCGCGTCTGTGAAGGCCTTCTTGTTTCTCGCGAGCATCCAAGCCATCTCATATGTTGCCCCTGTCGTTTTCTCTGCAACAGTGATAGATAGACCTGTCCGCTATTTTCTGTCCTTTGAGTTGCGCACTTTTGTTGTTTCTGAGGTTGCTTTGTGGCAGATATGTTTCGTCAAAGTGGGCATGGTGTAACTGGAAATGCCGCTCTAAATTTGCTCGTTTCAAACAAGACAAAGTGAGCTAGTCCCATTATGCAGTATAAACAAGTCTGTCAATTTCTCTTGGAACTTTGTGTTCTTCTTGATCGACCGTAGCCAACTTCTCTTAGCCACCAAAGCTACGTTAGCTAGCTGCATTTCCCCGCTGCCATGTTCCTTATTTTTCTGGTTCTCCGGCGGTTGTTCGTTCATAGCTGTCACGTTGTTCTCCAGCCCTTTCCTTTCATCTTCATTGGTAATAGATTTCTGTTGATTTATTTTACAATAAATCGATCCAGGTCGACCAGACTGCAAAATGAGCTAGTAGCAAACTAATATGTGTCGGTCGCTGTAGCTGAGCAGTTTGCGTTCTATTTCGGGCCTTTCTGTTCAACAGTTGTGCTGTACTGCCATGTATCTGCAGTATATAGTATCATTGTTATGTATTATGAATGGAAAATCACCGCGATAAGGGCCCGCTGGCCGCGCAATGAGTACCACTGCTCTACTTCTTAAGCACTTTCTATCTGGGGCACTGTGTGTGTAGGCTACGTTTAAACAGGCAGCCCAATTCTGATCTTTTTTTCAGGGACTGGTCTTTTAACCAATCAGATCAGCTATGGAAGAAATATCTGATGTGATTGGTCAAAAGACCAATTAGTGGAAAAAAATATTTGAATTGGGCTGCCTGTGTAAACGCAGCCTAAGAGTGTCCCAGAGAGACTCTCCTGTCAGCGAGCCTCAGTTTCCACTGTTCAGGAACTAGCTAGTGATGTTAGCCTCCAAGAAAACCTTTTAAATAAGTAATGAGCTGCTCTCTCTCTGTCTGGATGTCAGCTGATCTGCTGCTGTGTCAGCCTGATCCTTTGTTATCCCAACAACACCTGGTCGCTCATCCAACTGTGTGTGTGTGTGTGTGTGTGTGTGTGTGTGTGTGTGTGTGTGTGTGTGTGTGTGTGTGTGTGTGTGTGTGTGTGCCTGACTTTATTTGTGTGTGTGTGTGCCTGACTTTACTTTATTTACATGCATGTGTGTGATATAATCACCCAAGCCTGGTCTTCTGGGACAATGTATGAAGCACACAGATTTGAATAATGCAGGAGTGGAACAGTTGATTCTAGTCCAGGTCAAATAAGGCTGTGTTCAAGTCAATGAGTGTTGCCCATTGTTGCAGACTGACCATTTGATACCTTGTTGGTTGTGTTCCTGAATGCAGCCCCAGGTGCACATGCTGGAATGGAAACAAAGCTAAATATAGACTGAGCCGGATCATTGAAACTGACACACAAATGAAGTCTGTCCACGCGTCAACACACACACACACACACACACACAGTTTTGTAGTGCTATCCTTGTGGGGACCAAAGAATTGATTCCAGTCCAAAATCCTATTTTCCTTAACCCTTAACCTCAGTCTAACCTTAAGCCTAACCTTAACCCCTAACCCTAAAACTATACCTAAAACTATAACTCCTAAACCTAACCCCTAAGCCTAAAATAGCATTTTTCCTTGTGGGGACCGGCAAAATGTCTCCACTTTTCCTTGTTTTACTGTCCTTGTGAGGAATTCTGGTACCCACAAGGATAGTTAAAGAAAAACACACACACACACAGTGAGAGAAAGGGAGATCGAGAATCATTGGTTCTCCTTTTTCAGCTGTTGATGATATGCTTTATCCTCCCTTTACTGATGATTTGCATATCTCCATGGAAATTCAGTTTAATGCAAATTCACAAGGGCCTGTTGACATCTAAGCCTGTGTGTCTGAGATGAGAGAGGGAAGTTTAGTATAGCATCTTTATAAAAGGGTGATAACGCAATAGCTAAATCATAGGAAAGAACAAAATATTTCCTGTGGAATCCAGTTGGTGAAAACAGTTTGAGGTACCAGCCAAATACTTGGAATCCTTTTTGACCCAGGTTCACCCCAGTTCATGCAGTCTTTTTCCTTCTTTCTGTTCTCTCTCTCTGGGGACAAGAGCGGTCTTTGTTTTCACAACACACTGTAGTCTCTGCCTGCTCTATTCCCACTCAGCACAACTCCGTACATAATTCAACCCCACTGCCCTTTGGCTCTCTCTCATTTCTCGCTCAACTCATTCACTCACCCCATCTCACATACTTTCATTCTCCCTCCCTCGCTCACTCTTTTTTATTTTTATTTTTTATTTAACCTTTATTTAACTAGGCAAGTCAGTTAAGAACAAATTCTTATTTTCAATGACTGCCTAGGAACAGTGGGTTAACCGCCTGTTCAGGGGCAGAACGACAGATTTGTACCTTGTCAGCTCGGGGATTCGAACTTGCAACCTTTCGGTTACTAGTCCAACGCTCTAACCACTAGGCTACTCTGCCGCCCCTTTCTCGCTCTTACATTCTTTCCGTCCTGCATTCCTGCATTCTCTCTGTTCTTCCTCTGTCTTAAATTATCTCTCCTATCCAGAACGCTTTCCTCTTTATTTCTCTCCTTCCTCCGTATCCTCTCTTCCCCTCCCTCCCACCCTACCTTTCTCATCTGTCAATTATCTCTCCGCCTCCCAGTCAAGCTTCAGTCCTTAATGCACACATACCTTATGTAAGATAAAGACCCCATTACGCACCCACACATCCCCCTTATGTTAGTGCAAGGAAACATGGTTGTATACTGCATGTAAATTATAGGATGGAAAATGTTTTGTCAATTTCACTGAAATCTGTCAATAAGTTGACATCCCAAATAAGCACTGTGTGCAGGACCGGAGTCCTTCTAGCATGTATTCGAACACGAATGAAGTTATTTTAATTGAAAGAAAATCTGCTAAAATGACTTCTATCCATTCTCACTCACTTCCTTTCATTTTTCTCCCTCCCTCCCCCTTCCTCTCTCTCTCACCCCCTTTAACCTCCCTCCCTCTTTGTCTCCCCCTCTTCTATCTCTCTCCCTCCCCACCCTTACCTATTCCTCTCACCATAACCTTCCCCCTTCTCTCTCTCCCCCTGTTAACCTCCCCCTCACACCTGCCTCCCCTTTGTTCTCTCCCTCCCTCCCTATCCTTTCTGTAGACGAGTGGTGAGAAGGTGAGTAAGCTGAGTCTGGTGGACCTGGCTGGCAGTGAGAGAGCTGCTAAGACTGGTGCTACTGGTGAGAGGATGAAGGAGGGCAGCAATATCAACAAGTACGTCACTGAAAACACACACAGACACAGCTCCAAGTGTTCTAGTTTTAGCTTCAAGTTCCCAAATGAACAAAATTATACACACTTTACACCCAGAAAACATTCCATCGCTTATGATCGCGGGCCGGTGTGTGTGTTACAATATTTTTCCTGACGGAGGGTGTGTTCTCTGTGTGTCTCTGCAGGTCTCTGACCACTCTAGGCCTGGTCATATCTGCTCTGGCAGAACAGGGGTGTGGGAAGAACAAGACCAAGTTTGTCCCCTACAGAGACTCTGTACTAACGTGGCTGCTTAAGGTAAGACGCACACACACACACACACATCTTCTCTTTTTCCCTGCTCTTAATATAACTTCTCTCATCCTACTTTCCCCCTCTCGCTCCCATATCTTTGTTGTTTCCTTTAATTAGTTGAACACTTCTGCCCCAGAATCATATTAAGATTTGGTCCCTGCAACCTTTTGTCTTTCTTTCATTCTCCCTCTCTTACTAACACTCCCTTCCCTTCCTCCCTATCACCAGGACAGCCTGGGCGGCAACAGCCGCACGGCCATGGTGGCCACGGTGAGCCCGGCGGCCGACAACTACGACGAGACGCTGTCCACGCTGCGCTATGCCGACCGGGCCAAGAGCATCGTCAACCACGCCGTCGTCAACGAAGACCCCAACGCACGCATCATCAGGGAGCTCCGCGAGGAGGTGGAGAAACTACGGGACCAGCTGACACAGGCAGAGGTGAGGGGTGGAGGGGAGAGAGAAGGGGAAAAGGGAGGGAGAGGAGGAAATAGGGATAAAGAGAGGATATAGGGGGGGGAAGGGAAGAGAGGCGGGGAGAGCAGAGAAGAAGGGGGAAGAGGGAGATCAACTGAGACAGGTGAAGGTAAGGAGGGAGGGGAGGAGAGGGCCCACACCAGCTGGCAAAACTGGTTGCGTTCTGTTTGGAAATTGCATCCGGAAAATGAAGGCTTCATCAGGTGTAACAGAGAGCATTTTGGTTATATGAAGACTTTTTTTCAACCGAAACATCCGTTTTACAAATTACATCAACTACCACATCTTGTCTGCTGGGAGACAGGGAGAGGGAACACAAATAAGAGTGTGTTTTTCTTGTCTCCTGGCCAGTCTATGAAGGCCCCAGAGCTGAAGGAAAGGCTGGAGGAGTCTGAGAAACTCATCCAAGAGATGACTGTCACCTGGGAGGAGAAACTACGCAAGACGGAAGAGATCGCACAGGTACACACACACTTGTACTTTCTGTCCTGGGTCATGCTCACTAGGCACAAAAAACGGTCTGAAACTGAGTGAAACAGGGACTTTCTAAAATTGTACAATTAGACACGCTTCTTTTTTTGTTTTTATGTTGCACAACATTTTGAAATGTTTTGCTTCTGTGTGCCCTTATTAAAACAACCAGCATGGATGCATTGTTTCCCTCTGTTGTGTGTCCTGTAGGAGCGTCAGAAACAGTTGGAATCCCTGGGCATCTCTCTCCAGTCGTCTGGCATCAGAGTGGGAGAAGACAAGTGTTTTCTAGTCAACCTCAACGCTGATCCCGCTCTCAATGAGCTGCTGGTCTACTACCTGAAGGTACACACACACACACACTAGTGGAGCAAGGGTCTCCCGCAATTGCTAATAATCCATCCACATGGCTATATGTGATAAAGTGAAAATCTGAGACCCGCACCCGACCGACCCTAACCCACACTTGGGCTCCCGAGTGGCGCAGCGGTGTAAGGCACTGTATCTCAGTGCTAGAGGCGTCACTACAGACCCTGGTTTGATTCCAGGCTGTATCACAACCAGCCGTGATTGGGAGTCCCATAGGGCGGCGCACAATTGGCCCAGCATCGTCCGGGTTTGGCCGGGGTAGGCCGTCATTGTAAATAACAATTTGTTCTTAACTGACTTGCCCAGTTAAATAAAGGTTCAATAAAATAACACTATAATATAGAAAATGCGCTGTAGGCTACAGTCAGACAGCGGAAAGATTTTTTGACAGGGTGCAGGATTTTTTGTTGCCTGATTTAGATATATTTCTGCTTATTTCCAACATTTTGGTAGGCTATTTGTTAGTCATCTTGTCTATAATTAGATACACACAGCTTCTCTTCTGTCATTATGTTGCCCTAAAAGACTAAATAAACCCTTGCTCACCAGATTGTCATAAATGATAGAATGAACACTTCACTCTAGTTGACATTGGTAAAGTTTTCTCTGTCATCTCTGCTTCTTTCGTGGAGCAATGACGTTTAGGAACCGGGGAGAAAATGCAATAAAAAACGGAAAAGAGTTTCTGTACAAAATTTACAAATGAAAGCTGAGAAAAAAACGACCCATCAGCTTGGATGCATATTTTATGTGGTTGAAATACACTGCTCAAAAAAATAAAGGGAACACTTAAACAACACATTGTAACTCCAAGTCAATCACACTTCTGTGAAATCAAAATGTCCACTTAGGAAGCAACACTGATTGACAATAAATTTCACATGCTGTTGTGCAAATGGAATAGACAACAGGTTGAAATTATAAGCAATTAGCAAGACACCCCCAATAAAGGAGTGGTTCTGCAGGTGGGGACCACAGACCACTTCTCAGTTCCTATGCTTCCTGACTGATGTTTTGGTCACTTTTGAATGCTGGCGGTGCTTTCACTCTAGTGGTAGCATGAGACGGAGTCTACAACCCACACAAGTGGCTCAGGTAGTGCAGCTCATCCAGGATGGCACATCAATGCGAGCTGTGGCAAGAAGGTTTGCTGTGTCTGTCAGCGTAGTGTCCAGAGCATGGAGGCGCTACCAAGAGACAGGCTAGTACATCAGGAGACGTGGAGGAGGGCAACAACCCAGCAGCAGGACCGCTACCTCCGCCTTTGTGCAAGGAGGAGCACTGCCAGAGCCCTGCAAAATGACCTCCAGCAGGCCACAAATGTGCATGTGTCTGCTCAAACGGTCAGAAACAGACTCCATGAGGGTGGTATGAGGGCCCGACATCCACAGGTGGGGGTTGTGCTTACAGCCCAACACCGTGCAGGACGTTTGGCATTTGCCAGAGAACACCAAGATTGGCAAATTCGCCACTGGCGCCCTGTGCTCTTCACAGATGAAAGCAGGTTCACACTGAGTACATGTGACAGAGTCTGGAGACGCCGTGGAGAACGTTCTGCTGCCTGCAACATCCTCCAGCATGACCGGTTTGGCGGTGGGTCAGTCATGGTGTGGGGTGGCATTTCTTTGGGGGGCCGCACAGCCCTCCATGTGCTCGCCAGAGGTAGCCTGAGTGCCATTAGGTACCGAGATGAGATCCTCAGACCCCTTGTGAGACCATATGCTGGTGCGGTTGGCCCTGGGTTCCTCCTAATGCAAGACAATGCTAGACCTCATGTGGCTGGAGTGTGTCAGCAGTTCCTGCAAGAGGAAGGCATTGATGCTATGGACAGGCCCGCCCGTTCCCCAGACCTGAATCCAATTGAGCACATCTGGGACATCATGTCTCGCTCCATCCACCAACGCCACGTTGTGCCACAGACTGTCCAGGAGTTGGCGGATGCTTTAGTCCAGGTCTGGGAGGAGATCCCTCAGGAGACCATCCGCCACCTCATCAGGAGCATGCCCAGGCGTTGTAGGGAGATCATACAGGCACGTGGAGGCCACACACACTACTGAGCCTCATTTTGACTTGTTTTAAGGACATTACATCAAAATTGGATCAGCCTGTAGTGTGGTTTTCCACTTTAATTTTGAGTGTGACTCCAAATCCAGACCTCCATGGGTTGATAAATTTGATTTCCATTGATCATTTTTGTGTGATTTTGTTGTCAGCACATTCAACTACGTAAAGAAAAAAGTATTGAATAAGAATATTTAATTCATTCAGATCTAGGATGTGTTATTTTAGTGTTCCCTTTATTTTTTTCAGCAGTGTACTATCAGCTTTTATGATGCTAATGAAGATACCACCTCTACAGACAGTATATAACTGCGCATTCGCATTCCCTCAAGATGATGAAAGAAAGAAATCACATTTCTCCACTCCTGTTTTAGAGTAGAAATGTAACCTAAATGTTGTCATTTTACTGCAAGGACTGCTCAATTCTGCAGGAGTGAATATTATATTAGGCTATGTGACAGGTTATAGACCTACAGTCTGTCCAGATTTCAGTTTCCATTTAACACTCGCTACTGTAAGTCTCTCTGGATAAGAGCGTCTGCTAAATGACTGAAATGTCAAATGTAGGCTACAGTTCCCTTGACCTGCCATATGTCTATTTGTCCCCATCTTGTGACTGTCACATTTGTATTCAGTCACCACACATCACATAGACGGCACTGCTATCATCTTCTTTTACCACTTCACCAAAACTTTCCCAAACAATACTTTTCTGGCCTTTCCTTCTCTTTACTTTCAACTCTCCATTTCGCGACCCTCTCAGACATTGTCGTTTGTGCCTCCGTGGATCGACTAACTTTTTCTGCTCGCTCCCGAAAGCTTTTGGCAATTGGCGTGTAGGCTGACTGGCACACGTTCAGTTAAGTTCTAAAGCTTAGGCTTACGCACTGATGCCAGATAGCCTAAAATAATGAACGAAAAACCTCAACGTAGCCTATAGATATACATTTTTATTCAACCCGCCCGCCACCCGCCGTTGATCCACACAATATTTCATGACCCTAAACCCTCCGTGGGGACTTCAGGTTATGAGTCAACCCGCGGATCAATAAATCACACACACACACACACACACACACACACACACACACACACACACACACACACACACACCATTGTAACATGGTATTGTTGTGTACTGTAGGAGCACACTAAGGTTGGTTCAGCAGACTCCCAGGACATCCAGCTGTGTGGGATGGGTATTCAGGCTGAACACTGCATCATTAACATCACAACTGACCAATGGGTGGTCCTCACTCCCCACAGAAACTCACGGTACGTATAGAACACTCCTCTTCATCTCAACTATTATCCTCCTCGTCAGTATAATCCACAACGGGGCAAGCCTGGATGAGGTGACGCCTTTCCAGAACCAAAATCTGGTTTAAAAAAAAACCTTGTTACCAATTTTGCCCGTTAGCACCAGCTCACACCGCAGAAAATGTCACAGTACACCAGCAGTCATTATCATCATCATCATCATCTCAACGCACATCCATCATTATTGCGACACATCTTTAGCCAGAGATGTGGACTTGATTCACCTGTCTTGGACTCGAGTCTGACTTCAGTCACAAATTTGATGACTTGAGGCTCGACTTTGAGACTCGACTTGAGACTCGATTTTGACTTGCGGTCTCAAGACTTGGGACACGACTTTGACTTGAGACTGAAATTATCTGGCCAGGTTTTGTAACGTTTTGTCACTCATTTGAGTGAGTCTCAGTGGATTAGGCTACTCTCCACGCAGCCAGAGACCATATCGCACTTGCAAAAAAAAATAATATTGGCTAGTGAAACGCACAGGCCTACAGCATTGCACACAATTTTGTTTAAAAAACATCTTTTTCAGAACCAATAAATTGCGTGTCTTGACTGTTGACCAATGACCAGTCATCAGCATTGGCGTGCAAACGTGGGCTCACATATTCAGATTAGTGACCCAGAAAGAGCCTGTTAATTTTCTCCGGTATTGCCTGGCAAAAACAGAGTAGCCTGCCTACATACAGTGGCAAGAAAAAGTATGTGAACCCTTTGGACTTACCAGGATTTCTGCATAAATGGGTCATAAAATTTGATCCGATCTTCATTTAAGTCACAACAATAGACAAACACAGTCTGCTTTAACTAATAACACACAAACAATTCTACGTTTTCATGTCTTTATTGAACACACCGTGTAAACATTCACAGTGCAGGGTGGGGAAAGTACCACCACTATACCTCAGGGGTGGTACTGGCTATATGTCTAAAGATAGCTGGGATATCACACTACCTTGAATACTTAGCTATTAATGGCGAATTAATTACGATATTTGTGAGGAAGAAAAAAGCTACAGACCATGCTTTCCATCCGATCCTGCAACGTCCGTCAAAAAGTTTGAGAATCACGAAGCTAGTGAACAGAGCTCTGATTTGCTGTGAGAGGCTCGGGTGCAGCGCAAACGTCAGCTTGTAGGGAGAGAGGATTGCCATAAATATGCAGCTCCAAAAATTGTTTGGTGATCAGTAATATTAACTGTTTACTTTGCAAGCTCAACAGCAATGGGTCATCAATCAACAATTACTAGGATAGGCCTACTGTGCCTTTGGTATCCCAGAATTGCTTAAAATTGATCATTTACTTATGAAGCTTGCATTTAGAAATATGTTTTTAAAATGTATTATTACATAATCAAAATGTGTTTTAGACCAAATAATGAATACGGCTGTCTGGTAGCCTCAATAAATAGACAAAGATTTGGTGACCTTGGGACTATAGGGTTCTATCTGCACAAGGCATAGTTCTGAGATTTTGAGCATGAAAGTTGTCACATCCCAGATCTAAGAACTGTTTTGTTGTGAATTCTTCATCCATAACCCGTTAAGGTCCTCACTTACCTAAAGTATCAACATCCTGAGACATTTCTAAATCCATTTTTGTAGGGGGTTGCAATCCCAGATATAACCTTGACATCTCAGAGCCATACGGTTCCGTCTGGCTCTTCTGAATAAGGCTATGTTCAGTTTTTAAGAATACTAGCTATTTTACCAGGATAGTCAGAACACATCATCAAATACATTAAGACATGTATTATGGTCATTAGACAAAATGTTGTCATCGTTGAACAACGATGTGACAACACCATTTACTTTAAGATTTCTGACAGTGTTGTTTTTTTTGCTTGCGTGCCATTATTGCTGGCTGGACTAGCTAGACCACACTAAGAGGGAGATGTCAAAGATGTGTTCTGATTGGTCCATCTATATTTATTCAGTCTTGTGATTGGATTGCAGATATAACCTTATTGTTCAAATGGGTTTATGCAGATAGAACTTTCTAGTTGTTCATTTTGTTTTTAAACAAAACTTTAAAAAACACTTCATATGTCTGTGAAGAACCATCTAAAGATCTATTATATGTGACTTTTACAAAAATGTCAGATGGAACCTTAATAGTCCTAAGGTCTCGATTTGTAGATTTAAAAATATATATTTTTTACTTGACTTGAAAAAACTTGACTCAACTTGACTCGCTCTTAGAAATGCACGACTTGGACTTGACTCGAGACGTTCTACTTGTGACTCGAATAATAGTGACTTGGTGATTCGAATAATAATGACCTCTCTCTAGCCTCTAGTCACCCACCCTATGACTGTGCACACACCTCTAGCCTCAAGTCTGATCTCCTGCTGTCAGATGATGGTGATGTCATGTTGCCGCAAGGCCCCTTAAGAATTGAATGAACTAACTGGATCATTCATTCATTTTTATTAGATCTTTTTTTTTGCCAGGATAGACCACTCAGTAACACTTGGCAATGTTTTCCAGGGAGTCCTTGGTTCCATAGAATCAATAAAAACAACAGTAAAGATGTTCTTACGCATTTATTATGTCGCTTTTTCTTATGTCATTGTTACATGTTTTTATTATGTGGAACTTAAGTTGTTGTTATGTTACAGAACGTGTGTGAACGGCTCTCCTTGCACCAGCCCGCAGCGGCTCCACCACGGAGACCGCATCCTGTGGGGCAACAACCACTTCTTCAGGTCTGTCTGTCTGTGTCCCGACAGTTCTGGCTACTGTGAATCACAATGTCTCGCTCAACTACTGGTCCTCGTTTTGGAAAGAGTAGTACTGACACCATTCCCTTTCTCTTTCCTCCCATCCCTCTCTTCCCCTCCTCTATCCCCCACAGGATCAACTTGCCTAAGCGGCGGTCGCGGGGTGGCGGTGAGGAAGAGGAGGGTGAGGGGGGCCCAATGAAAAACAGTGGCAGTAGTGAACAGCTGGAGGGGGACGGAGACACCAACAGTGAGGGGTCCTCCGAGGTCTCTTTCTCCTACGAGTTCGCCCAGACAGAGGTCATGATGAAGGCCCTGGGCAACAATGGTGAGTACACACACACACACACACACACACACACACACACACACAGGTCCTTGTAAAACAACAATGAGAAGGGAGGGAAAGGAGTAATATAAACGCCCTCAGAAACAAATGTGTCGATAATCATCGATTGACTACGCAACTACTGTCCGTCGCATCTCAATCACGATTGTTTGCTCATCCAAAAAACCCTTTCTTGATTGACTCTCGCCCCTGTCCGTCACCTTCAGACCCGATGCAGGCGGTGCTCCAGTCCCTAGAGAGGCAGCACGAGGAGGAGAAGCGCTCGGCGCTGGAGAGACAGAGGCTGATGTATGAACAGGAGCTACAACAGCTGAGGAGACGGCTCCACCCGGACAGACAGTCTGTAGGACAGGCTGGCACGGCCCCCAGCCAATCACAGGGCCAGGTCGACAGGCCGGGACAGCCCCACTACCGCAGTCTGGAGAGACTCAGCATGGGAGGCATGTCCAACTCACCTAGTGCACAGAGCAGGCTGAGGCAGTGGAGTGAGGAGAGGTGAGTGGTGGGGGAGGGAGGGTGGAAATGTCTGTAAATTAGTGTTATTGTCAATGATATTGACCGTTGTGGTGGTGATGTTAGTCTCCATTCTGTAGAGGCAGTGTTGACGTGTGTGTGTGATTTGAAAATGATGATGCTCTCCCCATCAGAGAGGCAGTGTTGACCCGGAGCCTACGTAAGCTGAGGGAGCAGATAGTGAGAGCTAACCTGCTGGTGCAGGAGGCTGGCTTCATAGCAGAGGAGCTGGACAAACGTACCGAGTACAGAGTCACCTTGCAGATACCTGCTGCTAACCTCAATGCCAACCGCAAGGTACACACACATGAGCATTAACACACACACCTGGTGCTATGTGCATCTTCTCTCTCTCACACACTCACATAAACACACATCTAACCCCCCACCCCCTCGCTGTTTCTCCGTCTTCACAGCGTGATGCAGTGCTGAGTGAGCCTGCGGTGCAGGTGAGGCGTAAGGGGAAAGGGAAACAGATCTGGGCTCTGGAGAAGATGGAGAACAGAATGGTGGACATGAGAGAACTCTACCAGGAGTGGAAGGACTACGACGACGACAACCCTGTGAGTTCAAACGACTCGTGTGTGTGTGTGTGTGTGTGGTCATGAGTTTGTTCGTGTTCTTAGGAAACTGTGCAGTGTTTTTCTTTTTTCTGTATTATTTCTTACACTGGTACCCCAGGAAGTCTTAAGTCTTATTACATACAGCCGGGAAGAACTATTGGATATAAGAGCAACGTCAACTTACCCACATTATGACCAGGAATACGACTTTCCCGAAGCGGATCCTCTGTTTGGCCCACCACCCAGAACAATAGATCGGATCCCAGCAGGCGACCCAAAACAACGACGCCACAGAAGGGACAGACGGCACGGTCTTCTGGTCAGGCTCCGTAGACTGACACATCGCCCACCGCTCCCGAGTATACTACTCACCGATGTCCAGTCTCTTGACAACAAGGTAGACGAAATCCGAGCAAGGGTTGCCTTCCAAAGAGACATCAGAGATTGTAATATTCTCTGTTTCACGGAAACATGGCTCACTCGGGATACGTTATCAGAGTCGTATAGCCACCTGGTTTCTTCATGCATCGCGCATCTTTCTGGTAAGAAGAAGGGCAGGGGTGTATGATTTAACCAGTCGCGGTGTGATCATAACAACATACAGGAACTCAAGTCCTTTCGTTCACCTGACCTAGAATTCCTTAGAATCAAATGCCGACCTCATTATCTACCACGAGAATACTCTTCGATTATAATCACAGTCATGTATACCCCCCCCCCAAGCAGACACCTCGACCACCCTGAAAGTGCTTCATTGGACTCTATGTAAAATGGAAACCACATCCTGAGGCTGCATGTATTGTAGCTGGGGATTTTAACAAGGCTCCCTATATTTTATCAACATATCGAATGCACGACCCAGGCTGGCAAAATTCTGGATCATTGTTACTCTAACTTCTGCAACATATACGAAGCCATCCCTCGCCCTCCTTTCGGCAAATCTGACCACAATTCCATTTTTTTGCTCCCAGCCAATAGACAGAAACTAAAACAGGAAACGCCGGTGCTCAGGTCTGCTTCAAGATTGCTTCGATCACGTGGACTGGGATATGTTCCGGATAGCGTCGAACAACAACATTGATGTTTACACTGATTCGGTGAGCAAGTTTATGAGCAAGTGCATCGGTGGTGATGTAACTACGGTGACTATTAAAACCTTCCCCAACCAGAAACCGTGGATTGATGGCAGCATTTGCGCAAAACTGAAAGCGCGAACCACTGCTTTTAATCAGCGAAAGGCGACCGGAAACATGACCGAATACAAACAGTGTAGCTATTCCCTCCGCAAGGCAATCAAACAAGCGCTAGTATAGAGACAAAGTAGAGTCGCAATTCAAAGGCTCAGACACGAGACGCATGTGGCAGGGTCTACAGTCAATCAAATCAAATCAAATGTATTTATATAGCCCTTCGTACATCAGCTGATATCTCAAAGTGCTGTACAGAAACCCAGCCTAAAACCCCAAACAGCAAGCAATGCAGGTGTAGAAGCACGGTGGCTAGGAAAAACTCCCTAGAAAGGCCAAAACCTAGGAAGAAACCTAGAGAGGAACCAGGCTATGTGGGGTGGCCAGTCCTCTTCTGGCTGTGCCGGGTGGAGATTATAACAGAACATGGCCAAGATGTTCATAAATGACCAGCATGGTCAAATAATAATAAGGCAGAACAGTTGAAACTGGAGCAGCAGCACGGCCAGGTGGACTGGGGACAGCAAGGAGTCATCATGTCAGGTAGCCATGAGGCATGGTCTTAGGGCTCATTTCCTCTGAGAGTGAGAAAGAAAGAGAGAATGAGAGAATTAGAGAGAGCACACTTAAATTCACACAGGACACCGAATAGGACAGGAGAAGTACTCCAGATATAACAAACTGACCCTAGCCCCCCAACACATAAATTACTGCAGCATAAATACTGGATGCTGAGACAGGAGGGGTCAGGAGACACTGTGGCCCCAACCGAGGACACCCCCGGACAGGGCCAAACAGGAAGGATATAACCCCACCCACTCAATCACGGACTACAAAAAGAAAACCAGCCCCGTCACGGACCCCAATGTATTCTTGCACCCATACAAACTAAATTACTTCTTTGCTCGCTTTGAGGACAATACAGTGCCACTGACATGGACCACTACCAAAACCTGCGGGTTCTCCTTCACCGCAGCCAACGTGAGTAAAACATTTAAATGTCTTAACCCTCGCAAGGCTGCCGGTCCAGACGGCATCCCCAGCCGCGTCCTCAGAGCATGCGCAGAACAGCTGGCTGGTGTGTTTACAGACATATTAAATCAATCCCTATCCCAGTCTGTTGTTCCCACATGCTTCAAGAGGGCCACCATTGTCCCTGTTCCCAAGAAAGCTACGGTAACTGAGCTAAACGACTATCACCCGTAGCACTCACTTCCGTCATCATGAAGTGCTTCTATCTCAAGGCCATCAGACTGTTAAACAGCCATCACTAACATTGAGTGGCTGCAGCCAACATACTGACTCAAATCTCTAGCTACTTTAATAATAAAAAATTGTAATAAATGTATCACTAGTCACTTTAATCAATGCCACTTTATATAATGTTTACATACCCTACATTACTCATCTCATATGTATATACTGTACTCTATACCATCTACTGCATCTTGCCTATGCCGTTCGGCCATCGCTCATCCATACATTTATATGTACATATTCTTATTCATTCCTTTACACTTGTGTGTAAAAGGTAGTTGTTGTGAAATTGTTATATTACTTGTTAGATATTACTGCATGGTCGGAACTAGAAGCACAAGAATTTCGCTACACTCGCATTAACATCTGCTAACCATGTGTATGTGACCAATAAGATTTGATTTGTGTGTGTGTACGTGGTAAACCTTCAAGCCAGGCCAGTGTCAGTGTTGGAGTGTGTGATGGGGAGAGAACTTGGACCACAACGAAGACGAACCCTGAGAGACAAATCATTGTTTTCGACAGCGTGATATCCAAATGGAGTGCATTTAGTAGTAATTGTTACTAGGCCATTCAGATATACACAAATGCTATGTAAAGTGGAAGGGCTCTATTTGGGAATGGACACATCGCTCATTTCTCTCCCCTCTCTCTCGCTCTGTCATCTGCAGGTGATGCGTTCCTACTTTAAGCGTGCCGACCCGTTCTTTGACGAGCAGGAGAATCACAGTCTGATAGGCGTGGCCAACGTCTTCCTGTCCTGTCTGTTCTATGACGTCAAGCTGCAGTACGCAGTACCCATCATCAACCAGAAGGGGGAGGTAAAGAGAGGCTTCAAGCACTACATACACCAGGGTCGTGTTCATTAGGCACAGTGTAACGAAATGTTTTTGCAACGGAATTTAAAAATGAGCCTTTCTCATTGGACAAGTCAAGGTAGTTCCTCCTTGTTCCAGTCCGTTTATTCCGTTAGTCGCCGAATGAATACGACCCTGTTTCTCAACCAGTGATATCCAACTCTTGTGTTCCAGCCCAGCAGTAACACACCCGATAAAACAAATACTTGTCTAACTTGATGACTGCCCTGACTCGATTGTTTGAAGGAACAAGGCGTCTTGATGTTGTGCTAAAACGAAAGCCTCATTTTGTGGAACAGTGACGATGCAGCACAGAAAACTCCCCTTGTTATGAAATGATTTCACCCATGCCGTTGGTTTTCTTGTAGGTGGTTGGGAGATTACACGTTGAGGTGGTGAGAGTGGCGGGGGGGGTTGAGGACAGCATGGCTGGGGGAGAGGACAACGAGGCCAGCCCTGATGGAGAGGTGCAAGAGAGGAAACTGGTCTGCATGGTGAGTCTATTTCGGATAGGGAGACACTCGTACACACACACAGAAAAGTCCCTTTTTTTAGATGGCTCTTCTGGCTCTCAAAAAAAGAGAAAGCAATATCAGACCTACCAACATGCATGCATTTTCCGTACCAGCTACGCAATTCCCTGTCCATGTAAGCAGGTACAAGATCCAAGTTAAAAGTATGCAGAAATGAATAGGGCCTGATTTTTTAAATATTTTTTATTTGTTTTGTTTTTACATTTGAATAAAAAAGAAATCCCCTGAGTAAATCTTAACATCCCGATTCTCAAGCTGCAACACACAGACATGTACGGAGTTTGTGTCAACGGACATGGAGATTAATACATCATTATTCAACGTAGCTGCCTCCTGTTTGTTGTGATGCTGAGTTTGCCGACTGTCAGCTGTACGTAAACACATGGCCAAATCCCTTTTCGACTCTGTGTGTTGTGGGAAGGTAAACACTGATTGTTTCAAGCTAACGTTAGCGAACATAAGATGGACATTCAGTGGGCTCTAAAGTGCCAGCAGTTCACTCACATTTGCTAGTGAAAGAAATGAAATGCAAATACAAAAAATAACTGGTCACGTTTGTGCGAGTGTGATATACGTTTAATTCTGCATCCCAGTAGTTGTATTTCCCACGTAACATTACGAGGATCAACACAACCTGATTATGATCGACGTCACAAAAAGCTCCCTCAGTACAGACATGCTAAGTGCCTAGGAAATGAAATGAACATTTGAAGGTCTCCCAAAGATTTGTTCTCACCCACTGTTTCCTATCATAGCTTTTCCCTTTTTATTATGGGTAACATGTTTATTTGATACTGATGCTCTGCTTCAAACATTTTTCTTATCATAGAGTGTTTTTTTTTAAATGATCGTGGATAAGACGTTTGTACATTTTGTACCTAAATAAATAACTTTTGAGTTTTTTTTATTTTATTAAACAAATAATAAAAGGCCCTTTGTGTGTTCTTTCTCATTACATCTTGTTAGTGACTATTACCATATGTGTAAATGGAATGCTGTCAAGAAAGTACTCCAACCTTTTATAAACTTAATTTGGTACAATTCTATAATTGCGATCAGACTCACAAACAGCCTGCGCACGAGTTGAATCTTCAATTTGCCGCGCGCATCTGGTCTCTAAAAGGTTGGAGAGGGTTGGCAGGTCTGCAATATCATTTGCTTGTTCTCTCTTGAATCCTATTTAATCACCCAACCCCAACCGTGCTTCTCCTCCAGATCAAGATCCTGCAGGCGACAGGTCTCCCCCAGTACCTGTCCAATTATGTGTTCTGCCAGTACTCGTTCTGGGACCAGGCAGAACCCGTCATTGTGGCCCCAGAGGTGGACCCCTCCGCCTCGTCCCCCAGCAGCAAGGAACCGCACTGCATGGTGGTTTTCGACAGCTGCAAGGTATGACATTAAATGAAAAGTACTTGTATTGCCAAAGTAACAATGTTGAACAGTCCAACAGGCCATAAAAGACATTTACATTTCAATCACGTTGCAGATAGCTTATGTAGCTCAGGATGAAACAGGTAGCCTGGTTAATCTAGTGAACGCAGCATTCAGTCTGGTTTAACCCCAACCCTTCCTACCTCTTTACAGCATGTGTATTATTCCGCTATAGTGTGTTAATGTAATGCTAACGCATCTATGTTCTTTCAGTGGTGTTCTATGCTATTATTTCTGCCCTTTCAAATGCTGTTTTTCTTTCTCTCTATATCTCTCTCTCTATATATATATCTCTCATTTATATCTAATTATCTATATATTAGGAGCTAGGTGTGGCAGTAACAGAAGAGTTTATAGAGTATCTGACAGAGGGGGCATTGGCCATCGAGGTGTACGGACACAGACAAGCAGACTCCGGCAGGAACCCTGCCCTCTGGGACCTCAGCATTATACAGGCCAAGACACGCACACTACGGGACAGGTACACACACACTACGGGACAGGTACACACACACCCAAGGTATGGTGCACTATATGGGTCAGCTATACACACACACAGGACAGGTACATAGTACAGACACACTACACACACACATGGTGGCTGCAAGACAGGTACGCAGGCTACTGGACAAGTACACACACACACACACACACACACATACAGAATGATGCAGCACAAAGTGACACCAACACATATACCAGAGGTTCCATTTCTACAAAAAAGCAACCTTGTAAATGACATATTATGTCCTGTGTCTGTCTCCACCTGCAGGTGGAGTGAGGTAACCCGTCGCCTGGAGATGTGGATCCAGGTGTTGGAGATCAACGAGAACGGAGACTTCATGCCTGTAGAGGTCATACCTGCCAGAGACGTACGCACCGGAGGCATTTTCCAACTACGACAGGTAGGTGTTACCTGTGTGTGTGTGATTTTGTTTCTTCTCATTTTCTCCTGCCAATGTAATGGTGTAATTTAGTTTATATCTATTCAGAACCCTATCTAAAACAATGTGGTTTTTTCCTGTCATCGCAATTTTAAGTAAATATCTTTATTTTCTGTTTAATCAGCAATTCCAAGTTGTTCTTACCTCAGAAAATATCATTTCATACAGGGCCTTCAGAAAGTATTCATACCCCTTGACATCTTCCAAATTTGGTTGTGTTATAGACTGAATTTAAAATGGATTAAATTGAAAAAATGTTGTCACTAGCCATAATGTCAAAGTGGAATTAAGTTGTACATTATTTTATTTTTTACAATGTCTTGAGTCAGTAAATATTCAAGTCCTTTGTTATAGCAAGCATAAAAAAGTTCAGGAGTAAAGATTTGCTTATCAAGTCAAATAATCAATTGCAAAAAGCACTATTGCACTCTGTGTGCAATAATAGTGTTCAACATGATTTGTGAATGACTACCTCATCTCTGTACCCCACACATACAATTATCTGTAAGGTCCCTCAGTTGAGCAGTGAATTTCAAACAGATTCAAAGACCAGAGAGGTTTTCCCAATGCTTCGCAAAGAAGAGCACCTATTGGCAGATGGGTAAAGATTTAAAAAAGCAGACATGAAATATCCCTTTGAAAATGGTGAAGTTATTAATTACACTTTGGGATGGTGTATCTATACACCCAGTCACTACAAAGATACAGGCGTCCTTCCTAACTCAGTTGCTAGTTACATTGTAGTTACTCCACAATAGTAACCTAACTGACAGAGTGAAAAGAAGGAAGCCTGTACAGAATAAAAAATATTCCAAAACATGCATCCTGTTTGCAATAAGGCACTAAAGTAATACTGCAAGAAATGTGGCAAAGCAATTCACTTTTTGTCCTGAATACAAAGTGTTATATTGGGGGCAAATACAACACATTACTGAATACCACTCTCCATATTTTCAAGCATAGTGGTGGCTGCATCATGTTATGGGTATGCTTATAATCGTTAAGAGCTGGGGAGTTTTTTTCAGGATTAAAAAGAAACGGAATGGAGCTAAGCACAGTCAAAATCCTAGAGGAAAACCTGGTTCAGTCTGCTTTCCACCAGACACTGAAAGATGAATTCACATTTCAGCAGGACAATAACCTAAAACACAACGCTAAATCTACACTGGAGTTGCTTACCAAGAAGACAGTGAATGTTCCTGAGTCGCCGAGTTAGTTCTAACTTAAATCTACTTGAAAATATATGACAAGACCTGAAAATAGTTTTATGGTAATGATCAACAACCAATTTGACAGAGCTTGAAGAATTTTGAAAATAATTATGGGGAAATGTTGCACAATCAAGGTGGGGAAAGCTCTTAGAGACTTACCCAGAAAGACTCTTCTATTGACTCAGGGGTGTGAATACTTCATGTAAATGAGATATTTCTGTATTTTATTTTCAATAAATTTGCTAACCTTTTTGAAAACATGTTGGGGTATTGTGTGTAGATGCGTAATAAAAAAAATATTTAATCCATTTTGAATTCAGGCTGTAACAACAAAATGTGCAATAAGGCACTGTACATCTACCATTGAAATGGACAAGCAACGTTCTCCCCACTGTTCTATATTCTGTTGATGCCATGTGTGTCACTCGGGGCTATGCCAAAGGCATGCAATGGAAAGGGGCTTACCAAAACAAATGGCCAAAAGGACTAATTTGAGGTAGAAAGGAGCTCACTTTAATCCATTGTAGAGGATGCGAACAGGTGATTGACGTTAGAACTTCATATCTAATCTCTTCTTCCCTCTTATCCCTCTCCTTCAACCCCACCCACAGGGCCAGTCAAGGCGTCTACAGGTGGAGGTGAGGTCCGTGCAGGATAGCGGCACCATGCCCCTGATAGCTGAGGTGCTGCTGGCCGTGTCAGTGGGCTGTGTGGAGATCAGACAGACTTGCCAGGCCAAGGCCAGCAACGAACCCGTACAGGTAACACACGAACACACATACATACAGTACCTGTCAAAAGTTTGGACACAAATACTCATTCCAGGGTTTTTCATTATTTTTTACTATTTTCTACATTGTAGAATAATAGTAAAGACAAAGAGAAACGACAGACCATCATTACTTTAAGACAGAACTTTGAAACTTTTTCAAGTGCAGTCGCAAAAACAATCAAGATCTATGATGAAACTGACTTTCATGAGGACCGCCACAGGAAAGGAAGACCCAGAGTTACCTCTGCTGCAGAGGATAAGTTCATTAGAGTTACCAGCCTCAGAAATCGCAGCCAATATAAATGCTTCACAGAGTTCAAGTAACAGACACATCTCAACATCAACTGTTCAGAGGAGACTGTGTGAATCAGGCCTTCATGGTCGAATTGCTGCAAAGAAACCACTACTAAAGGACACCAATAATAAGAAGAGACTTGCTTGGGCCAAGAAACACAATCAATGGACATTAGACCGGTGGAAATCTGTCCTTTGGTCTGATGAGTCCAAATTTAAGATTTTTGGTTCCAACCGCCACAGCATTCTGCAGCGCTGCGCCATCCCATCTGGTTTGCGCTTAGTGGGTCTATCATTTGTTTTTCAACAGGAAAATGACCCAACGCACCTCCAGGCTGTGTAAGGGCTATTTGACCAAGAAGGAGAGGGATTGAGTGCTGCATCAGATGACCTGAACTCCACAATCACCTGACCTCAACCCAATTGAGATGGTTTGAGATGAGTTGGACCGCAGAGTGAAGAAAAAGCTGTAAACAAGTGCTCAGCACATGTGGGAACTACTTCAAGATTGTTGGAAAAGCATTCCAGGTGAAGCTGGTTGAGAGAAGTGTGCAAAGCTGTCATCAAGGCAAAGGGTGGCTACTTTGAAGAATCTAAAATATATTTTGACTTGTTTAACACTTTTTTGGTTACTACATGATTCCATATTTGTTATTTCATAGTTTTAATGTCTTCACTATTAATTCTACAATGTAGAAAATAGTAATTAAAAAAAATAAAACCCTTGAATGAGTAGATGTCCAAACTTTTGAGTGGTACTGTATACACATACATTACTACACTGGAAGAAAGAAATGGCTGCCATTTACGAAAGTGTTTTGGACTAATACTATTGTGTATTTTGTTGTTTGTCCCACAGGTGGAAGGTGATGAGATGGACAGCTATCAGGTAAATAATATTAGATTATCTCTACTGAGAGACAGATAGCGGGACAACTCAATGATGGCTTCTGGTGCTATATCGGATTGGTTGGTGTGTGTTCTGTCCAATAGGAGCGTGATCTGGAGCGTCTGCGTCACCAGTGGCTAACGGCTCTCACCAAGAGACAGGAGTATCTGGACCAACACCTTCAGACCTTGGTCAGCAAGCCAGGTAACACAAACACACACACAACAGTCAATGTGTAGTGGAGGAAGTGCTGTATAAGTTTGGGCGGCAGGTCAAAGGGCACAGGAAATGAGGTAGAGGAAGTGGTGGCAGAAAGCACATTCCTCTGATTGCCTACACATCTGTGTGGCATTGAGGAAGAAAGACATTGTTGTGCTCCCTCTACAGAAAAGACCGAGGAGGATATGGAGAGGGAGGCCCAGCTTTTGGAATGGCGTCTGACTCTGACTGAGGAGAGGAACGCGGTAATGGTGCCTTCAGCCGGCAGCGGCATCCCCGGAGCTCCCGCAGAGTGGTGAGAGAGACAGGGAATGTGTGAGTGAGTGTGTGTGAGTGTGTGAATGTGCGTGCGTGCGTGTGTGTGAGTGTGCGAGTGCGCGTGTGTGTGAATGTGTGAATGTGCGTGTGTGTGAATGTGTGAATGTGTGTGAGTGTGAATGTGCGTGAGTGTGTGAATGAGTGTGTATGTGAGTGTGTGAATGTGCGTGTGTGTGAGTGTGTGAATGTGCGTGTGTGTGTGAATGTGTGAATGTGTGAGTGTGTGAGTGAGTGTGTGTGTGTGTGTGTGTGTGCGTGTTTGCAAGAGAGATGGATATAGATGTAGACGGTTCAAACAGTTTTCCTATGGGAAATGTCCATATTATTCAACAAGTGTCTTTGGTCATGTTTCTTTGTTTCTCCAGGGTCCCCCTACCTGGAATGGAGACCCACACCCCTGTGCTTTTCCTGGACCTTAGTGGTAAGTTCTTTCTCTACTCTTATTTTCTTCGTTCTCTCTCTTCTGACTGTTCTAGAGTAACATTACGTCAATCATTGAAAACACTCCCCTACTTTCATTCATCTAGCACCGCATGTCTTTCTCTTACCCTCTTTTTTATCACTCTCTCCCTCTTGCTCTCTCCCCCCCTTGCTCTCCCCCCTCGCTCTCCCCCTCGCTCTCTCCAGCGGATGATTTCAGTTCCCAGGAGGCATTGGAGGTCCCGGAGGCAGGCGGTTGGGACGCCAGTCTGAGCGGAGAGGATGAGGACGACTTCTTCGACCTGCAGATCGTCAAACACTATGATGGAGAGGTAGGCACCAGGTCCTATTCATTAGGGCACACCGTATTGATTTTTTTGCAATGGAAAACCAAAAGCGTTTTTCATTGGGAAAGTCCAAGTAATCACTCTCTGTTTGTGGGCTCTCTTCCATATGATCCCTAATGAACACAACTCTGCTCCTCCCCATCCCCTCTCCACTAGGTAAAAGCTGAGGCGTCATGGGACTCCACAGTGCACGAGTGTCCCCAGCTGAGCCGCGGCGGAGCGTGGCCAGAGCAGAGGGTGTATCTGACGGTACGTTGCGTGGTGCAGCTCAGCCACCCGGCCGACATGCAACTGGTGCTGAGGAAACGGATCTGTGTCAACCTGAACCCGGGCAGACAGGGCTTCGCCCAGAACCTCCTGAAGAGGATGTCCACGCGCTCCACCATCCCCGGCTGCGGGGTCACCTTCGAGGTGGTCTCCAACATCCCCGGGGTGAGCCATACACAGGAAATGTTGTGATTTCTAGTCAGTTACCATGGCTCTTTTTTTGTACAAACTTACTACAATCACTATAGCTCTCAGCTGTTTAAAAATCTGTCCTCTCCTCGCATTCTCCTTCATTGCACGGAGCCAACCTAATGATGCCCTTGGCTTCCACCATATTGTTTTCCTCTGTCAAGTAATGTATTTTAATACAGTATAATAACAATCTATACCATTTCGCTTTTGTCCAAAGCGTCTTAGTCATGTGTGCGTACATCTTACGAAGGGGTGGTCCCGGGAATGGAACCCACGCTCCTGGTGTTGCAAGCACCATGCTCTACCAACTGAGCTGACCAGTGCCGATGAAGGGGAGGAGATTAGGAGGGGACAGATATTTTAGCAATTGAGATCCTGCGTCTTTTTGGCAGCTCTACTAACTCTCCCAGGTCTCTCTCTCCCATCTCTCTCAGGACGCACAGGGTTCAGAGGACAGGGAGATGTTGGCTCGTCTAGCTGCCAGCGCCGAGAACCCCAAGTCGGCCGACAATGAGGCGGCCATCGAGAAATACCTCCGCAGTGTCCTGGCTGTGGAGAACATCCTCACTCTGGACCGACTACGACAGGTACACACTTACACACTGAGGATGGACTGTGTTCAATGTCTGGGTTGAGTTTGACATTTTTTTCAGTGTTTATAAGTTTAACCTGCTAAATAGTTGCAAACATTTCAAGTACTTGTATTCAATTACTATTAAACCAATAGAAACCTTGAATGGAGTACTCGAGCCCATCCCTACTACACACTAGGACCATCTACATAACACTTAACATTTCTGTTGGTCCATCGCAGGACAATTCAGTACGGTTGCTGCTATGGCATGTTCCTGGTTTTGACTGTGTTTAATCGTGTGTGTGTGTATAGGAGGTGGCGGTGAAGGAGCACTTGGCAGGCAAAGGGAAAGGCAACAGACGCAGTCTCAGCTCCCCCAGTGTACACAGGGTAAATGGCACATTCTCTCTACAAAAGTCATGTCTGTTGGGGTACTGGGTCCTTGGTATATTTATTTATTTAATAGGTTTAGGCAGCAGAGGTCTGCCTAATTACATTTTCTTTTTCCTTCCTTCCTTCCTTCCTTCCTTTCTCTTGTTCAGCTCTCTGGCAGCAGACAGGACCTGTCCTCTACCTGCAATCTGGAAAACAAGGTGATTATACAACCCTGTTGAAGCTATACAACTATTAGTGTTCAAACTGAACAAATACAGAGCCTAAATTACATGGATCAATCCCCACATCTTTTAATTCTCTCTCCCCCTTCCGCCCGTTCTCTCGCTCTCTCTCTGCTGTTCTTTTCTCACTTCTCTCCTCCAGAGTCGCTGGGAAAGCCAGCAGGACATCTTCATCACCTCGCCCCAGTTCAGCCGGACTCTGCCTCGCCCCTCGCCCTCCTCCTCCCCACCCACCATGCCCCCACAGAACCAGAGCCAGGACTCAGACCAAGGTAAGGCCCTGACTCCTCCCTCTACACCACTGCTCTACCCTCCCCTCTCGCCCCTCTCCTCTCAGTCTTTCTCCCCCTGAGACTGCTCTGTTAACTGGCTGACTCTACCTCAGTCTTGACATTCACTCTCTCTGTTCTCCTGTCATCCTTCTCTTTTCTGCGCAGTAGACCTCTGGTGTGATTCCATCTCTGTCCTGTGTTTTAATTCGTGCGTGTGTTCGTGCCAGGGTTTCTCTGAATCGGTAATGCAGTGGCTCTGCAAACGTGGAGCGGATATTCTCCACTGCTGGCCGGATCCAGGCGACCATCGCATGAGTCTGAAACCACAGACTGGCCAAACTCGTGTTTCTAAAAATTAATTCAAAGGCACAAAGTCATTTTTCGTTAATTTGTATTTAATTCTAAGTAAGTCACAGACTATATGCGCAATTTACAGACTGTAATGATTTAATACAACTGAATGTTGTTTAAATGCTGAGAGCTTTATGTCCCTACCAGCCTGTTTTGTCGCACTCGCAAATGCTTCACAATGTATATATTGGATGGCTTGAAATAATATAGCCTAAATAATTAATTAGGCTCCCTGTCTGGCTCCTGACCTATTTAGAGTGCTTATATGCTGTTTAATATGACATGTAGCTTATTTGAAATTATGTACACTTCTTACATTCACCTCTTCATGTTTATTCCAATCATTTTCATCCAAATCCATATGGTTTGGTTTCAATACTTCGAAACCAAATGGAAGGTCCAAGTAGTCACAAAAATAGATGGGTGTTGGTTAAATTGTGATTTTAATGGATAGAGCGAATTTGGAGCGGCAGTTTTTTCCCCTGTGATCGGAGTTTTTTTTGCCGGAGCGCTCCATGAGCGATGAGAAGGATTTCCAACTGCTCAACTCCGCTCACATGCTCTGCTCCTAAGTGGGTGGGACTACGCCCTCACAGGGCCACCCATGGCTGTGCCCCTGCCCAGTCATGGGAAATCCATAGATTAGGGCCTAATAAATTTACATAAATTGACTGATTTCCCTAATATGAACTGTAATTCAGAAAAATCTTTTGAAATTGTTGCCTACCTGCCCTAATGGGCTACACACCCAATGCATATGAGTCCGATAAATTTCTCAAATGGCCGGTGAATTCAAATCTTCCCGGTGACGTTGTCCAGCGCCACATTTTCCTAACAGAAACCCTGGTGTGTGCGTGTACCTGTGTTACATACAGTAGTACCATTTTCTGTTTGTTTTTCTTTGTTTGATTTCACTCTCAGCGATGTCATTTTAATGGCTGTGTGGCCAATGAGAACTAATCATTCAGATTAATTTGCAATCTTCATGATTATTTGTACTTCCGGCGCCGACAGAGATGGCCGCCTCGCTTCGCGTCTAGGAAACTATGCAGTTTTTTGTTTTTTTACGTGTTATTTCTTACACTAGTACCCCAGGTCATCTTAGGTTTCATTACATACAGCCGAGAAGAACTACTGAATATAAGATCAGCGTCAACTCACCATCAGTACGACCAAGAATATGTTTTTCGCGATGCGGATCCTGTGTTCTGCCTTACAACCAGTGTAACGGAGTGGATTACATGCAGCGACCCAAAAAAACGACTCAGAAAAAGAGGGAAACGAAGCGGTCTTCTGGTCAGACTCCGGAGACGGGCACATCGTGCACCACTCCCTAGCATTCTTCTTGCCAATGTCCAGTCTCTTGACAACAAGGTTGATGAAATCCGAGCAAGGGTAGCATTCCAGAGGGACATCAGAGACTGTAACGTTCTTTGCTTCACGGAAACATGGCTAACTGGAGAGACGCAATCCGAAGCGGTGCAGCCAGCGGGTTTCTCCACGCATCGCGCCGACAGAAACGAACATCTTTCTGGTAAGAGGGGCGGGGGCGTATGCCTTATGGCCAACGTGACATGGTGTGATGAAAGAAACATACAGGAACTCAAATCCTTCTGTTCACCTGATTTAGAATTCCTCACAATCAAATGTAGACCGCATTATCTACCAAGAGAATTCTCTTCGATTATAATCACAGCCGTATATATCCCCCCCAAGCAGACACATCGATGGCTCTGAACGAACTTTATTTAACTCTCTGCAAACTGGAAACGATTTATCCGGAGGCTGCATTCATTGTAGCTGGGGATTTTAACAAGGCTAATCTGAAAACAAGACTCCCTAAATTTTATCCCAGCATATCGATTGCGCAACCAGGGGTGGAAAGACCCTGGATCATTGTTACTCTAACTTCCGCGACGCATATAAGGCCCTGCCCCGCCCCCTTTCGGAAAAGCTGACCACGACTCCATTTTGTTGATCCCTGCCTACAGACAGAAACTAAAACAAGAAGCTCCCACGCTGAGGTCTGTCCAACGCTGGTCCGACCAAGCTGACTCCACACTCCAAGACTGCTTCCATCACGTGGACTGGGAGATGTTTCGTATTGCGTCAGACAACAACATTGACGAATACGCTGATTCGGTGTGCGAGTTCATTAGAACGTGCGTTGAAGATGTCGTTCCCATAGCAACGATTAAAACATTCCCTAACCAGAAACCGTGGATTGATGGCAGCATTTGTGTGGAACTGAAGGCGCGAACCACTGCTTTTAATCAGGGCAAGGTGTCTGGTAACATGACTGAATACAAACAGTGCAGCTATTCCCTCCGCAAGGCTATCAAACAAGCTAAGCGCCAGTACAAAGACAAAGTAGAATCTCAATTCAACGGCTCAGACACAAGAGGCATGTGGCAGGGTCTACAGTCAATCACGGACTACAGGAAGAAACCCAGCCCAGTCACGGACCAGGATGTCTTGCTCCCAGGCAGACTAAATAACTTTTTGCCCGCTTTGAGGACAATACAGTGCCACTGACACGGCCTGCAACGAAAACATGCGGTCTCTCATTCACTGCAGCCGAAGTGAGTAAGACATTTAAACGTGTTAACCCTCGCAAGGCTGCAGGCCCAGACGGCATCCCCAGCCGCGCCCTCAGAGCATGCGCAGACCAGCTGGCCGGTGTGTTTACGGACATATTCAACCAATCCCTATACCAGTCTGCTGTTCCCACATGCTTCAAGAGGGCCACCATTGTTCCTGTTCCCAAGAAAGCTAAGGTAACTGAGCTAAACGACTACCGCCCGTAGCACTCACATCCGTCATCATGAAGTGCTTTGAGAGACTAGTCAAGGACCATATCACCTCCACCCTACCTGACACCCTTGACCCACTCCAATTTGCTTACCGCCCAAATAGGTCCACAGACGATGCAATCTCAACCACACTGCACACTGCCCTAACCCATCTGGACAAGAGGAATACCTATGTGAGAATGCTGTTCATCGACTACAGCTCGGCATTCAACACCATAGTACCCTCCAAGCTCGTCATCAAGCTCGAGACCCTGGGTCTCGACCCCGCCCTGTGCAACTGGGTACTGGACTTCCTGACGGGTCGCCCCAGGTGGTGAGGGTAGGCAACAACATCTCCTCCCCGCTGATCCTCAACACTGGGGCCCCACAAGGGTGCGTTCTGAGCCCTCTCCTGTACTCCCTGTTCACCCACGACTGCGTGGCCACGCACGCCTCCAACTCAATCATCAAGTTTGCGGACGACACAACAGTGGTAGGCTTGATTACCAACAACGACGAGACGGCCTACAGGGAGGAGGTGAGGGCCCTCGGAGTGTGGTGTCAGGAAAATAACCTCACACTCAACGTCAACAAAACTAAGGAGATGATTGTGGACTTCAGGAAACAGCAGAGGGAACACCCCCATCCACATCGATGGGACAGTAGTGGAGAGGGTAGCAAGTTTTAAGTTCCTCGGCATACACATCACAGACAAACTGAATTGGTCCACTCACACAGACAGCATCGTGAGGAAGGCGCAGCAGCGCCTCTTCAACCTCAGGAGGCTGAAGAAATTTGGCTTGTCACCAAAAGCACTCACAAACTTCTACAGATGCACAATCGAGAGCATCCTGGCGGGCTGTATCACCGCCTGGTATGGCAACTGCACCGCCCTCAACCGTAAGGCTCTCCAGAGGGTAGTGAGGTCTGCACAACGCATCACCGGGGGCAAACTACCTGCCCTCCAGGACACCTACACCACCCGATGCTACAGGAAGGCCATAAAGATCATCAAGGACATCAACCACCCGAGCCACTGCCTGTTCACCCCGCTGTCATCCAGAAGGCGAGGTCAGTACAGGTGCATCAAAGCTGGGACCGAGAGACTGAAAAACAGCTTCTATCTCAAGGCCATCAGACTGTTAAACAGCCACCACTAACATTGAGTGGCTACTGCCAACACACTGTCAATGACACTGACTCTACTCCAGCCACTTTAATCATGGGAATTGATGGGAAATGATGTAAATATATCACTAGCCACTTTAAACAATGCTACCTTATATAATGTTACTTACCCTACATTATTCATCTCATATGCATACGTAGATACTGTACTCTATATCATCGACTGCATCCTTATGTAATACATGTATCACTAGCCACTTTAACTATGCCACTTGGTTTACATACTCATCTCATATGTATATACTGTACTCGATATCATCTACTGTATCTTGCCTATGCTGCTCTGTACCATCACTCATTCATATATCCTTATGTACATATTCTTTATCCCCTTACACTGTGTATAAGACAGTAGTTTTTTTGGAATTGTTAGTTAGATTACTTGTTCGTTATTACTGCATTGTCGGAACTAGAAGCACAAGCATTTCGCTACACTCGCATTAACATCTGCTAACCATGTGTATGTGACAAATAAAATTTGATTTGATTTAGTACGTGGTAAAATCATCTTTATTTTATTATGTTCAATTATTTTCATTTATTTTTTGTCATCTCTCTGACCTGGTCCAGCCACGTTTTATTTTTTTTGTAATTTCCTGGGCTTGCTTTTCAACTTCCTGTCTTAATCTCTCGTACCTCCCCCACCTTCCAAACCTTCTCTTGCCCTTGCTCTTTTGCTCCTGCTCCTCCCTTTCTTCTCCTCCCCTATCTTTTCTTCCTGCCCCTCACCCTCTTTTTTCCTCCTCCCTCACCGGTTCTCCCCTCAGGTCGTTCAGGGCTTGCTGCCTCTTATCTTTCAGTCAAAGCCCTGGTGCCGCAGATGCCCAAGCTACTCAAGTCCCTGTTCCCTGCCCGCGAGGACAAGAAGGAGCCACTGCGCCCCTCGCCCCACTCTCTACAGGTAGGGCTCACACACACCCCACTGACCTTAGGTAACCAAGTGACATTTGAACTATCACCAATGGTCACCCCCCACAGCTGATTCAAATCATCAAAGCATGACGAGTAGGTTATTTGGTATAACGTGCACCCAGGTGGTGTGGGGGGGGTATGACCGTGTTTGGGAAACCCTGTTGTAACCCCACTGAAGCCTTTCCCATTTTCTGGGATTCCCCCAAATAAACCAAACCATGTTTCTAGCCACAACACCAATCAGTAAACTGTGAGCCCAGAGAAAATGTATGGTTGATGTGGGTCTATACTCCACTGTAGTTCAGTCTCCTCATCCTCTGACTCCCAAATGAGTGCTGAAATCCATGCCTTCTTTTCAATGTAGCCTATTTTTCCTTTTTTTTTCTCTCCCCATAATATGACATGATGATTTGCTCAATTCATCCATCAGGCATTTTACCAGGTACTGCTATCACAATAAGGCCTATCAATTTCTGCATTTGAGTGGAATGGAGTAAAGTGGAGATGGTTTTTAGAGCATTCGGAGGAAATTGTGTCTAAAATAGTGAATGTTACGTTCAGCTTCCAGCAGAGCTGACAAAACACACTCTTGTGTTACAGGTTATAAGACGAGCTACTCTCAGAGAGACACTGTTCGATACACTGCAGCGCTGAAATGATTCCCACCTGCCACTTGTGATTTAGAGTTGTTTTACACAGTGGGGTACGGGCACACCTGGGGTGGTGAAGCTGGGGATAGAGCGATCTGGAGCTGTCTATTGGGATTATGGTCATTATTGCACTGTGATACAATGGCTTCTAACAGCCTACCAATCAGCTCTAAACAAACTCTTGAAAAAAAAGCTGTTTGACCAGATACAATGCTATGTCTCTGTGAACAAATTAACAACAGACTTTCAGTATGCTTATAGAGAAGAGCACTAAACATGCACTGCACTGACACAAATGGCTGAAAAAAGACTTCAGTGCAGCCTTTCATATTATTGACCATAATCTGTTATTGAAAACATTTCTGTGTTATGGCTTTATATCCTTGGTTGAGAGCTATCTATCCAATAGAACACAGTGGGGTTTTTTTCAATGGAAGCTTCTGTAAAGTGTGGTATTCCGCAAGGCAGCTTTCTTGGCCCTTTACTGTTCTCTATTTTTACTAATGACCCACCCCTAGCATTAAACAAGGTGTTGCAGTCAGTTTTGGAATGGGTGGGTAGTAATAAACTAGTCCTAAACATATCTGAAACTAAAAGCATTGTATTTGGTACAAATCATTCCCTAAGTTCTAGAGCTGAATCTTGTAATTAGTGACGTGGCTGTTGAAGAGAATACACTTCTTGGTTTCACTGTACATTTGTAAATTGTCATGGTCAAGGCATATTGATTAAATTGTTGTAAAGATGGGGAGAGGACTGTCTGTGATTAAAATATTTTCAGCATTTTTAACACCTCAGTTGACCAAAGAAGTCCTGCCAGCTCAAGTGTTATCTAATCTTGACTTCTGCCCAGTGATTTGGTCCAGTGCTGCAAAGAATGACATTGAAAAGCTACAGCTGGCCCAGAACAGAGCAGCACATCTTGCCTTTCAATGTCAGTCTCTCTTGGCTCAAAGTAGAGGAGAGATTGACTGCATCAATTCTTGTGTGAAAAATTGTGTTGAAGATACCAAATTGTCTGTATATAGCTCTGACAGACATACTTACCCCACCAGACATGCCACCAGGGGTCTCAAGGCAACATGTTATATAGAGCCATAATCCAGGCTTCTTACCATGTGGACTGGCTGTGCCAAAAATAAAAAATACTTTATTTGTTATCATTTAAGAACAGGCACCACACCCTAATAGAGTATTTTTTTTTGCACTAGATTGTAAGAAATGGCAGTTACATGTTTTCAAAAATGCTAAAACCTCAGAGCCAGTAGTTGTGAAAGTGGTCCCCGAAAATTGCGTACTACATCACATATGTGCAGATGTGTGCACCCTGTCATTGCTCTCTCTCTCTGGCTCTGCTGTGTATTTCTTGCTACCTGTCACTCAATTGGCGAGGGGTTGAATATCATTGGCTGGAACATGAAATGGCCCACTTGGGGGGGAATGTAGGGAAAATGGCGCAGCACAGCTTCGAGAAAACAGTCTTTCAAACTAGAGATTTCGTAGGTAATTGAGGTAAAACAGTAATTCTACTCAGATTATGGATGTATGAAGTACACATTGACACATCCAGCCCTAAGCGGGAAATTTGAAACATACTAGTTGTCAAAGTACCGGAGCATGTCTTTAAGGCGTATGTACACTTTATGTACAAAAGTATGTGGACACCCCTTCAAATTAGTGGATTCTGCTATTTCTGCCACACCGTTGCTGACAGGTGTATAATATTGAGCAAACAGCCATGCAATCTCCATAGACAAACATTGGAATGGCCTTAATGAAGAGCTCAGTGACTTTCAACGTGGCATCCTATGAAAGAATGCCACCTTTCCAACAAGTCAGTTTGTCAAATGTCTGCCCTGCTGCCCCGGTCAACTGTAAGTGTTGTTATTGTGAAGTGGAAATGTCTAGGAGCAACATCGGCTCAGCCGTGAAGTGGTAGGCCTCACAAGCTCACAGAACGCGGGACCGTCAAGTGCTGCATTTCAATGTAAGGTATAAGGAAAGCTTATAGAAGTCTATGGCTTTGTCCCAATCATCTTTCCTGCCATGATTTGAAATTACCAGTATTACCATTTAGTCCATACCTTGACCGATCCATTGGTTTTAGACCTGTTATATTTGGCGCATGTGACAAATAAAATTGTATTTGATTTTCTGAAATGCGTAGTGCATAAAAATTTGTCCTCGGTTGCAACACTCACTACCGAGTTCCAAACTGCCTCTGGAAGCAACGTCAGCACAATAACTATTCATCGGGAGCTTCATGAAATGGGTTTCCATGGCCAAGCAGCCGCACACAAGCCTAAGATCCCCATGCCCAATGCCAAGTGTCAGCTTGAGTGGTGTAAAGCTCACCGCCATTGGACTCTGGAGCAGTGGAAACGCATTCTCTGCAGTGATGAATCATGCTTCACCATCTGGCAGTCCAACGGATGAATCTGGGTTTGGCGGATGCCAGGAGAACGAATGCATAATGCTAACTGTAAAGTTTGGTGGATGAGGAATAATGGTCTGGGGCTGTTTTTCATGGTCGGGCTAGGTCTGTTAGTTCCAGTGAAGGGAAATCTTAATGCTACAGCATACAATGACATTCTAGACGATTCTGTGCCAGGCCTAATTACCCAACATCAGTGCCCGACCTCACTAATGCTCTCTTGGCTGAATGGAAGCTAGTCCCCCGCAGCAATATTCCAACATCTAGTGGAAAGCCTTCCCAGAAGAATGGAGGCTGTTATGGCAGCAAAAGGGGGACCCAACTCCATATGAATGGCCATGATTTTGTAATGAGATTTTTGAAGAGCAGTCCACATACTTTTGATCATGTAGTGTAATGTGCAGTAATGTATGTTTGCATGTAAGTCTGCTTGTCTTGTATTTAAATATATGTAAATTCGAAAGTATTTTTTTGTTTGTAATGTCTTTTTTGTGGTGTCGGACCCCAGGAAAACAAGCTGTCGCTAATGGCGATCCCAATAAAAATCTAAATGTAAGCTTCAATGGAGGCAAAATGTGAATGGTTTAACACAGAAGGCGAACTACTACTCCCTACATCTCTCCAAGAATTTGGTTCTTTCCCCATCTTCTCGAGCTGTCTAGTGTTATAATGGCGCCTCGTAAGCATTGCTCTAAGGCAGGGCTGTCAAACTCATTCCATTGGGGGCCCTAGTGTCTGCTGGTTTTTGGCTTGTCCTTTCAATTAAAACCTAGACAACCAGGTGAAGGGGGAAGCAAAAACCCTCAGAGACTCGGCCCTTCCGTCGAATGAGTTTCACACACGTGCTCTAAGGTAGTGCAGGGTTTCCTAAACTCGGTCCTGGCCCCCTGGTGCACATTTTAGTTTTGTGTCCAGCTGATTCAAATAACCAACTCATCATCAAGCTTTGATTATTTCAATTAGGTGTGTAGTGCTGGGGCAAAAAAACAAAACATGCACCAAAGGGGGGACAGGACCAGGACCAAGTTTGGGAAACCCTGAGGTAGAGGAACATAAAAACAATTGGACAGAAAAGAATTGTACATCTCTTTCTAATAATTTATTTTTATTTTTTAGCTGGAACAATTGTCTAAATGGATGAACAACATGAGCGGTTTACATAGAGAAGTGCTTTCTTACATCACTTGTCTGTAAAGTAGTTGATGGGTTGCTTATTTAATACCATGTCTATAGCCTATACAATAAAGTCTAAAGTTGCTGAACACTATGTTGGTCTGGCCCAGCCAAGCTTGCTGTTTAATTTCCATATAGACAAGATGTATTGCCAATGCAGTAAGATGTAGCAATGCCATGGTTCCACTTCTGTCAACGCTGCATTTGTTAGTCACGCTTTAAAGACCGATAATGCCACAATGGATTAAACAAATATTCTGTATGGATTAAAACCATTTTTGTGAAGAGCCGAATATAATCGGCTGAGCTTTTTGGATTTTATATTAAACTCTTAGTTATGTATAATGTGAAAAATACTTATGTATTTCATTGAAGTGTTTCTTCTTTCCCATTGAACATAGTTGTGTTTCTCTCTCTCTCTCTCTTCCTGGCAGCACATGCCTCGTATCATCATGCAGACGACAGGGCCTGAAGACAGCAGGATCCGGATAGAACCGGTAAGTTCCAGTCTAGTTGTAGTTAGTTTAGACATCAGTCTAGTTTGAGTTGGTTAGAGATTTACAACAACTCTTCAGGCTGAGACAGTGTGTTGACCATATATTTCTGTGGTATTGACTGTAATATGAAGCTATGGTTGGTAGTAAGCTAGTGGATCTGAGGATCTCATTACGAGGATGATGATGGTGGTGGTCAAGGGGGTAACGATAGGCAGGCAGTATGATGTCATGGTTTGCTCCGGTCAGTCTTGAGTTGGGTTGAATAATTCTTAAATCCCTGTCTGAGGTGTGATTGCCATTGCCGTCAATTCCCCGTAGGTTGCTATGGTAGCGAGGACAGCCCTGATCCCGGCCCTGACCAATGACAGGTGGTCGGAGTCCCCTGAAGCCACTCCTGTTCCGTCCTCCCAACACGACCCGCATGACTACCCCCTCAGCCCCATCAGCGAGGCTTCCAGTGGCTACTTCTCCACTAGTGTTTCCACGGCAACCCTGTCCGAGGTTTCTGCCGGCGGCGACCACCCCACCACCCCCCTCCGTCCATCCTCCTCCCTCACCCTCCTAGAGGCAGGGGTGAGGCTGAAGGGGAGTAGTGCTCCTGAAACTACATTACCCAGAACCCATCCGCAGCAGCGAGCTGACCGGAACGGTGTTACTGCTGCATCTCCTCAGTACGAAAACAAAATGGCCACCACTGGTCCCGGCTCCAACGTCAACAGCGTGGTGACAGGCAACAAGCCCTTCTCAGTGCAGAGGGTGTGCACGTCGGACCTGAAGTCGTTGCAGGAGCGTGTCCTTGGGGAGGAGGAGGGAGGAAGAGGAGGACAAGGGAGTCTGGAGAGGTTGGAGATCATCCTGGACGATGAGGACGGCGGTCGCGACTTCGTGTTGCCTGACTGGCTGAGAGAAGGGGCGTGCGTGTCGGTGGGAGCCAATAAGGGCGGGACGGTGCGCTACGTGGGCAACACGAAGTTCGCAGAGGGCGTGTGGGTCGGGGTGGAGCTCGACTCGCCCTCAGGTGTGTGTTTACTGTTCACAAAGGAATCGCATGACTTAACATAATGACATCATAAGCAATGGAATTTAAGGAAGTAACCTGAAAACGTAGAGGGCCCTGTCCTTGTCCGCATGCATACACATCAAAGTAGGCAGTGTTTAGGAAATTCAAAGTACTAAACAAACTCTCTTCCTTGTCTAACCCCTTATTCCCTCCTCTTTCTCCTTCCTTCCCCTCTTTCCAGGTAAGAACGACGGCTCCGTAGGCGGGCACCACTACTTCCGCTGTAACCCTGGTTACGGCGTCCTGGTGCGTCCCGACCGAGTGTTCAGACGGGACCGTTCCACCAAATGGAACCTGGAGAATCGCCGCAGTGGCGAGTGCTACCAACCCGTTTTACGGGGAGAGTCCACTAACAGGAGAGGGGAGAACCGCAAGTCCTGGAGCAGTTGAACTGGAGAGAAACAGGCCTTGGTGGGAGAGACTTTTAATCCTCACACCACTTTGTCTCCTGGCTCGGATCAACTAGAAAACCCACACATTCTTTTTATCCTGTTTCTAAGCCTCCGTCTCCCTCAGACTCCTATCAATTTCCCCCTAACTATGCAATACTACCACATCTAATGTAACAACGGTCCCTGTCCCCTACCCACCATCCACCCACAGCTTGGCAACACTACATCAGTACTGTGCCCTCTCCTGGCCAAGAGATGCTAGGCTGGGTTTCTGTATCAGCACTTTGTGACATCTGCTGATATAAAAAGGGCTTTATGAATACATTTGATGAATACAGGCTGATCCTGTGTTGGCTTGACTGCCCATGCCTCTGTCTCACTACAGGGAAACACCCATAGGGATCTGTCTGGATTCATTTCAATAGGGAAGACTTTTACTCAACCTTTTCCTGGTGCGCTGTCTCCCTATCTGGATGCAGCACTGGTGGCGCCCCCTGTGGCATGGATTGGGCACAGCACCTGAATGGTTCCACAGCACCTGAAGTGTGACTATACAGAGTGCTGCTGTCTGTATGAAGTGAATCACGGGGCGACCAATGGAGAATGTTTCTTCTCGGGCCAAGGTTCAGGATCCATAATGATGAGAACTTTTTCTGATGTCATCAAACTGGTCACCTCGAGAATCCTTCTGAACGAATGAGGCTCTATTCCACCAGACTTGGACTGGAACCCCCGACCCCTCTTTTTCAACGGAACTGTTAATTTTACACACACCCCTCTTTTTCAATGGAACTGTCCCTTTATACTAATTTACTAAAAAGTTACTATATCCGTTTCCCACATGTGGAGTCATTTATCTGAAATGATCGATTCTTCCAGAATGTGCCTTCATGATGAGTTTATTTTTCGTTGTAATATATTTGTTAGTGGGTTTTATTAGATTTTCACCCTCTGTTGAACTTTGATGAGAATGCCTTGTGTAAGGTGATCTCAGGGACTGCAGAGTGGACAGGAACGTGTATGTGGGTGCGCCTGTGTGTGTGTTTTAGAAGTTTGGCCCTTAAAGGCCAAATTTACCCATGGCAATGTTGTACAGTGGACAAAAAAACTGTGTGTGTGTGTGCATGTTTTCGGCTAATCTGAAAGGTGAAGCATCGTTGTTATGATGACGTGGTTTCTGCAACAGTCATTGGCGCTGGTTTTAAATTGTAAGTGGAGAAGTAGGTTGAAAGATGGTTCCATTATGAGAAGAAGCCCAGTGTGCAAAATTGGTCAAAAATACATATTTTGCTCATAGGGAGGAGATTTCGCACAGTAGAAGTTTATCCCTAGTTTGGTGGTGACTCTAGTGATCTGTGTTAGAAAAATGGGTGCCTATGGTTTTAGAACGGTTTGAGGAAGTAGCAGTGGCATATATGTATGGTGTGTGTGCTGGACTGTACTGCTGGTGTTGTGTAACGTTGTATCAATGTTTAACGTCATGTAACGTGTGGAGCGGAAGTTGGATGAAAGCTGGTCTTTGATTTGTGTTTGGGGGAACATCTCTTCTACGCATGCGTTCACCTGTTATTTTCAGAATCAGGTCTGTAATGGGGTCTGAAATGTACATACTGACACAATGACTTTGGGAGATGAAGGGAATCAAGAATGGAAGCATATTTTTTTTGTTACATTTAAAAAATATATAGTTTCAAAGCTTTAGGAGCAAATTTGTTTGAATGCAAATTCCAGGTTGAGAGATGAAGGATGTGTAATGAGGGACACTATGGAGTTTTAATTTATGTTTAATTGATCCCTCGTAAATCGTTTTCATTAGACAGAAGTTTCATTAAAATAAACTGTGCGCTCTCACCTAGTGAGCTGAGTCACAAGCTCTGACAGGACTCAATGTGTGTTAAAGGGATACTTCACCCAAATTCCAACATTACACATTGGTTTCCTCACCCTGTAGTCTATGGACAAGGCATGACAACAACCCATGCTTTAATCCCATATTAGCATTCTTTGCACATATCCAAATCATCAGTATCTACAATTGCTTGTGAAACTGAATAAAGTCACTTGTAAAATGTTTTGTACATGATGCGCAACAAACGCTCTTATCAATCCCATGACTTGAATGGAATTTGTGCCACCAATGCTAACATGTGGAAACGGTGCCAGGGAAACTAAACCAAAGCATGGATTGCTGTCATACCTTGTTCCATCACCCTGTAAGCAGTCTATGAACAATGTCATTTTGTTATGACTATACCTTTTAACACTAGTCCATTCAGCAAGCATGGCGTGAAGTCACAACATAAATGATCTATCTGTAAGACATACTCCGTCGCCCCAACGCTATGCCATTTCTTTAATAAGAAAGGTCTAAATTTGCTATGACATATAGATATATATTGTAATGGTTGACATATGCCTTTATCATGTGAAAAAGACTAAGCCTTTTAAATTATACTGAAAAACATTGATTGCACAAGTAATTATATGAGGAATGATGCTGCTATAGCAACTGTAATATAACTGTAAAGTGATCTGATCATTGGTATTATAAGTCCTTATCGGGAGTTAATCTTGATTATAGTCTTGATTTTTAGCCTTAAACACCACTTGAGATGGGACCGAGTAAGGAGGAGTTGTCAATGGGCCGATGACTGGCCAGTTGGGAGATATAGTCCAGTAGATGGGATGAGCAAGTGTTTTATTTGTCATGGTTGCCTTAAGTACTTTACCCGATTCGCTCAGACCCATTACGTTGCTGTTAGCAGAGCTAGGGTGTTTTTCTAAAGTTGTTTGTCATGGTTGAGTTGGTGTCAAGCTTTTAACTGAGTGATCATCATTGTGCTAATATAAGGAATGGAATTGAGTTTGAGGGTATGTGCGTGTGTCGTACAGTAGATGTGTGTTATATGAAGATTGTGAGAGCAGGTAGGTTGTGTTTAGACAGGCAGCCCAATTCTAGTCTTTTTTTCCCCCACTAATTGGTCTTTTGACCAATCAGCTCTGAAAATGAAAAAGATCAGAATTCGGCTGCCTGTCTAAACGCAGCCATAGTGTATCGGATGGATTTGGCCTCAGTTTTATCGTGTCCATGCTTCTTTGCACAGAGACCGAAAAGTGGTTAAGATCACTTCAGGCTTATCTAGTTCTTTATTTCCGTGCCTCGCTCTTTCTTTCTCTCATACTCTTTCTCATCAGGAAGTCAGAGACACGCAAGTAGCTCTGATTCAAACCCATTTCATTATTCGGTAGCTTTTACCGGTTTGTATTTCCAACTGTTAGCTCTTTAACGAGATGTGGAGTTTCCTAGTTCAGACTAGCACGTGTCATAAGTACTTAATTACTTGATCATGTGAGACTGTATGCGCTCAGAACCACATTTTCTATTGAGTTTGACCGTTATCGACTGTCTATACTTGATTAAGGATATATCCATACAGTTACCGTATCATTCCACAGAAGGCATGCTCTGTGTTTTAAAGAATAAGCAAGGCCCGGGGGGGATTTCAAGAGTATATTTGTTTATCTTCCTTTCCAATATATACATATCCTATATATCTCTATCTATGGCAACACAGGCTCAGAGCAATATGACACCTGCCTTTACGTGGCCTTCAGTCAGTCTTCACGTCAATCTGTCTGTCCCTCTCTGGGTTTAATAACTAACTACTTTCTCCAGACTACCAAGTCTGGCAATGCGAGACTCCATAACTAGAAACCCTCAAACTCCAGCCATGGAGAAACCTGTGTAATATTAGACTGTTCCTTCACACTACATGTGGCTTGTCCATAGCCAGCAGTGGACCACATCAGACAAACTACCACTGTACAAAGTCGGGCGCTGGCTTATGTGCCAATGGAAGCTCATGTCAGTAGAGGGTTCTAATGGGGAACCTGTCTGTTTTCCCCAACACAGACATCAACTAGAGTAGAGCTTCTTTACCCCCAACTCTCACCGGCCACATTCCATTTCTGTGCTGAGCTCCCATCGCTCAGGTGTTCAACACTAAAGCGGTAAGGGACAGAAATGGAATTGGGCCGGATCTTCAGACTGTTTGTGCAACTCTTCTTCTACAACGGTTGCTTCTGAAATGGCACCCTATAGTATTATATTCCTGTAGTGCATAGAGAATAGGGTGCCATTTTAGACATACTGACTGACCTAAGACCAGCTCTGGTCTGTGCCTCGTCCTGGAGTTATCAATAATAGTCCTCAATGATTTGCGTATCTTGATTCTGTTCTGCCAGTTGTCATGAAGTGTATTATTTCACTATATCTGTGGGAGCGAATGGGTGTATGTGTATATATAAAGACTTAAAAATCTGGGCACAAGTTTGGATTTTGATTAATTTAATTCTCTGCTGAAATCCAAAGAATAATCATTTATTATAATCATTTATAATTTTCTTTTTTATTGTCTGGACAATTATCTCCCTGTAAAGGAAGGAATAAAAAAAATGAATTGATTTACAGATTTGTATCATCTGCAGGGTTTTTTTACGAGACTAATCTTCCATCATTAAGTGCAGAATGCTAATTTGAGCTCCTGATGCCAATTGATACACATTGAGAGCTAGACTTTAGTTGCTCACAAAACACAGACCCATTGTTCATCTTTCTTTATTCTTTAGTAGGTACAATACTAAAATAAACAAGTTAACAAAATGTTTTTCAAACAAATGCAACAAAAGGCATATAGATTTCTACATATTAATTACAGAACAGTCTACTGTCCAAAAAAGGCACTAAATTCTGAAATAGAAGATAACAGGACTCGTTTAACTATTTCAAATCTGATACAACAGTGATTTCAATCATTTATATTCATTTCATCTTCTAGAATATTTGTTATTTCATGTATTCACATTATGTATGAATGAGGACTGGCAATAGCTGTTCCCTCACAGTTTTAAAGGCAAAACCCCTCCCACAGAGGTTAATGGTCATTATTGAGTAGCAGTCCTTTAGCAAAGATGTTTTCACCTGGTTTTGTATACAGTACCAATTTAATTTGTAGATTTGACAGATTCATCAAATTCTGGGTGATGCCAAAGAACCAAATCTTGTGCTAGCTCGCTACTTGATATGGCGTTAACAATTGTTAAACAGTCTCGAGAGTCTAGTAAAGAGCTCAGAAACCTGAAGGATAAGTTTTGCCTTTGATGATAGAGTACAATAGGGCAATGAAAAACACGGTAGTTTGGGGCCGACTCAGACCCGAGTTATGCGTGCATAAATGGAACTTTATTCCCCCTATTCTACACTTTCCAATATTTAATGGATTGAACAATTGAATATGGCAACTTTCAGGATTAATATTTACTATTTTTGATTCACCAACCTATCATGCTTAAAGGCTCTCCAAACCTGTTTTATTATTTATAAATACTTTCCTAACCCTAAATAATACACAAGATCAGAGTATTTTTAAATCTACCGATTGGTGCTGAAAATGAGATTAATATGCATGCATTTACATGGCCTTTCATCGATCCATATATTCTAGTGCAGGGATGGTCAACTCCAGTCCTCTGGGGCCGGAGTGGTGTCACTTTTGGCCCATGCCTAACAAACACAACATGCTGAATAAACTAATTGCATTCTAAACTGAAGATCTTGATTATTGGAGTCTGGTGTGTTAAGTGTCACACCAATCATGCCCCCCAAGGACTGGAGTTGCCCATCCCTGTTCTAGTGAGTGTCAAATTTAAAGTTATGGCTTTAGATAAATGTACTGAAAACCCTATTGACTGAAAACTCCAAGAGAAAATCAGCTGGCCAGAAAGTGGGAGGGTTTTCAGCAGTTGAGTTAAATGTATTCAGTGTGCACAAGGGAACCACGCCTGAAAAGCCCTTTATGCACCTACATAAAAGGTAAGTCTAAATACTAACTACTGAGAAGGGCTTAGGAAAGGCGTACATTTACGAAGTCTGAATCGGGCCCACTGCATATCAAAATGGAAAAACAAAAAACATGATTTCAATGATTAATCTCATACTATACATTTCTGCTTGCCAGAGTTTTACACATGGAAAGATTTAAGTAACAAATCGAAAATAAAATGTTTTTTTTTCTGCCTCAGTCTTATCTTGTAAGATACATATTTGATACAGAACAAAGCACTAGGTGTTAGTGGAACCTCAGAAGCAGCAGAAACAGGTCAGCTTGGCTGTCATTTCATATATATTGGCCTACTAAAAAGGGACAGTTCACCCAAACATCAATTGTGAGTCATCTCTGCAACTTGGTCAGCTAACAGTATGTCACGAGACACTAACGTTTTCCAAACATCTCAATACCTCAGAAGCAGGGGTTGGAACCAATTATTTATTAGTTTAATTCTGAACAGAACCATATTTTTTTGTTGCGTTCCTCTGTTCCCACAGAGGTTTGAACGGGAAAAACCGTTACTTTTTTAATGTCGTTCTTTCTGTTCTTTTTTTAAACTTCTGAAATCGAGTGGGGGGAGAGAGCGAGAGGATGGCTTGAAGCGCTGGGCATCTTATGACATGCATTATCTGAATTAGGCCCACAGAATTATACATGTGGAGGAGTGGCATTTATGGAGGAACTTTTATTTTCAAAGAGTTGGCTTAATGTTGGACCAGAGCTAGCTAACAAGCTTGTGTGTGAAGAGCGGCACCAGAATTAAAATAAAAACACATCTTACCTTTTGGTAGTTAATAAATCCAATGTGAAACGTGATAACCAACATTGAACAGGTTAATCCATTCTTCTCTAATTACAAATAGCTCTCCCTAATTTCTGAATCACACTTGGAACGTCAGTAGGCTACAGTAAACAATACTTCGGATGGGGAGGGGCAGGTAGCCTACACGCACACTAGCAAAGATTTTCAGCTGGCAGGGAGGCAGACACCGGAATAAGTTTCTTAATGACAGAGTGAGTGCTTTGCATAGGCGGTTTGTTGCGCGACAGAGAAAATGAACGGAACGTAAAATAGCATTATTAGCCGGATCCCATGGTTTTAAAATAACAGTATAGATCACCTTCGTTCTGATTCTGTTTGTTGTTTATGTTCCCTGAACTGGTTCCAAGCCCTGCTCAGAAGTGGTCTAACAATAAACTGGGACCATATCCCACCATGACTGTTGTGTGGAACTGGCAAGGAGAAAGTTTCTCAGTAGTTTGGGATTGAGGTCTGCTGATTTCATCATAACAGGAACCTACACAACAAAATCACGTTTGAATCTGGTCAACTTGAATTTGAACTACCCCTTTTAAGGTACAAAAAAAAAAAAAAAAAAGGCTATTCACCTACAACTTATTTCACATTAAAAGCAGCGACCTGGGAGTGGGGGAACCTAGCTTATAAGGAAAGGTAGACCTAACACTTGACCCCTTACCTTTTGAACCTGTGTCAGCCAACAGATCAGTCTCTCTTCCTCCTATTGCTTGCCTGGTCTGTCAATCACTCAGAACGACCAATAAGCTACGAGGGCAGGAAACTCAAGCCCCATAGTAGCTACTCCCATAAAGTGACTTATTTTTAAAAGAGAAAATACAATTTAAAAGAAAGTATCTTAGATAACAGCTTGTGTTGAAGACGTCATGGCATATAAAGGATAGAAAAATAAGTGTTTGCATTACTCCCAGTACTAAGAATAATAGGGACCACAGGCAGCCGCTGGCACCTTAATTGGAGAGGATGGGCTCATAATAATGGCTGGAACGGAATGGTTTCAAACACATGGTCCATGAGTTTGATACCTTTCAATTTACTCCATTCCAACCATTATTATGAGCCTTCCTCCCCTCAGCAGCCTCCTGTGATAGGGACATTGCCAATCAAGGGTGCATTGGAAATCTTAAAATACACTGCTCAAAAAATTAAAGGGAACACTAAAATAACACATCCTAGATCTGAATGAATGAAATATTCTTATTAAATACTTTTTTCTTTACATAGTTGAATGTGCTGACAACAAAATCACACAAAAATTATCAACCCATGGAGGTCTGGATTTGGAGTCACACAAAATTAAAGTGGAAAACCACACTACAGGCTGATCCAACTTTGATGTAATGTCCTTAAAACAAGTCAAAATGAGGCTCAGTAGTGTGTGGCCTCCACGTGCCTGTATGATCTCCCTACAACGCCTGGGCATGCTCCTGATGAGGTGGCGGATGGTCTCCTGAGGGATCTCCTCCCAGACCTGGACTAAAGCATCCGCCAACTCCTGGACAGTCTGTGGTGCAACGTGGCGTTGGTGGATGGAGCGAGACATGATGTCCCAGATGTGCTCGATTGGATTCAGGTCTGGGGAACGGGCGGGCCAGTCCATAGCATCAATGCCTTCCTCTTGCAGGAACTGCTGACACACTCCAGCCACATAAGGTCTAGCATTGTCTTGCATTAGGAGAAACCCAGGGCCAACCGCACCAGCATATGGTCTCACAAGGGGTCTGAGGATCTCATCTCGGTACCTAATGGCAGTCAGGCTACCTCTGGCGAGCACATGGAGGGCTGTGCGGCCCCCCCAAAGAAATGCCACACCCACACCATGACTGACCCACCGCCAAACCGGTCATGCTGGAGGATGTTGCAGGCAGCAGAACGTTCTCCACGGCGTCTCCAGACTCTGTCACATGTGCTCAGTGTGAACCTGCTTTCATCTGTGAAGAGCACAGGGCGCCAGTGGCGAATTTGCCAATCTTGGTGTTCTCTGGCAAATGCCAAACGTCCTGCACGGTGTTGGGCTGTAAGCACAACCCCCACCTGTGGACGTCGGGCCCTCATACCACCCTCATGGAGTCTGTTTCTGACCGTTTGAGCAGACACATGCACATTTGTGGCCTGCTGGAGGTCATTTTGCAGGGCTCTGGCAGTGCTCCTCCTTGCACAAAGGCGGAGGTAGCGGTCCTGCTGCTGGGTTGTTGCCCTCCTACGGCCTCCTCTACGTCTCCTGATGTACTGGCCTGTCTCCTGGTAGCCCCTCCATGCTCTGGACACTATGCTAACAGACACAGCAAACCTTCTTGCCACAGCTCGCATTGATGTGCCATCCTGGATGAGCTGCACTACCTGAGCCGCTTGTGTGGGTTGTAGACTCTGTCTCATGCTACCACTAGAGTGAAAGCACCGCCAGCATTCAAAAGTGACCAAAACATCAGCCAGGAAGCATAGGAACTGAGAAGTGGTCTGTGGTCACCACCTGCAGAACCACTCCTTTATTGGGGGTGTCTTGCTAATTGCCTATAATTTCAACCTGTTGTCTATTCCATTTGCACAACAGCATGTGAAATTTATTGTCAATCAGTGTTGCTTCCTAAGTGGACAGTTTGATTTCACAGAAGTGTGATTGACTTGGAGTTACAATGTGTTGTTTAAGTGTTCCCTTTATTTTTTGAACAGTGTAGTAACGCATTTTCTCTCAACTGGGGAACATGATTATGACACCTTAATTTAAGGGAACAGACTAAGCTACGGTTAAAAGCTAAAAACAAATGGTTTGGGTACAGCTTCAATATGCTTATAGTTACCCCCATAACAACCACGTATGGCCCCTTTCACTAGCTTGCACGAGTCCTCTCTCTCTCAAGCAATAATATAATGAATGTCTGATTTTCACTTGCTTTAAAACCTACCCAGCTTAGGTAGTGCTACAACAAGGGGATATATTTATACATTTTAGGGATTACAGAGGCCTGTTGAGAACCCTCACCTCTCTCTCCCTTATACTGTCAAGATGGAGACAAATGAAAAGGGGCAGACAGATGAGAGGGGAAAGGGAGGGGCGAACAGACAGTGTAAGAGGCAAAGCCAAAGAGAAGACTATACATAGAAAGAGAATATGTCTGGGTGAGGTGGAGAAGAAAGACGGAGTGAGCGAGGAGTCAAGGAATCAAATAGCATACTGCGCACGTTGGGGGAGAAGGTGCCAAGGCAGGAGCCCTCTATGCTTAGAGGGAGGTGTCCAGGGTTCCATAATAACCTATTCTGATTCTTTAGACTCACACAGACAAGAGCATAATATACCTCACACACTGTACATACACTGTATGACTGTTTCATAGACAACTTTAGGGCCAGGCCTCCCAACACAATACCTCTAGAACAGTCTAAAGGGGTTAGGAAATGGGGTGGTAGAGGTAAGGGGAGGCCTGTTACCTTAGCTTTGACAGTCTCTAAGCCTATGCATTACTTTTGGTCATCATTTACAGTATAATGTTCCAACAAGCTCTACTTGCTCCCACCAAATATTTTTCCTACTCTACTATAGCCTCATCCTCACGTGCACGCACGCACGCTCGTGCGCACACACAATCATATGCTGCGTTCATAACCAAGTGGGAATGTGGTATTTACCATATACGACTGACTGGTAGCTGCTAATGGGAAACCCGTCTATCATTCCTGAACTCTGACGTCACCTTAGGAAATTACTTCGATAACAGCAGTTTTGGCAGTTAAATGCAACAACAAAACATTGCTTTTTATAGTTATATTAATGTTTTTTGAACACTAATTTGTTTACAAGCATTATAGCTGTACGTTTCTCAACGAGTTCAAAGCGCGTGAATGCATCCAAACACGTTTTTGCGACTTCACAACTGGTAATTACCACCTTCCCATTTGATTCTGAATGCAGAATTACATGTTTCTCTCTCATCCCTAGTCGTCCAGCACCTCTGTTTTGATGTCACTTCCTGTCCCGCCCAGGGCCAATCCTCCCCCCGCCTGCGTTGCCAGGGCAAGGATGCTGTGATTGACGGCCGCCATCTCCACGGCAAGGGCAATGGGATCCTGGTGCTCCAGGGCATTGCTGTGATTGGTGGAGTCATCATCCTGGGGGGAGGGGGGAGACCAGGACACACCTGTCAGTCTGGAACCTTCCATCCCCGCCCCCTGAGCGAGACCCCACCCAGAGAGCAAGGAGCGGCCAATCAGAGAGCTAGCCCTCTGGGCAGCCAAGCCCCCCCTGCCCGAGCCGGGCCAAGCCGCCAGCCAGCTGGGCAGCAGGGTGGGCACCTGCAACCGCAAGAGGGGGAGGAGTCAAGGGTCGTGTTTACACATCATACTAGTTTAAAGCTGTGGTCTTCAACCCTGAGACAACTGCAGGGCGCATTTACTAAGCAATACCACAGGCTGCATTAAAATCAGTTCACGGACCATATTTGGCCCACCCTTGAGTTTGAGACCCCAGACCTACACACTGACCTGAAAGAAATGGATAGCTAAAAGCAAAGTCTACGATGTTGCTTTCCACTATCCTGTGTTTTCAGATCGAGAATCCGCTTCAGACTTACTGAGATGCACCCTTGTTCGGTTACGGACGTCAACTGGTTAGCATGGACAATTACATGAACATTATAAGGCATTCTTTCCCCCTACTTCTTGGTTAGCTACCCATCTCACAGATTTGGTATAGAGAAAAAGTTCTGTACCAAATATGGAGCACAGTATGGATATGCAATACAACGTCTCATAGCAGTATACATACCTGTGTGGGAGAGGACAGGTCTAGTCGACTGAAGGGTCTGGTAACAGCTCTCTTCTCAAACAGAGGGACTTCACAGCCCTGCAGGAAAACAAGAGGCAATATGTGAAACCACCCGTATGAAGGCAGAATGGTCTTGACTACAAGATCCAAACTGGATGAGACTAGGGCCTAGATTTAATCAGATCAAGCGTGAACTGGCGATAGCCGACACCCGCATAGCTGATGTTTTGGCGATTTCGAAGGTGTAACTGCTTTGGAGCTGTCTAATTGGTGCGCAGCTACTCTTGATCATTGTCACGAAGCCACACCCATCCCACTCACGTTAGAAGTTCAGAACGAGAAGGTCTATCCTATATAGAGAAATAATGACGCTCAAATTGAAAATGATTCAACAAAAATAATGAGGATTTCTATCAGCCTAATCTAGGTGTAGATTACATCTCATATTCTAATGTTCGAACTGGGATTTTTCTTAATGCGTGCAGTCAATGACAATGTCTGCTTTAAGTATAGTGCCAAGAGTCGCTAGTGGATTTGACCAGTCTAACGCATTTCCACCTCCAACACGGCAAAAACGACCGCTGTGGATGTCGGCTAAACCATTTCACATTCTCAGGGATGATCTCTCTCATATGTGTATGATAGAGCACCCCTATAAAAAGGTAGAATGTCTTGGCTGTCAGATACACGATTTGCAGAGAACTGGACCATTCCATCTTGTTAGGGGTGGTTACCTGGTCAGGGAAGTCATTCCCCTCAATGTCGTCGCCGTTGGAGTGTCCTCCAGGACTCTGGACGTCAATCCCATGACTCTCCAGGATTGCTGCTTCTTCTTCGAAAAAATAAAAACTTCTCCATAACATATCTGAGCCGTACGCACACACACTCTCATACACACTCACTCGACGACCCCCCCCCCGAGGGGTCGTAAACGTTACCTATGTTGGCGCGTCTCTTGATCTCCTTGCGGCGGTTGGCAAACCAGTTGTAGACCTTCAGAGACGTGACTTTCTCCAGATCAGACAGCTTCTTCCCTGCACACACAGACGCACGCACCATATTCAAGTGTCCTTACTCCATAATTAATATTCAACATAAGTATGTACCTCTTTCGTTTTTCCATGTTTTCCTCCTGCTGGTTCTCACCTGGTTTCTGGATGACAGCGTTGCAGGCATTAGCGATCTCCTCTCTTTTAGCTTCATCAGGGTACTGGTTGTCATTGAAGTAACTGGAAAATAACACAAATAACCACACCATCATTTATTAGGCAACATTCACATTCCTCCAAATCTAACGGCAAATCTGCTGCTTTCCCCAATCTCTCAGCCTTTATCTAGATAATAACAACTCACCAAATCTCCCTCCCTCCCTCCTCAACTCTCTCCATCACTCCCCTTTCTCCTCCTCACCTCTCCATCACAGCCAGACATTCTTTCCTCCAGGTGAACCGACTGCCTCGGCGCAGACGGAAGCTCCCGGGGGTGGAGCTTATAGGGGGCGGAGTCTGCCGCCACTCAACCACATCCTCCAGAGACATGGGGGCGGGCCGCATCGTCAGAGTGGCACCTGTAGACACAACCGTGATGTCACCATGGAGACAACCCTCATGTAACCAAGATTGTATCAAGTGAACATCAGACATCTACTATTTGGAGTGCGCTCTCCTTTGGTTGTTGATGGAGTGCATTTTATAAAAAGGATTCAGCACCTTATTTCATAGAAGAATTAAGAATTGCATGTATGGAAATTAGGACTCATCTATACAAAGAGCGGTAGTGTTTTCGGCATAGATCAATAGCACTATCCTAATGAACAATGACGGCTGTAACCCTTATATACGGCCTGTAAATGTAACACACATACAGCATTCTGATGATAAAATGTAGAGATGTAGGGAGAGGTGGATTGGGACTGTGTCCATATGAAGATGTTGAAACTCAGGAACACCTTGAAACAGTCAATGGATGTTTTAAAAGACTAACATCCTAGATGCTACTTGTGCTTCCTGGGACTAGAACCTACGTCTTTTTCTGACTCCATTCTATTTGACTCACACCTACCTATACATGCTTTTGATTGGAACTAAAATCAATGTTGAAATCTGCTGTCTAGTTCAGGGATGGGCAACTTTGATGGGGGCCACAAAAAAAAAAAACTATAAAAATTGCTTTTAGAGCAAATTTCCTGCAATTCTACACATTTTGCCATATGGTGGAGGCACATTTTTGTGGTTTTTAATATGATAAACAGATGATCACTGGGCCCCATCCCAGTCGGTAATTCGACAATGCTTAAGTTTAACTGAGCGCTAGACTAATTTGCCAATCTAAAAACATTTAGCTGACATGGGCTGATTGAGTAACTGCTGATGCACAACCAAATTTGGAAATTGCACCTTGTGTGGTCTATTATTCTAACTCTCAACAGTAAGTTGAGACCCCGACTGAGACCCTAAAATAAAGAACACTTTACCGGCAGTACTGCAGAGCTGGAGGCCCGGATGGGAGTAGCCCTGCCGTATGCAGCTAATACAGCAGTCGTCTATAGGTGCCGTGACATACACAGTCCACCAGGGCTCATCACTACACCCTCCCCTCCACACAGACAGAGAGGTGAGGCCGGTGTGATTTCACAAGTTTGCTTTTTATTTAAAAAAAATCAGTTTTGTCACCATGGTTATACAGTCACACACCAGTACTCTTTAAGGCCTAGCTATAGTCATCATCATAACATATTAAATGAGGTTTATACTGTGCTTAAAGCACTTTACATTTCTACTCAATTGCCTTAGCGACGTCGTAGCGATACAACTACAAGTACTACTACTACTCATTATACACCAGCCAATAATGAGTATTTGAATATTTGCAGCTGTGATAGCTTATTGGCTGCTGTGCCCAGAGGGTAGGGAGGGACACAGAAAATGGGAAGTGACACATCTGGACACAGGAAGGAGTCATAGACAGACAATGGGGTTGTAGGGGCAGAAACAGGTTGCAGGGGGGGGTTTGAAATGGGACGTAACAGCTCAGAGAATTGGACAAGTACTGTGAATGGAACATTTTGGGGGGGCTTCAATACTGCATGGGGTGTGTCTGCAGAGTAGCTACAGTGCCTTGAAAAAGCATTCATACCCTTAGGATTTCTTCACATGTTTCTGTTAAAGTGGGATTTCAGTTGCAATTTTTTGTCAACAACCACAAAATACTCTAATGTCAATGACATGTTAAAGATGGATCTAAATAACTCATATAGTCATTGCATAAGTATTCAGCACCCGGAGTCAATACATGTTAGAAACCGCTTTCACAGCGATTATTGCCATGGGCCTTTTGGGGTAATTCTCAAAGAGCTTTACACACCTGGATTTGGCTATTTTATCCCATGATTGTTTTCATACTTCTTCGAGCTCTGTCAAGACGTTGGGGATCATGGCTAGAAAGCATTTGTCAAGTCTTTCCGCAGATTTAGGTCAAAACTTGGAACTTGGCCACTCAGGAACACTCCCGGTCTTCTTGGTAAGCAACTCCAGTGTAGATTTGACTTTGTGTTATTGGTTATTGTCCTGCTGAAAATGTGAATTCCTCTCAGAGACTGAAGCAGGTTTTCCCTCGAGTTTGCCTGTACTAAGCTCCATCCCAGTTTTTTCATTTTACCCTGAAAAACATCAGTATTTGCCGATGTAAAACACACCCACACCATGATGCTGCCACCAACCACCATGCTTGTTAATAAGGAGGGAGTTGCTCAGTGATGTGGTGTTGGATTTGCCCCAAACATAAGGTTGTGCATTTAGGCAAAAAAGTACTTTCCTTTTCCATGTTTTTCTTTTGCAGTATTACTTTGAAATATTTGTATTCTGTATATTTGTATTCTTCTGTCATTTAAGTCATTAATTTAGGCTTGTCCAAACAAAGGGCCTGAATACTTATGCAACGACTATATTGCACTTCTCATTTTTATTATTGTTGACAAAAAATACGAACAATTAAATCAAATGTTAATCCCATTTTGTAACACAAAAAAATGCAAAGAAATCCAAAGGGGTCTGAATACCTTTGCAAAGCACTGTATGCCCATTGAAACTGAGGGGGCACAAGACGGCATGTGGGTAGTGTAGTCACATGGAGTGACTACAAATAAACACACTCAGATTTGGCATGAGTGCCCCCTAGAAAAGTGGATTGCATTGGGCCAAAACAACAGTTCAGGGATGCATAGGGTGAATTTGGAAGGGCCATCACTATTTTCTAGCCCGAGAATATCAACAAATAGTTCATAGATTCACCCATCAGCTCTCATCATATAACCCCTCTAGTTTGGACAGGGTCTTAGAGAGTCCTCTAATAGTGGATGGAACGAGTGGAACAACTGAAGAGGGACTGGACAGATGGGAGGAGGCTGAGGGGGGGGGTCGGGGGGGCACAGAAGGGGGTCTGCCAGAGGGTGGAGGAGGTGGAGGTGGGGGGGGCATGGTGGGACCGGGTGGGGGCTGGGCATGGGGGTGGTGGTGGTGGGCATTACCGGGGGTGGTCTTCTCCAACTGGTACCAGCGGTAGAAGGCCCTCTTCTTCTGTTCACTGAGGTCCGAGCCCTGCTGGAGCAGCCAGTGGGAGATACGACTCTGACTGATACCTGGAGAGAGGGGGAGCAAGGGAGAGAAAATGGAGGGAGGAAGTAAGAGATAGAGAGACAGACAAAGAGAGCGAGAGAGAGGATGGCCCAGAGAGAGGGATTCATTAAGTTGCCACTGCATATATACAGTGGATGAAGTACTTGCGGTTTCTCATTACATCCACACAAACACTAGTGACCACAGTTCCACTCCCACAGTCAAGTGCCATGTGTAGTGTGCTCTGTTAGCCACAAGGGGGCATACTGACCTGTGACCTGAGCCACCACGGCCTGAGAGATGCGCCTGTTCCCCAGGAACACCTTGATCTCCTCCTTGATTATGGCACTGTCCCTTCTGGAGGGAGAGAGAGGGGGAGAGGTGGTGAGTGTGAGGGAGGGAGGAGCGAGAGAGAGAGGTGGTAAGTGTGAGGGAGGGAGGAGCGAGAGAGAGAGAGGTGGTAAGTGTGAGGGAGGAAAGAGAGAAAACAAAGAGCATTGTTCCCTTTTGCTAGGAAGATCGAACGAGAGGACGGTTCAAGGAAAAGAGAGAGGACGAGTGAAGAAGTGAGAGATGTCTGTGGAACAAGCGAGAGAAACGGAGAGGACGAGTGAAGAAGTGAGAGATGTCTGTGGAACAAGCGAGAGAAACGGAGAGGACGAGTGAAGAAGTGAGAGATGTCTGGAACAAGCGAGAAACGGAGAGGACGAGTGAAGAAGTGAGAGATGTCTGTGGAACAAGCGAGAGAAACGGAGAGGATGAGTGTAAGAAGATAAGCCATGGATAGAGGGAGATATGATCAGCAAGTACAATGGCATTGGAGAGGAAGCAAAGAGACAAAAAAAAAGGGAAATATTTATTTTATTTTTTATTTAACTAGGCAAGTCAGTTAAGAACAAATTCTTATTTACAATGACGGCCTACCCCGGGCCAAACCTGGACGACGCTGGGCCAATTGTGCGCCGCCCTATGGGACTCCCAATCACAGCCGGATGTGATACAGCCTGGATTTGAACCAGGGACTGTAGTGACGCCTCTTGCACTGAGATACAGTGCCTTAGACCGCTGCGCCACTCGGGAGCCCAATATGAGGGATTGAGGAAAAGCAAGGAGAATATGGGTGATGGCAGAGAAAATGTGTCTGTGTGTCTGTGTGTGACCAAGTGCCGCTGCATGTGTGATTGTCAGACGGAAAGAGTGAATGTAACAAAAGCAGAGAGAGAGAGAGAGAGAGAGAGAGCGAGACGGAGGGAGATAGCGAAACAGAGAAGGAGAGCGAGCGAGAGAGAGCAGTTCTGATAGATGTGATGGAGCGCCTGCTGAACACTGGAGACACACAGTCTTTCTGTCGATACACTGCCTTCTCATTTACATTTATATTGATTCCCCTTCATGGAGAACGTGAGGGAGAATCAGGCAGCACTGAGCTGCCAGAAATACACTGCTACTTTTCTCTCCCTCCATTTCATTTTCATCACTCCATCTAATCAATACTGCCTTTATCACTGGGCACACACTACAAAAGAGCAGCTGCAGGGTTGACAGGACACGTGTGTGTGTGTGTGTGTGTGTGTGTGTGTGTGTGTGTGTGTGTGTGTGTAATATAAGATAATAACATTACCATATTTTATGTAGCAAACCAGATAACAACATTACCTGCATATATTCCATTATTCAATTCATAGATTCATGATATCTTTCCAACCACTTCAACCAAAACTGTCCATTTAATAACCTATTGTGTGTTCATGTGTTTTTGGACAAGCATTGGTGAACTGATAACTGACTGGCCTCCCACCAATTTGGCCTGCTAATTGTGTGCAGGTGGTCAAAGGTGCAGGAGAGGCACCTGGTTTTCAGTGTAAGCGAGGAGGATGTGAGGAGTGTTTGCATCTTTGACACCTCTCCCTTTGTCTTTAGCCATTTTAACTCTGCCTGTTTCAAGTCTGTATTTATTAAAGTTATTTTTAAGTAAATCCCACTCTAGTCTAATTTCTTAATGTGAAAAGCATCAGCCTGCTTCACGGTGTGTCTGATTATGGTGTCTGTGATTATAGACAGATATCACTTGACTCAGGCCTGGGGGGGGTCTAGCTCAGAACAAACCCATTCAAAAACCGACATGTTCAGGTAGTACAAAAGGTCATTAGTTTGGTTCCCATTTTGTGCCTATTGACTACCATCTAAATCTATTCAGATAATGCTGTGTTCGTGTGCTATACGACACTCGGGACCTCCAAGTTCCAAGTTCACATGGACACAAGTTATTTGCGTAGAGCTTCCTATTGGTTGATTCTGGTACTTTCAAGTGAGAAACTCGAGTTCAATGAGTTTCCAAGTCGGAAATGTCAGAGTTTCCTATTTCCAACTAGCACGTGAACGAGGCATAAGACTCCGGTTACTCCTCCTCACCTCATGAGTTGCTCCACTTTGTCGTCCACGTCTAGTTCCTCCTCGCTGGCCTCAAACCCGTAGCCTCTCCCCGTCACGCCACCACTAACCGCACTAACACTGATAGGAAACCGTGGTGGAGACAGCTTTCCGTTCGTTATGGCAACAATCTCTCCGCCGCCACCAACCCCACCACACCCGTTCTGAGCCACTGCTGCCAAAGCAACAGGGGCAGATACAACCGCCGGAGGGGGCGGCGACATATCATAGTTGTTGCTAGGTGACGGCGACAGACCACTCCCGCCACTCCCATTCGCCTGGTAACCAGTCTGTGTGGCGGCCGTGGACGTCGACGAGGACGCCACAGCATTATTGGACGAGGAAGACGACGTCATATTAGCATTGCTATTGGACGTCGGTCCCTGACCGACAGGCTGGGGCTGCGTCTGGGGGCGGCGTCCAAACTTGTGTCCGTGCTGGCGGTCCAGTCTGTCCAGGGTATCCAGGGCGTGGAGGATCTCTGGCTTGGTCATCCCCGTCCTCCTCAGCCGTTGGAGCAGGTCAATCTGCTCGATGGTGAAGCGAGGCTCATCGGTGAACTGAGACATCCTGGACAGAGAGAAGAGAGAGAGGAGTTGACATGGAGCGAGAGAGAGGGGAAAGGTTAGATGGGATGGATGAAGAGGGAGAGAGAGAGAGAGATGGCGTGAGAGACGAGAGTTTAGGAGGAATGGATGGAGGGAGAAGGGTTTAAACGGAGGGAGAGCGAGAGTTCAGATCAGACAGACGATGAAGAGGAGGGAGAAGGAGACGAGTTTAGATGAGACATATAGGGACAGATGGAGAGATGGGGAGCTGTGGCTGTCCAGAGAACAACCTCGAGCCCCTTAGACACTGGCACAGATCAAATAGAATTGCATAACACTGCTTATGTCTATGACCTAACCCATTATTATGAGGGAGACCATGGCAGCTCTTACAAAAGATTACGCTGAGACACATATGAACTCAGAATCACACAAAAAACATCACCCAGCTTACAGAGAAGTACACACAAATGGAAATTCCCGAAGAACCGCACTGTGCCGCACACACCTTATCTCCTCATCAGCGGCATGCTTAGAGAAGACTGGCTCAGCAGCTGCAGCCCAGATATGAAATGGATTATTCTATCAACCTCTTAGAGGGCTTTTAGAGCGAGAGCGAGAGAGAGAGCGAGAGCGAGAGACGGGGAGAATGAGGAAAAGCACATGAGAGGTAGGAGAGAGAGAGAGAAGAGAGGGATATATGTGGAAAGGGATGGGACATATGGATAGACTTAGATAGATAGTGCGAAAGGGGGGAGGGTGAGAGAGATGGAAATAGAGAGAGAGCAGACCTCATGTGTGTGCGAGAGAGAAAGAGCTGACAGAGAACACATGCATGAGAGAGAGTTGAAAGATTGAGAGGAGAAAGGGAGGGAGGAGGGGTTAACAGAGAGTGCGACTTGGGAAAAACGCCAAGAAAATGTTCCATCCTAAGCGGCCAACCTCCATATTTTCCCTTTGAAGAGGGCGGGGATGAGTCATAGGACAGTGTATAAGATATCACACAGACAGACATCAGCCCTCAGACAAACTTACATACAGTACTGTACATACACACACAGCCAGGACACACACATACAAAGAGAGCAGTACAGTACAACAACAACAAAAACAGGCAGTCAAAAAGAGTAGAGGGCACACACACACAGTCTCTAGACCTAGTGACTGAAGGCTGGTGGAGAAGGAGGTACCATAGTCAGAATGCATATTGCACAAAGCACACTAGTGATATCATCAACTGAAAACAAGAGGGCATATAGCCTATATGTTATTATTATGTAGAGCCTTAAAACAATGCAACAATGCCTAGCCTACTTGACATAGACAGTACCGTATCAAAAGCCAGTCTGCACAGAGCAGACAACAAAAAAAAATACAAAAATACAACAACAAAAAAGCCCTACAGGCCCTGGTCAAAAGTAGTGTACTTTATAGCAAATAGGGTGCCAGTTGGGATGCTTACTTTGAGACATTGGCTAAATCAGAGGAATCAGAGTCAGAGGAAGGAGACATTAACAGCTCGTGATCTTCATTTCACACTACATTCTCCTCTACATTGTCCTGATGTGGTCACATGAAGGCTGCTGGACACATTCCACAATATGATTCCAAATCTGCCGTCCTTAAAAAAAATGTTTTTTAAAAAGCTCTCTGGAATATATGAGGCATACCTCCCCCTCTCTGCTTCTCTTATCTCCCTCTCAAACTGTACAGTGCATTCGGAGAGTAGTCAGACCCCTTCCCTTTTTCCACATTGTTACATTACAGGCTTATTCTAAAAATATGGTTGTTTTTGTCCCCCCTCAATCTACATTTTACCTACTAAGTTGACTGAGAACACATTCTCAGCAACAACCTGGGGAATAGTTACAGGGTGAGGAGATGAATGAGCCAATTGTAAACTGGGGATGATTAGGTGGCCATGATGATATGACGCCCAATTTGGGAATTTAGCCAGGACACCGGGGTTAACACCCCTACTCTTATGATGAGTACCATGGGATCTTTAGTGACCACAGAGAGTCAGGACACCTGTTTAACGTCCCATTCGAAAGACAGCACCCTACACAGGGCAATGTCCCCAATCACTGCCCTGGGGCATTGGGATAATTTTTTAGATGAGGGTGCCTCCTACTGAACTTCCAACACCACTTCCAGCAGCTGGTCTCTGGTCTCCCATCCAGGGACCATCCCTGATTAGCTTCAGAAGCAAGCCAGCAGTGGAATGCAGGGTGGTATGCTGCAATACCCCATAATGACAAAGCAAAAACACGAATTAGACATTTTTTATTATGTGACATTTCCATAAGTATTCAGACCCTTCACTCAGTACTTTGTTGAAGCACCTTGGCAGTGATACAGCCTAGAGTCTTCTTTGGTATGACGCTACAAGCTTGGCACACCTGTATTTGGGGAGTTTCTACATTCTTCTATGCAGATCCTCTCAAGCTCTGTCAGGTTGGAATGGGAGCGTCGCTGCACAGATATTTTCAGGTCTCTAGAGATGTTCGATCGGGTTGAAGTCCGGGCTCTGGCTGGGCCACTCAAGGACATTCAGAGACCTGTCCTGAAGCCACTCCTGCATTGTCTTGGCTGTGTGCTTAGGGTCGTTGTCCTGTTGGAAGGTGAACCTTCTCCCCCAGTCTGAGGTCATGAGTGCTTTGGAGCAGGTTTTAATTAAGGATCTCTGTACTTTGCTCCATTCATCTTTCCCTCAATCCTGACTAGTCTCCCAGTCCCCGCCCCTGAAAAACATCCCCACAGCTTGATGCTGCCACCATCATCGTAGGGGTCGTGCCAGGTTTCCTCCAGACGTGACACTTGGCATTCAGGCCAAAGAGTTCAATCTTGGATTCATCAGACCAGAGAATAATGTTTCTCAAAGTCTGAGAGTCCAAACGGGCTGTCGTGTTCCTTTTTACTGAGGAGTGGCTTCCTTCTGGCCACTACCATAAAGGCCTGATTGGTGGAGTGCTGCAGTGATTATTGTACTTCTGGAAGGTTCTCCCATCTCCACAGAGGAACTCTTGAGCTCTGTCAGTGACCCTCAGGTTCTTGGTCACCTCCCTGACCAAGGCCCTTCTCCCCCGATTGCTCAGTTTGTCCGCGCAGCCACCTCTAGGAAGAGTCTTGGTGGTTGCAAACTTCTTCCATTTAAGAATGATGAAGGCCACTGTGTTCTTGGGGGATCTTCAATGCTGCAGACATTTTTTGGTACCCTTCCCCAGATCTGTGCCTCGACACAATCCTGTCGGGGAGCTCTACGGACAATTCCTTCAACCTTTGCTCTGACATGTACTGTCAACTGTGGGACCTTATATAGACAGGTGTGTACCTTTCCAAATCATGTCCAATCAATTGAATTTCCCACAGGTGGACTCCAATCAAGCTGTAGAAACATCTCAAGGATGATCAATGGAAACAGGATGTACTGGAGTTCAATTTCAAGTCTCATAGCAAAGGGTCTGAATACTTATGAAAATAAGGTATATCTGTTTGAAATGTTATAATACAATTGCAAATATTTCTAAAAACCTGTTTTTCGCTTTGTCATTATGTGTGTGTGTAGATTATTATATATCTTTTTAAATAAATGTAATCCATTTTAGAATAAGGCTGTAATGTAACAAAATGTGGAAAAAGGGAAGGGGTATGAATACTTTCCAAATGAACTGTAGGCTTAAGCTAGGTCCCAACACTAACGCCTAGGGAAAATAGTACATTTTTGCTCTAGCCAAGTGCAAACTTGACTGATTTGACTAATAATCAACTAGGTTAATCAAGGGCTTGACTAGTTGAATCAGGTGTGCCAGCTAGGTGAGGGCAGGAACAATAAGGTGCCTGGGACCTTGACTTGAAGCAGGGCTGCCCAACCTTCTTCCTGGAGATCTACTGAAACCATGTCTTATAGTCAGTCTGTAATATAAACCCTGGGGGGCAGAGGTTTAATACTGCTGACTAAACTAGCACTGGTCAATGCTCTTTATACAGTAGATCACTGCTCAGCAGAAAGGCTGCAGGGGAAAAGGGATGGATGGATAGAGAGAGAGAGAGAGAGAGAGTGCAAGAGAAACCTATGCACACACGACTATGCCCCGAGAGCCTCATGGCTTTTAAAAGTTTGAGTGTCCATGCGTGTCAGATTTGACTCGGTAGGAAAAACAAACTCTCAAAACATACACCGAGTGCGTTTGGGTCTGAGTGACTTGTTAAACAAGTGGCCGCAACTACTAGCATATTACAATTGTGAAACGACTGTACTATATATTTGTGCTGTAGACTGCAACGCCAGGGAAATGATCGTCCTTAGGAGCAAAATAACACATTTTTCCATGCCTAATCAACCATTCCAAGCTTGTAACATGTGTAGTTGAATCCTTAGGGTCCCTAGAAAAAGGTTAGGAGCCAGGAAGCAATATATTTACCCAGGTGCAGAAGGAAGCAGCCAGTGAGCAGCTTCACAGCAAACTTTCCCTGACTCCCTTTGCCTAGAGATCTTTTGGATTACTAGGTGTCTGATGAAAAGGTGGATATACTGGTAAATGTGGGTGTCTGTGCTTCTGGTTTTGTATTGGGAACACTGACTGATAAACTAGTCTCGCAACACAGAGCCTACACGGGGAAATCTAATGGGTAACCTGTATAATGATCTACAAATTAGGACTAGAGGAAACATTTGCATGAAAGCAATTCCATGGTAACGGAATAAGCCTTTGACTCAGATGTTTCACTTTAAAATGTGTGCCAAAATAAAAATAAAAAACATTGATTTCAAAGTTTAACAAACCATACAACTCTATGCAATGGTGTCTGGAGAAGTGGGTGAACTCTATTGCCCAGCCAGTGATGGCACCCTGTCTGAAGAATTCTATGAGAAAGTGACAAATTCCGAATGACCTAAAATGATAAATCCCATATTGGTCTTTCACAGTCAGGAAACCCAAGCTGTACTGTGCTAGTAGTCTAATAGTAGGACTACTATTGAAACAAATAAATGAGGCTGTCAACTGAGTCAGTTAAGAACACATTCTTATTTTCAATGACGGCCTAGGAACGGTGGGTTAACTGCATTGTTCAGGGGCAGAACGACAGATTTTCACCTTGTCAGCTCGGGGGATCCATTCTTGCAACCTTACAGTTAACCAGTCCAATGCAATAACGACCTGCCTCTCTCTCGTTGCACTCCACAAGGAGACTGCCTGTTACGCGAATGCAGTAAGCCAAGGTAAGTTGCTAGCTAGCATTAAACTTCTTATAAAAAACAATCAATCATAATCACTAGTTAACTACACATTCTTGATGATGTTACTAGATATTATCTAGCGTATCCTGTGTTGCATATAATCTGACTGAGCATAATAGTATCTGACTGAGCGGTGGTAGGCAGAAGCAAGCACGTAAACATTCATTCAAACAGCACTTTCGTGCGTTTTTCGTTGTGCGTCAAGCATTGCTCTGTTTATGACTTCAAGCCTATCAACTCCCGAGATGAGGCTGGTGTAACCGAAGTGAAATGGCTAACTAGTTAGCGTGCGCTAATAGCGTTTCAAACGTCACTCGCTCCGAGCCTTGCAGTGGTTGTTTCCCTTGCTCTGCATGGGTAACGCTGCTTCGATGGTGGCTGTTGTCGTTGTGTTGCTGGTTCGAGCGAGGAGAGGGACAGAAGCTATACTGTTACACTGGCAATACTAAAGTGCCTATAAGAACATCCAATCGTCAAAGGTTAATCAAATACAAATGGTATAGAGGGAAATAGTCCTATAATGACTACAACCTAAAACTTCTTACCTGGGAATATTGAAGACTCATGTTAAAAGGAACCACCAGCTTTCATATGGTCTCATGTTCTGAGAAAGGAACTGAAACGTTAGCTTTCTTACATAGCACATATTGCACTTTTACTTTCTTCTCCAACACTTTGTTTTTGCATTATTTAAACAGTTTTCATTATTTACTTGAGGCTAAAATGATTTTATTGATGTATTAAGTTAAAATAAGTGTTCATTCAGTATTGTTGTAATTGTCATTATTACAAATAAATAAATACAAAATTTAAAAAATAAAAAATAAATATAAAAAAATAATACTTAAAAAATGTATTTTTTTAAATCGGCTTTTTTTTGGTCCTCCAATAAAATCGGTATCGGCGTTGAAAAATCATAATGGTCGACCTCTAGCTTAAACCATATCAGGAGACCACTTTTGGGGTTTTGGGAAAACCCAAGAATGTAGTGCATGAGATGGAGTTTCCCCAGGTAGGCATTGGCTACTTTGTAGCTAGTTAACATAAATAGAAGTTTTTGGGAAAGCCTTTCCATCTACCAGAAGAGTCAGAACTGTTTATTTTGTTCTCTAATTGTTTGAAACCTGGATGTTCTACTTCATATTCTGAGACATATATTGCCTGGATCACAGTAGTCTATCGCCAAAATCCCCCCATAGAAACATGGGGCAATTATTTTAGAAAGACTTCCTATACGTTCTCCTGTTCTATTGTTTTTCTTGTAACTTTTCATTGTTTGCAGCCAAAGGCCTGATCCTAATCATAGCAACCCATGATACAACAACTATCATTAGATCGCCCCTCTTTCTACATTTTTAGCAGATATTTACATCTCTGTCCACGAAACTGCTCGCATGTGCTGTGCACATTTTAGAATGAGTTTTCCTGCCAATTGCATTTTTGGAGCATTCGCGCATAGGCCTACTGCTGTGTGCATATTGCTGAATAAGTAATAGCTCGACATTTTAAGCTAAATATTCTGATCTGTTCCGTCAACATTGTTAATTGATACGGCTTAAGGAAGTGGGTATACAGCGTATACCCGCCACTACACGACTGACTATGCACAAGGACAACGTTGAACAATTTACACAGAAAATTTCACGAAAAAACACATTTTGCTGGTAGACCTATGCAGACGCAAAGTTAAGTAACAGAATTACAGTAAAATCTCCAAGGTTTAAATATATATGTTTTAATAGATGACAACGTTATAAAAAACGATGCGCACTCTTCAATGGGGCAGAAGTCTGAGTTGTTGTGATTCTGGATGGCCAGAAAGCAGTGACAAGAAACTGCCTTTTGGGGAATCTTAAGTGATTTGTTTCAGCTAGTTTCATCTTGTTCTTGATACAATGTCTTGTTTTGAGGTGTTCTGACTGATTTCATGTCAATGCTTATATGGCTCAGATTGGCTAGCTAACCAACAACTCTAATGACATATTTGAGAAACAAGTGCTAATTGTGCAAATGTATTTGTTTCCAATAAACATTGGAGATGAAATATAGTTTACATGTTGTCAACAATCTAAGCCAACCCCGTCTGTTTTGACACAAACTCAGCAAAAAAAGAAACTGCCCTTTTTCAGGACCATGTCTTTCAAAGATAATTCGAAAAAATCCAAATAACTTCATAGATCTTCATTGTAAAGGGATTAAACACTTTCCCATGTTTGTTCAATGAACCATAAACAATTAATGAACATGCACCTGTGGAACGGTCGTTAACGTAATACATTACATAGATGGAAGGGACTTCATCACCCACTGGAGACTTGGACTGTGTTCGTAAATTCACTCTGGCTATATACTCCGATTTCAGAGCACACTCGTCTGTGTGCCAGAGCACAAAATAACAGGAATTTACGAACGCGCAACGTCCATTTGAATAATACTGCCGTCCAGTAAACGTCGGCAGAAAAAAAACATATTGAAGTGGTTGCCAGCAGCACAGTTGCATTCACCAATGCACTAGAAAATTTGAAATCAGACTAAACAGTGGTGCTAGGGCGAGTAAAATGTTCAGAGTGAGGTGTTCTCTCATTTGTGTCTGGAAGTAGCAATCAAGTTCGGTTGCGTGCTTGACTGCTGTTGGGAGGTCAGAACGGTCAGATCAACCTTACTCCTCGGCCAGAGCGTCCAGTGTGCGCTCTGAACGCTCTGAGAGCGGAACGCTCTGAATTTACTAACGGACAATCTAACGACACTCACAAATGCACTCTGAGCACACTCTGGCACGACAGAGTGAATTTACGAACACGCCCTTAAAGACAGAATCACCCAAAATGACACTTAAAATAAAAATTATAATAATTTTTAGACATATTATTTAAAACAATATACTCTACAAGTACATCACATCCAGAGTGGGCTCCCTGGTACGTTTGAAAATATGATTTTATACATTGAAATTTACATTACATGTCATGAACCAATCCAAGCCCTCCTTTTAATTAAGATTACACATTCAGCAAATCACCAGTAGAAGGAGTTCCCTTTGAATCCATTTTCCCCATTCACTCTGGTGGTGGTGCTCATACAATTGATTATTACTGCTACACAGTCAATCATTCATTTATCATGTAGCAGAGAACCCACTCTGTAAATGTGATGTACTTGTAGAGTATATTGCTTTAAACAATGTCTAAAAATGAACAAAATCTAAACGGGTAGTTTTGCAATTCATATTTTGCAATGTTGAACAAATGAATGTGAAATATTTTTATTTCATCATCTAGACACTCCGTATATTAAAGCAAACTATAAGGAGTGTAATGACACCACGATGTTGTCTGTATCATGTACGGGTCTTATAGGAGGCAAGAATAAATCTAGAAAGATATTGGTATAATACCCATCATATAGAAGTAAACTTTGGAGTCATGCAATATGTTGTGTGGTCTCCCGCTACGACTCAGGGAAAGCTTGCAGTTTTAGGATACAGATGAAATAAGTTATGACGAACTCACAGGAGGTTGGTGGCACTTTTAACGGGCTCGTGAAAATAGCAGGAGAGGAATGGGATCAAACGCATGGTTACCATGTGTTTGATGCCATTCCATTTGCTCCGTTCCAGCCCTTATTAGGAGCCGTCCTCCCCTCAGCAGCCTGCACTGGATGAACTTCACAGGATGGTGAAAGTGCCCGGTGATGAACCTGATGCACCTTTTCAATAAATATCAAGGGTTTTATTCTGATGACATGATCATGATGCTTGGCTGCCATTTGACCAGTGGAGGCTGGTGGGAGGAGTTATAGGAGGGGCTCATTGTAATGACTGGACTGGAATTGATGGAACGGAGTCAAACATGGTTTCCATATGTTAGATACCATTCCATTTATGCCATTACAATGAGCCCATCCTATAGCTCCTCCCACCAGCCTCCACTGCATTTGACAAATAAAAATAATCTAGCTCAGTCTTTATAATCTCATGAAGGTAGCCTACCCGCACTTCCTGCGAGCTGTTGGCTAGAGCGCATGTGCCAAGACCAGTGGGCACATTTTTCTATATAACGCAACAGGTTTTGTGACAAAACAATCAGTAGAGTTGAAAATGCGATGGAAACCAATTTAACTTGTATTTTTTTGTTCAATACATGGGAATTTTAACCGCAAAAGTTATGTCAGTTTGAAGGAAACATCTCATGTGAAAATGCCCATAATTTTTTAATTCAATTTTTAATATTTGCATGAAAAGCTGTCGCCGTTTGGATGGAAACCTGACTATCGATTGTCGAGCCTCCCTAGTTAAGCATGGGCATTTCCATCTAAAGGACCCATGAGCTCCAACATGTAAACTTCATAGGAGCATGTCAAATGAAAGCTAAGAGTCTTTTTTAAAACATTTTTTTATTAAGGCATATATACAGTTGATGTCGGAGGTTTACATGCACTTAAATGAGTTTTAATGACTCCAACCTTTCAACCACTCCACATATTTCTTGTTAACAAACTATAGTTTTGGCAAGTTGGTTAGGACATGACAAGTAATTTTTCCAACAATTGTTTACAGACAGATTATTTCACTGTATCACAATTCAGGTGGGTCAGAAGTTTACATGCACAAAGTTGACTGTGCCTTTAAACAGCTCGGGAAATTACAGAAAATGATGGCATGGCTTTAGAAGCTTCTGATAGGCTAATTGACATCATTGGAGTCAATTGGAGGTGTACCTGTGGATGTATTTCAAGGCCTACCTTCAAACTCAGTGCCTCTTTGCTTGACATCATGGGAAAATCAAAAGAAATCAGCCAAGACCTCAGGGGAAAAAATGGTATACCTCCGCAAGTCTGGTTCATCCTTGGGAGCAATTTCCAAACGCCTAAAGGTACCACATTCATCTGTACAAATAATAGTACGCAAGTATAAACACCATGGGACCACGCAGCTGTCATACCGCTCAGGAAGGAGACAAGTTCGGTCTCCTAGAGATGAACGTACTTTGGTGCGAAAAGTGCAAATCAATCCCAGAACAGCAGCAAAGGGCCTTGTGAAGATGCTGGAGGAAACGGGTATAAAAGTATCTATATCCACAGTAAAAACAAGTCCTGGATCGACATAACCTGAAAGGCCACTCAGCAAGGAAGAAGCCACTGCTCCAAAACCGCCATAAAAAAAACAGACTACGGTGTGCAACTGCACATGAGGACAAAGAACGTACTTTTTGGAGAAATGTCCTCTGGACTGATGAAACAAAAATAGAACTGTTTGGCCATAACGACCATTGTTATGTTTGGAGGAAAAAGGGGGAGGCTTGCAAGCCGAAGAACACCATCCCAACCGTGAAGCACGGGGGTGGCAGCATCATGTTGTGGGGGTGCTTTGCTGCAGGTGTGACTGGTGCACGTCACAAATAAGATGGCATCATGAGGGAGGAAAATTGTGTGGATATATTGAAGCAACATCTCAAGATATCAGGAACTTAAAGCTTGGTCGCAAATGGGTCTTCCAAATGGACAATGACCCCAAGCATACTTCCAAAGTTGTGGCAAAATGGCTTAAGGACAACAAAGTCAAGGTATTGGAGTGGCCATCACAAAGCCCTGACCTCAATCCTATAGAAAATTGTGTAGGCAGAACTGTAAAAGGGTGTGTGAGCAAGGAGGCCTACAAACCTGACTCTGTTACCCTAGCTCTGTCAGGAGGAATGGGCCAAAATTCACCCAACTTATTGTGGAAGGCTACCCAAAATGTTTGACCCAAGTTAAACAATTTAAAGGCAATGCTACCAAATACTAATTGAATGTATGTAAACTTCTGACCCACTGGGAATGTGATGGAATAAATAAAAGCTGAACAAAATTATCCTCTCTACTATTATTCTGACATTTCACATTTCTTAAAATAAAGTGGTTATTCTAACTGACCTAAAACAAGGAATTTTTACTCTGATTAAATGTCAGGAATTGTGGAAAAACTGAGTTTAAATGCATTTGGCTGAGGTGTATGTAAACTTCAACTGTACATTTTTCAACCATTTTCCATCCTAAAAATGTGCCTTTCATTTCCAAAAACCCATATGTTTAAGATATTTTCAAGTTTCTCTCTGAGGGAGGATAATGAAAGTTCACAGAAGTAACAAGTATAGGTAGACCTACCAAATAAGCTAGTGTATTTACTGATAAACGTTTATGTATTAGAAAGTGATTAAAAGTCGTAATTCCGTTACGAAATCGGTAACGGAATTTCCGCAATTGAACTGGCTACAATTTAAAATCATAGTGTTAACAAACCACCGTTGAGTCACCTGCTTACTGTCTTCCTTTCCACTAGCATACTGTTATGTTCAGCTCATAACTATTTTCTTTCATCTTGTAGTCAAAGCAAGACTGAAAACTGTATGGACAACCAGACTTGCGCTGATTCTCCTTCCTCACGCACACCTACTACGTACCCTCTTTTCCATGTACTGTAACACGCATCCTCACCCACTGAGCACCGACCGACACTGGACGTCCATGGACATTGAAATTTAGTCAGTCCGCCCTGTCTGGACCAAATCTGAGTTTGGACAGCACAGTACAGTGGAGAACATTACAGTAAAGAAAAGGAGAGCATATGAGTACACAGTACAGTATAATGTGCTGTACTACCCTGTACTGTACAGAACTGTACCATGCTATACTGTGCTGTGATGTCATAACTTGTGAAAGAGAAATCTGATTGGTTTGGTTTGGTCCAGGCCAACTGGACCAAACTTGGGGGCGGAGCTCATTAGAATAATAGCCCGTGTGTAAAATAATACCAAAGTATCCAAAAGAAGGATAATGCATATTTCTACTTTTATGTACCTATTCAGGATACATCACCATGAAGAGAATTTAGATTAATATCCATAAATATCCATTTCTGTATAGTACAGATCAGGGACCCATGATGGAATTACATTACTGGATGTAAATCCAATTCACCTACTGTAGTTCAATAACCAAGATATATTTATCAAACTCAAGGTGTCATCTCATAGCTGACATCCCATTCTTTCTGCAGACATCTTTGAAACTTAATTCTGAGGAGATATTTAAAGGTGCAATATGCAGAAATCGCTCCACCATTTCCTGGTTGCTTAATTTCTAATATTACTCCTAATTTCAGTTTGTGACGACAAAGCAGTGTAGAGAATCACTGTATAATCTAACCCACTGTGAAATATATTTTCAATAACCAAAAGTATTGTATTTTCAGCTGTTTTTGAAGCTGGTGTACAAAAGTAAAAGTCACAAAAACAAAACTTAAGAACGTAAGCATAGAAATAGCGCACATAGCACAGATCTACCGCTTCTTAGACTTGCTTTCAATGAGAATGACAGTTCTATAAGTCGCGTTGCTAGGTGCATTTGGTCAGGTCGCCCAAAAGTTACACATTGCAGCTTTAACAGAGTTTTTGGAAAACGTGGTCGCATAGACGGGTTGGTTGTTTAGCAACAATACCGACTTGTGCGCAACTAAACTCAGCAAAAAAACAAAATGTCCTCTCACGGTTAACACCGTTTATTTTCAGCAAACTTAACACCTGTAAATATTTGTATGAACATAATAATCAACAACTGAGACATAAACGGAACAAGTTCCACAGAAATGTGACGATGTGTCCCTGAACAAAGGGGTGGTCAAAAGTAACAGTCAGTATCTGGTGTGGCCACCAGCTGTATTAAGTACGGCAGTGCATCTCCTCCTCATGGACTGCACCAGGTTTGCCAGTGCTTGCTGTGAGATGCTACCCCAGTCTTCCACCAAGGCACCTGCAAGTTCACAGATATTTCTGGGTGGAATGGCCCTAGCCCTCATCCTCTGATCCAACAGGTCCCAGACGTGCTCAATGGGATTGAGATCCGGGCTCATTGCTGGCCATGGCAGAACACTGACATTCTTCTCTTGCAGGAAATCATGTACAGAACGAGCAGTATGGCTGGTGGCAGTGTCATGCTGGAGGGTCCTGTCAGGATGAGCCTGCAGGAAGGGTACCACATGAGGGAGGAGGATGTCTTCCCTGTACCACACAACACTGAGATTGCCTGCAATGACAACAAGCTCAGTCAGATGATGCTGTGACGCCCCAGACCATGATGGATCCTCCACCTCCAAATCAATCCCGCTCCAGAGTACAGGCCTCGATGTAACGGTCATTCCTTCGAGCACAAATGCGAATCCGACCATCACCCCTGGTGAGACAAAACCACGACTCGTCAGTGCAGAGCACTTTTTTTGCCAGTCCTGTCTGGTCCAGTGACGGTGGGTTTGTGCCCATAGGCGACATTGTTGCTGGTGATGTCTGGTGTGGACCTGCCTTACATCAGGCCTACAAGCTCAGTCCAGCCTCCCTCAGCCTATTGCGGACAGTCTGAGCACTGATGGAGGGATTGTGCATTCCTGGTGTGCATTCCTGGTGTAACTCGGGCAGTTGTTGCTGCCATCCTATACCTGTCCCGCAGGTGTGATGTTCAGATGTACCGATCCTGTGCATGTGTTGTTACAAGTGGTCTGCAACCGCGAGGACGATCATCTTTCCGTCTTGTCTCCCTGTAGCGCTGTCTTAGGCGTCTCACAGTACGGACATTGCAATTTATTGCCCTGGCCACAACTGCAGTCCTCATGCCTCCTTGCAGCATGCCTAAGGCACGTTCACACAGATGAGCAGGGACCCTGGGCATCTTTCTTTTGGTGTTTTTCAGTCAGTAGAAATGCCTCTTTAGTGTCCTAAGTTTTCATAACTGTGACCTTAATTGCCTACCGTCTGTAAGCTGTTAGTGTCTTAAGGACAGGTGCAGTCAGGTGAAAGGAGGGGTGGAGTGCATGACACTCCATCCTGGATATGACAAGAGTTTGCCTCAACCCATGGGTCCAGCAGGCAGAGTTCAATAAGTACAGACAGATGTGAGATGTAGGAGGATGGCACTCTTCCCATACTACTCCAGGAGGCTGCTTTGCATTGGTCAGTAGCCTACAAAGGAATATGAGAAGAGTGCAAATGCTGAACTTCAGTAGATATTCTAAACAAAGTGTGTTGATATCTTTCAAGTGTAACAGTAACAATAATAACAAAAGATATAAAAAAGTACTAGTATAATTTTAATGCTGAGTGCAAGGTCTCTCCCAATTCACACAGCAGTATCAACCGGTCTTTGAGTCAGAGGATTCCAAAAGCATCTCTTCTGCCCATCTGTAAAAAAAAAAAAAAATTTAAACGAGGAAGAGTTGATGAGTGGCACACATATTAAAAAGGGTGAGATTACTAAACACTTGTGATGTACCGTCTTATTAGTAATCCCCTTTTGTCCCTTCGGAGGTGTTTGCCAACACCTGATGGGCATGGCAGCGTAGAACAGCTCCAGGCCCCTCGTCACAAATACTGGTCATGAAGGAGCCCGACTTCGGCTTCTTCATGGCATTCGGAAAGTATTCAGACCCCTTCACTTTCTCCACATTGTTACGTTAAAGCCGTATTCTAAAATGGATTAAATCAACAAAAAAATTGTCATCAATCTACACACAATACCCCATAATGACAAAGCTAACAAGTTTTTAGAAAGCTCTGCAAATTGAAAAGAAAAATTATTCAGACCCTTTGCTATGAGACTATGCATCCTGTTTCCATTGATCAACCTTGAGATGTTTCTACAACTTGATTGGAGTACACCTGTAGTAAATTCAATTGATTGGACATGATTTGGAAAGGCCCACACCTGTCTATACAAGGTCCCACAGTTGAAAGTGGATGTCAGAGCACTTGGTGGAACCACCGAGACTCTTCCTAGAGCTGGCCGCCCGGCCAAACTGAGCAATCGGGGGAGAAGGGCCTTGGTCAGGGAGATGACCAAGAACCCGTGTGTCACTCTGACAGAGCTCAAAAGTTCCTCTGTGGAGATGGGGGACCTTCCAGAAGGACAGCCATCTCTGCAGCACTCCACCAATCAGACCTTTATGGTAGAGTGGTCAGACGGAAGCCACTCCTCGGTAAAAAGGAACACGACAGCCCGCTTGGAGTTTTCCAAAAGACACCTAAAGGACTCAGACCATGAGAAACAAGATTCTCTATTCTGATGAAACCAAGATTGAACTCTTTGGCCTGAATGCCAAGTGTCACGTCTGGAGAAAACCAGGCACCACTCATCACCTGGCCAATACCATCCCTACGGTGAAGCATCATGGTGGCAGCATCATGCTGTGGGGATGTTTTTCAGGGACGGGGACTGGGAGACTAGTCAGGATTGAGGGAAAGATGAATGGAGCTAAGTACAGAGATCCTTAATTAAAACCTGCTCCAAAGCACTCATGACCACAGACTGGGGGAGAAAGTTCACCTTCCAACAGGACAACGACCCTAAGCACACAGCCAAGACAACACAGGAGTGGCTTTGGGACAAGTTTCTGGATGTGGCCCAGTCAGAGCCCGGACTTGAACCCTATCAAATATCTCTAGAGACCTGAAAATAGCTGTGCAGCGACGCTCCCCATCCAACCTGACAGAGCTTGAGAGGACCTGCAGAGAAGAATGGGAGAAACTCCCCAAATACAGGTGTGCAAGCTTGTTGCGTCATACCAAAGAAGTCTCAAGGCTGTAATCGCTGCCAAAGCTACTTCAACAAAGTACTGAGTAAAGGGTCTGAATACTTATGTCAATGTGATATTTTTTTTATTTATACATTTGCAAAAATGTCTAAACCTGTTTTTTTGTGTGTAGATTGATGAGGGGGAAAAAATATTTTATCAATTTTAGAATAAGCCTGTGATGTAACAAAATGTGGAAAGAGTGAAGGAGTCTGAATACTTTCCAAATGCACTGTGTATCCAACCCAGCTCCTATATCACTGAGGGAGAGAGGGAAAGACATTCACCATACAGTCATGGAAGCCACCAGTAAATACACAATTCAACATAGCCAATCAGAGATCCTGATACACAGCTAAATCACAAGGGACACGTGCCAGCATGGAATTACTCACTCCGCCCAGGAGTAGTCCATTGGCACAGTGTTACAACATAGATATACACACACAGCAATGATTACATTATCAATGGTGGTTAGGTGAATTCCAGGACAGATCGTGTTTTGACCATTGACCAAATCAAATGTGACCAACCTGATTCAAGTGTCCTCCATTACTCTGAAGTGGGACTGGTGTATAACAGCTCCTGATATGGTAGGAGGGTTCCTAGATGCTGCTGAACAACAAATCCACCAGGTTTTGTATGTAGGCTGTGAATGAAATCAAATATAACTCAAACACAGCGAGAAAAATAACTCTAGTTTGGAAATAATTGATATGCCAATAGAGGGACTAATTACAGAATAGATTCAGCCCGGTGACGCTGAACGCCGTTACTATGCAACCAGCTGTGTACGTTGCTGAATGCTTCCTGATAACGTTTTGCTATTCACTACCAGAGCCATAGTTATATTTGTAGTAGATTAGTACCATCATTTATTTTTGCCTTAGAAAATAAACGAAAAACTTATTATCACAGTCATGTTTTGGGTTAGCAGACGAAGCCCCCAAATGCTAGCTAGCTACCTCATTTGCAAATCCGGGTAAGTTATATCTTTGTCCGAGTTTAAATGAGTTGGCTAGTGTTGAAACATTGTTGACAGTAAGCTGGCTACATGTTATTATTAGCTAGAAAGCTAGTATCCAAGTGCCTGCCCTGTATCGACTTAAATTTTAGCAAATAATAAAATGTCAATGGGCTACAATTAGCTGTTGTTAGCTAGCTAAGGTCAGCTATGCACATCGTCCTCTGAGATGCTACATTACATTACACGTTAGCATGATGTATTTAGCTAGCTACAGTATCATTCTCCTTTCATCTGTGGCATCATAGATAGCCTGGCACGCTAACATTATCAAATAATGTTGTATAACCAAAAATAACTGCTAGCTAGTACCAGCTATATACTTAGCTAAAGTACTCACCAACACCAGTGGTTTGACGGTTGACAGGCAGCGGAAGATACACTGTCGCAAGTAATCCATTCCTGGCCATATTGTTGAAATGCATTGGAAGTTTGCAACAACTTTATGGAAGCCCATTCTTACTCCTATTTGCGAGAAAAAAAATGTGCTTACGTTCCACCCATATGCAGACTTGACAACGAATGTCCACATGGCATCTGGGAACATAGCACAACATAGCACAAGGTGTTGTCTCTGGGCAATTGGCAGTTGTGTAAAGTCCTTAAGTAAAACTACTTAAGTAGTTTGTTTGGGGTATCTGTACTTTACTATTTATATGTTGACAACTTTTACCACCCAACATTCCTAAAGAAAATGATGTACTTTTTACTCCATACATTTTCCCTGGCACCCAAGAGTACTCATTACATTTGGAATTCATAGCAGGACAGAAAAATGGTCCAATTCACACACTTATCAAGAGAACATTCCTGGTCATCCATATTGTGTCTGATCTGGCGGACTCACTAAACACATGCTTTGTTTGTAAATGATGTCTGAGTGTTGGTGTGCCCCTGGCTATCTGGGAAAAAAAAGAAAATGGTACCTCCTGGTTTGCTTAATATAAGGAATTTCAAATGATTTATACTTTAACTTTTGATACTTAAGTATACCCAACACTCCAGTAAGTTGTAAAGAACTCACAAAACTAAATTTCGGACGATACTGACCAAAATGATCCTATTTACACTTTGTAGTCAATTTTGGCACCAGAATGAATGATTGACTCATATTGATGCCACATAGGGCATTTAAAACCAGACATATTGCTTCTAAGAGACCGTTTAAATAAATTAATGTGTAAATGTTTCATAATCTAGATGTTCTCCATACGTTAGACAACACTAAGAATAATGACACCAAGATGTTGTCCAACCATGATTATGTTCTGACCCCAGTGTAGCTCAATGTAAACAAGGGTAACGTTTAGGCTTACGCTGACATTTTGATAACCATGTAAATCTCTCTTGGACAAGATGACTTATCAATATAGTCGACTCTACCTACGTTCAGATTTTAAAATGCTAATAAGCGTCAAAGTAGACATGCAAAACTACAAATCCCTGCAAGCTCCAGCACATCACGCTAGCTGACACCTTTGCTAACAGGTATTGTGTCAATTTAAAACTATCACAGGTCAGATCACAGAATTGGGAATTTAAAGAAGTGTAGCCAATTTATTTCTTACTACATTTAGCTAACATTAGATAGCTAATTCAGAGATTCTTACCTTTGCCTCGATTCAGCAGTCTCGTCCAGGTCATCATGGCATTTGTAGTCCTTTATGATAGCCATATTAGCAGCTAATTTGCAATGCATTATTGGGGGGTAAATACAGGCAAATATATTTATAAAAAGTAACTTTGTCCTAGAGAGCTTTACACAGTTATCAAAACATCACGCCAGGGTAAGCCACGAAACACAGCTCTTATTTTAAATGTTTCTAAAATCCCCTATGAGGAAAAATGAATGGCGGGAAAACAATTGGAACCATTTCCATGTTTGACCGCTAAGTTTATGGGTATTATGACCCATACCGTGGTACTCTATAGCCGCATTCAAAACAACTGGAAAAATGCGAGGTCAAATCAGTGATCTTCAGGTCCTAGCTCTAGAAAGAGGCCCGAGTTCCCGAGTTGGAATTCCAAGTTGGATGATTTAATATACATTTTTCCCAGTCGGAGCTTTTTTTATTTTTTTAATAAAGTCTTCCCAGTTGTTTTAAAACCAATTAAATCGGAAGTGTGAGATTTCCAAATTGTTTTGAATGCGGCATATTTCGGAGTTGTTTTGAACCCGGCATAATTTTGTGACGTGGTGACTCAAATTACGTCACCCCCGTAACATTCACATTGGAATCAAAACAGTGCAAAGCCAATGCATCATACGGCGCCGCGGGCGTACCATTTAAAATAAAATAATCCAAACCCAGTCCAGACAACTATGCAAAAACTATCCGCCTGTGTGTATAACCTGTAGCTAACAGCAAGCAAACGCCTCAGGGTTCCGACTGTTTGCAAAGTGTGTGGTGACAGGAGAGGTGGTGTTCAATCACGGTCCAGCTCTAGATTTTAGGCGAACGTTACTTAGCTCATCCTTTGCAAGTAACTCTGCATGATCTAATCATTTGAGTATGGCATTGGCTGCGTTGTTACTTTATGATAATGATCTAGTTACAGTATAGGCAGGAAATAGATACATGGCAGGGTAAAGGCACCCACACACGTATTGTTGCTATCTAGTGATCTAAACAGTTGTGTGGTAGCTCAATGACAATAGCTACAGTACTGGGTATCTAGCTAGCGTGACAAATATATAAGCTATCGTTATAGTTATGACATGACATCTGGCTTGTTATCTACCAATCTTTACAACCTGTATAGACCAAGCAGACTTTTCCAACGACTTCAAAAAACACTGATCTGGCATTAGCTATAAATCCTTTAAGTGACCAGCTATAGCTCAGCTAGCTAATAAAGTTAGCTTGCTGACTAGCATTGGGATCAGTGCCAAGGAGTGCGGGCGAGTCTGCAGAAATGCAAGCTATGCTAACTACTTAGCATTACAAGTCTTACCTTGATCTTTGTATCTAGGTCCCCCGTCCTCCACAGCATTTAATAAACCGGTGTTTAGTTGGTCCTCGTGACAAGTCCTCTTCTATATCCCCGACACGGAACATGCACCAGCCGGTTTTCACAATGCCATCCGTTCTCCTCTAGCTTGCTAATTTGATTTCATTTCGTGGCGAGACTGATTCGCCTTTGTCTGACTGACAGTGGCCATATTGACATTAATAGCGAGCGCACTGAGGTTCTCTGGGATTCGTAGTTTTGGAAATTCCTATTGCAGGAACGTCTCAGAAACATACGATCTTGAATGCACCCTTGATAAACTCTTTCTTTGGATTTGACCGCCGCCTGGCGGATTTGTTGTCAAATAATCCAATCAATTTTTTTTCAGTAATAGAGATGTTTTTTTCCACAAAGTTCTAAAAGTTATCCACTTCCGTTTTTTTCACAGACCCAAATTAGACCACAATCACCTGCTTTTGGACATGAATAATGTTTTCTCATCTAAGGTGTGTGTGTGTGGATGTGTTTAGCTATACTTGTGGGGTCCAGAAGTCCCCACAAGGTCAAATGCTATTTCTAGGGGGTTTAGGGTTACGGTTAGAATTAGTTTTAGGGTTAACGTTAGGTTTTTGGGTTAAGGTTAGGGAGAATGGGATTTTGAATGTGACTGAATTGTGTGCCCCCACTTGGTTAGTTATACAAGACTGTGTGTGTGTGGTTCTGGTCCTGGTCTGAAAGAGAGAGACCCCATGGTAACAGCCACAGTAGCTGAGTGGAGCCTGTTTAATGTATGGTTTGGCTGTGGTTATGTCAAACTGGGTAAAGGAGAGTGCAGGCAGTCAAATGCACAATGGAGGGTAAGCCACCACTCATCTTTTCAACCCTGACAGTGAACAGTAAGCTCTATTTTAGAGCAATTCCACCACTTTTAAAACTCATTTTCATTATCTCCAGCTCAATACCAGGGCCTACATATGTGGAAAAGGCACATTTCTGTATTTTGTAGAAAAAGATGAAAGGTTATTGTTTATTTTATATATATATATATATATACACACACACTAACGTTCAAAAGTTTGGGGTCACTTTGAAATGTCCTTGTTTTCTATAAAAACATACAAAAATTAGTTGCAAAATTAATAGGAAATATAGTGAAGACATTGACAAAGTTATAATGATTTTTAATTGAAATAATAATTGTCTTTCAAACTTTGCTTTCATCAAAGAATCCTCCATTTGCAGCTATTACAGCCATGCAGACCTTTGGCATTCTAGTTGTCAATTTGTTGAGGTAATCTGAATAGATTTCATGCTTCCTGAAGCACCTCCCACAAGTTGGATTGGCTTGATGGGCACTTCTTACGTACCATACGGTCAAGCTGCTCCCACAACAGCTCAAAAGTTTTGAGCTCCGGTGACTGTGCTGGCCACTCCATTATAGACAGAATACCAGCTAATTGCTTCTTCCCTAATTAGTTCTTGCATTTTTTATTACATTTTTTATTTTCAATCTTTATTTAACCAGGTAGGCCAGTTGAGAACAAGTTCTCATTTACAACTGTGACCTGGCCAAGATAAAGCAAAGCAGTGCGACACAAACAACAGCACAGAGTTACACATGGAATAAACAAACATACAGTCAATAACACAATAGAAAAAGTCTATATACAGTGTGTGCAAATGGCGTGAGGTGGTAAGGCAATAAATAGGCCATAGTAGCAAAGTAATTACAATTTAGCAAATTAACACTGGATTGATAGATGTGCAGATGATGATGTACAAGTAGAAATACTGGTGTGCAAAAGAGCAAAAAAGTAAATAAAAACAATATGGGGATGAGGTAGGTAGATTGGATGGGCTATTTACAGATGTGCTGTGTACAGCTGCAGCGATCGGTAAGCTGCTCTGATAGCTGATGCTTAAAGTTAGTGAGGGAGATATAAGTCTCCAACTTCAGCGATTTTTGCAATTCTTTCCAGTCATTGGCAGCAGAGAACTGGGAGGAAAGGCGGCAAAAATAGGTGTTGGCTTTGGGGATGACCAGTGAGATATGCTAAAGCGCCAGCAGGTATATGACCAATGAGCTGAGATAAGGTGGAGCTTTACCTAGCAAAGACTTATAGATGACCTGGAGCCAGTGGGTCTGGCAACGAATATGTAGCAAGGGCCAGCAGACGAGAGCATACAGGTCACAGTGGTGGGTGGTATATGGGGCTTTGGTGACAAAACGGATGGCACTGTGATGGACTGCATCCAGTTTGCTGAGTAGAGTGTTGGAGACTATTTTGTAAATGACATCGCCGAAGTCAAGGATCGGAAGGCTAGTCAGTTTTACGAGGGTATGTTTGGCGGCGTGAGTGAAGGAGGCTTTGTTGCGAAATAGGAAGCCAATTCTAGATTTAATTTTGGATTGGAGATGTTTAATATGAGTCTGGAAGGAGAGGTTACAGTCTAGCCAGACACCTAGGTATTTGTAGTTGTCCACATATTCTAAGTCAGAACCGTCCAGAGTAGTGATGCTAGTCGGGCGTGCTGGTGCTGTTGAAAAGCATGCATTTAGTTTTACTAGTGTTTAAGAGCAGTTAGAGGCCATGGAAGGAGTGTTGTGTGGCATTGAAGCTTGTTGGGAGTTTTGTTAACACAGTGTCCAAAGAAGGGCCAGATGTATATAGAATGGTGTCATCTGCGTTGAGGTGGATCAGGGAATCATCAGCAGCAAGAGTGACAATGTTGATATATACAGAGAAAAGAGTTGGCCCGAGAATTGAACCCTGTGGTACCCCCATAGAGACTGCCAGAGGTCTGGACAATAGGCCCCCCGATTTGACACACTGAACTCTGTCTGAGAGGTAGTTGGTGAACCAGGCGAGGCAGTCATTTGAGAAACCAAGGCTGGTGAGTCTGCCGATAAGAATACGGTGATTGACAGAGTTGAAAGCCTTGGCCAGTCAGTACTGTCTTTTATCGATGGCGGTTATGATATCGTTTAGTGCCTTGAGTGTGGCTGTGGTGCACCCGTGACCAGCTCGGAAACCGGATTGCACAGCAGAGAAGGTACGGTGGGATTTGAAATGGTCAGTTATCTGTTTGGCTTTCGAAGACTTTAGAAAGACAAGGCAGGATGGATATAGGTCTGTAACAGTTTGCGTCTAGAGTGTCACCCCCCTTTGAAGAGGGGGATGACTGCGTCAGCTTTCCAATCTTTAGGGATCTTGGACGATATGAAAGGGAGGTTGAGCAGACTGGTAATAGAGGTTGCATCAATGGCGGCAGATAATTTTAGAAAGAGAAGGTCCAGATTGTCTAGCCCAGCTGATTTGTACAGGTCCAGGTTTTGTAACTCTTTCAGAACACCTGCTATCTGGATTTGGGTGAAGGAGAAGCTGGGGAGGCTTGGGCAAGTAGCTGCGGGGGGTGCAGAGCTGTTGGCCAGGGTTGGGGTAGCAAGAAGGAAAGCTTGGCCAGCCATAGAGAAATGCTTATTGAAATTCTCGATTATCATGGATTTATCGGTGGTGACAGTTTCCTATCCTCAGTGCAGTGGGCAGCTGGGAGGAGGTGCTCATATTCTCCATGGATTTTACAGTGTCCCAAAACTTTTTGGAGTTGGAGCTACAGGACGCAAAATTCTGTTAGAAAAAGATAGCCTTTGCTTTCCTAACTGACTGCATGTATTGATTCCTGACTTTCCTGAAAAGTTCCATTTCACTGGGACTATTCGATGCTAGTGCAGTCTGCCACAGGATGTTTTTGTGCTGGTCGAGGGCAGTCAGGTCTGGCGTGAACCAAGGGCTATATCTGTTCTTAGTTCTACATTTCTTAAAAGGGGCATGCTTATTTAAGACGGTGAGGAAATTACTTTTAAAGAATGACCAGGCATCCTCTACTGATGGGATGAGGTCAATATCCTTCCAGGATACCCGGGCCGGGTCGATTAGAAAGGCCTGCTCGCAGAAGTGTTTTAGGGAGCGTTTGACAGTGATGAGGGGTGGTCGTTTGACCACGGACCCATAGCGGATGCAGGCAATGAGGCAGTGATCGCTAAGATCCTGAAAACAGCAGAGGCGTATTTGGAGGGCAAGTTTGTCAGGATAATATCTATGAGGGTGCCCATGTTTACGGATTTGGGGTTGTACCTGGTAGGTTCCTTGATAATTTGTGTGAGATTGAGGGCATCTAGCTTAGATTTTAGGACTGCCGCAGTGAGTATATCCCAGTTTAGCTCACCTAACAGAACAAACTCTGAAGATAGCTAAGGGGCAATCAATTCACATATGGTGTCCAGGGCACCGCTGGGAGCTGAGGGGGGTCTAGAAGAGGCGGCAACAGTCAGAGACTTATTTCTGGAGAGGTACATTTTTAAAATTAGAAGCTCGAACTGTTTGGGCATAGACCTGGAAAGTATGACAGAACTTTGCAGGCTATCTCTGCAGTAGATTGCAACTCCTCCCCCATTGGCAGTTATATCTTGATGGAAAATGTTGTAGTTGGGGATGGAAATCTCAGAATTTTTGGTGGCCTTCCTAAACCAGGATTCAGACATGGCTTCGATGATCAGGAGTAATGGTCCAGGGCTTACGGCAGGATTCCAGTGTTGTAGTGGAGAAAAACAGTCCGATATGCTCAGGTTTTTAATCGCCCTGTGCAGACTGGCAGGCTGGCAAGTATTATCCAGGCTAAAAGCGGCTGGTGTCTGTGCTAAAGGTAAAGGCCGCTAGCAGTGGCTAACTTTGACTAAATAGCTAGTAGCTAATTAGCAGGTTAGCTTCTGAAGGATAGCTTCTGATGGAGGTTCTGGCTATAAGGTCTAAAAATAGCAGATCCGTATCACATTGGGTGAGGCGGATTGCCGAAAGGTATATTTAATTTAAAAATGAAAAAATAGATTGAAATATATACAAAAAAGACTAAAAATACTACATGTACATGGGAGAACGACAAAACAACATCTGCACTGCTACGCCATCTTGGAACATTCTTAGTTTGGAGCTGTGCTTTGGGTCATTGTCCTGTTGTAGGAGAAATGGGCTCCAATTAAACGCCGTCCACGGGGTATGGCATGGTGTTGCAAAATGGAGTGATAGCCTTCCTTCTTCAAGATTCCTTTTACCCTGTACATATCTCCCACTTTACCAGCCCCAAAGCACCCCCATACCATCACATTGTCTCCACCATGCTTGACAGATGGTGCCAAGCACTCCTCCAGCATCTTTACATTTTTTCTGCATCTCACGATTGTTCTTCTTTGTGATCCGAACTCCTCAAACTTAGATTTGTCTGTCCATAACACTTTTTTCCAATCTTCCTCGTCCAGTGTCTGTGTTCTTTTTCCCATCTTAGTCTTTTCTTTTTATTGGCTAGTCTGAGATATGGCTTTTCTTTGCAACTCTGCCTAGAAGGCCAGCATCCCGGAGTCGCCCCTTCACTGTTGACGTTTAGACTGGTGTTTTGCGGATTGAGGACTTGTGAGGCATCTGTTTCTCAGACTAGACTCTCTAATGTACTTGTCCTCTTGCTCAGTTGTGCACAGGGTCCTCCCACTCCTCTTCCTATTCTGGTTAGAGCCAGTTTGCGCAGATCTGTGAAGGGAGTAGTACACAGCGTTATACGAGATCTTCAGTTTCTTGGCAATTTCTCGCATGGAATAGCTGTCAGGGATTTCCTCCTCTTCTTCCGAAGAGGAGAGGCGAAAAGGATCAGAGGACCAATATGCGGCGTGGTAAGTGTCCATGGTTCTTTTAATAGGTAAATGTACACATGAACAACTGACGACAAAAACAAGAAACGTGAAAACCCAAAACAGCCCTATCTGGTGCAAAACACAGAGACAGGAACAATCACCCACAAACACACAGTGAAACCCAGGCTACCTAAGTATGATTCTCAATCAGAGACAACTAATGACACCTGCCTCTGATTGAGAACCATACTAGGCCGAAAACATAGAAATACCCAAATCATAGAAAAACAAACATAGACTGCCCACCCCAACTCACGCCCTGACCATACTAAATAATGACAAAACAAAGGAAATAAAGGTCAGAACGTGACAATAGCCTTCATTTCTCAGAACAAGAATAGACTGACGAGTTTCAGAAGAAAGTGCTTTGTTTCTGGTCATATTGAGCCTGTATCGAACCCACAAATGCTGATGCTCCAGATACTCAACTAGTCGAAGGAAGGACAGTTTTATTGCTTCTTTAATCAGAACACTAGTTTTCAGCTCTGCTAACATAATTGCAAAAGGGTTTTCAAATGATCAATTAGCCTTTTAAAATGCTAAACTTGGATTAGCTAACACAACATGCCATTGGAACACAGGAGTGATGGTTGCTGATAATGGGCCTCTGTGTGCCTATGTAGATATTCCATAAAAATATGATATTACTTTAATGGACAAAAACTGTTGCTGTTCTTTCAAAAACAATCACATTTCTAGTGACCCCAAACCTTTGAACAATAGTTATATATATATATATATATAAAAACTAAATATATATATACACTGCCTCAAAAAATAAAGGGAACACTTTATTCCCTTTATTTCCTACTTTCAAACTGTCATGCAATAAAATGCTAATTAATTACTTAAAAATCATACAATGTGATTTTCTGGATTTTTGTTTTAGATTCCGTCTCTCACAGTTGAAGTATACCTATGATAAAAAATTACAGACCTCTACATGCTTTCTAAGTAGGAAAACCTGCAAAATCGGCAGTGTATCAAATACTTGTTCTCCCCACTGTATATACATACACACACACACATACATACATACATACATACATACATACATACATACATACATACATACATACATACATACATACATACATACATACATACATACATACATACATACATACATACATACATACATACATACATACATACATACCTTGTAAGCATTTGTATCTGTCATGTGTGAATGTTGCTGTTTTTATGTTTAATATACACAGTATATCAGAAATTGTGTAATAGAATTATTCTTAACATAAAATTATAAATATAGTTTATACAGGTTTATACACATTTTCTGTATATTGGAAATAGCCTCTAAAATATACGTAAACAGACCATAAATGTCAAAAAATGTGTTTTCTTGGAAAGCAGTAAGTGCTATGATCCTGTCTCAGCCTCCAGTAATTATGCTGCAATAGTGTCGGGCGGCTAGGGTCAGTCTGTTATATCTGGAGTATTTCTCCTGTCTTATCCAGTGTCCTGGGTGAATTTAAGTATGCTCCTTCTAATTCTCTCTTGCTTTCTATTTCTCTCCTCTCTCTTCTCTCAGAGGACCTGAGCCCTAGGACCATGCCTCAGGACTACCTGGCATGATGACTCCTTGCTGTCTCCAGTCCACCTGGTTGTGCTGCAGTTTCAACCTTTCTGCCTGTGGCTATGGAACCCTGACCTGTTCACCGGATAAGCTACCTTGTCCCAGACCTACTGTTATTCTCTCTCTCTCTACCGCACCTGCTGTCTCTAACTCTGAATGATCCGCTATGAAAAGCCAACTGACATTTACTCCTGAGGTGCTGACCTGTTGCACCTTCTACAACCACTGTGATTATTATTATCTAACCCTGCTGGTCATCTATGAACTTTTGAACATCTTGGTCATGTTCTGTTATAATCTCCACCCGGCACAGCCAGAAGAGGAATGGCCACCCCTCAGAGCTTGATTCCTGTCTAGGTTTCTTCCTAGGTTTCTGCCTTTCTAGGGAGTTTTTCCTAGCCACCGCGCTTCTACATCTGTATTGCTTGCTGTTTGGGGTTTTAGGCTGAGTTTCTGTATAGCACTTTATGACATCAGCTGATGTAAAAAGGGCTTTATAAATAAATCGGATTGATTGATTGATACAATATCAGTACTTTTTACATTTACAACTTTTCTAAGTCAATATCATCAACTGATTTCAGCCAGTGTATGGCTGTGGATTGACTGCATTGTTTCAATGGAAGGTTGGCGTATTGTCAGTTAATTTGAACAATTTATGGAATTTTTCCTCAAACTGTCTGGCTAGCATACAGTGGAGATACATTCTTGAAATGCATTATTTTATTTATATCTTATCACAGCTTTGGCAAACCATGGTTTAAGCAACTCCCTGACCAAAATGGCTGACCTTTATCCCATCAAAGGGTCCCATCATAAGAAGGTTAATGACCATTCTAGTATTCTAGTTCCTAATTAAATCAAAAATAAAATCACATTTTATTGGTCATATACACATTGTTACCAAATGTTATTGCGAGTGTAGTGAAATGCTTGTGCTTTTAGTTCCGACAGTGCAGCAATATCTCACAATTCCACAACAACTACCTAATACACACAAATCTAAGCAAAGGGATGGAATAAGAATATGTTCATATAAATATATGGATGAGCAATGACCGAGCAGCATAGGCAAGATGCAATAGATTATATAAAATACAGTATATAAATATGGGATGAGTAATGCAAGATATGTAAACATCATTATTAAAGTGGCATTAATAAAGTGACTAGTGATCCATTTGTTAGAGTGGCCAATGATTTCAAGTCTGTATGTAGGCAGCAGCCTCTCTGTGTTAGTGATGGCTGTTTAACAGTCTGATGGCCTTGAGATAGAAGCTGTTTTTCCGTCTCTCGGTCCCAGCTTTGATGCACCTGTACTGACCTCACCTTCTGGATGGTAGCGGGATAAACGACAGTGGCTCGGGAGGTTGTCCTTCCTGTGACATCAGGTGCTGTAGGTGTCCTGGAGGGCAGGTAGTTTGCCTCCCGGTGATGGGTTGTGCAGACCGTACCACTCTCTGGAGAGCCCTGCAGTTGTGGGCAGTGCAGTTGCCGTAGCAGGCGGTGATACAGCCCAACAGGATGCTCTCAATTGTGCATCTGTAAAAGTTTGTGAGGGTTTTAGGTGACAAGCTAAATTTCTTCAGCCTCTTGAGGTTGAAGAGGCGCTGCTGCGCCTTCTTCACCACACTGTCTATGTGGGTGGACCATTTCAGTTTGTCAGTGATGTGTACGCCGAGGAACTTAAAACTTTCCACCTTCTCCACTGATGTCCCGTTGATGTGGATAAGGGGGTGCTCCCTCTGCTGTTTCCTGAATTTCACGACCATCTCCTTTGTTTTGTTGACATTGAGTGAGAGGTTGTTTTCCTGGCCTTACCAAGACAACTATTGTCTATCTAGTAAATGTGCTAGCTATTTCAGTGGATATTGAACACATTTCTACCTGCAAATGAATAATGTTTTTACTAGATCTAAGGAATTGTAATAAATTCACACAAGGTTTTTGTGGAAATCAAAGGAAGGCAAAGGATGTCAAAGTAGGCCATAAATGTTTGAGTATTTTTACATTTGGTTTGAGGTCTCTCTGACAATCAATTAGAAAGGGTATTGCGATAACAATAAAATGACATATTTCACAAGATTTAAGTAATTTTTATAATTTTTTTTGGTGGAAATCCAAGGTTGTAAAAGTAGGCCAGACATTTGCAGAATAATTCACACTTGGTTCAAGGTGTCACTGACAAGCCTATGGAAAAGTTAATGCGATAAGAATAATTATATATTTTTACTAGATTTAAGGTTTCTTATCTAAAAGGTTTCATTTAGTTTCCTTAATAGGATATTGATTTATGCGTCATATCTTTTTCTTTAATCCATTTAGAACTCATTATAAACAAACATATTTTGATCAGCAAAAGCTACAATACCTTTATCACAGCACATGTAGGCCTGCTAAAACTTTGACTACAGAAAATGATCACCATTACAAGAATAACAGCACATTAATAGCTGCAGTAAATGAAAGGCTTGGCTGTGTCTTAGTTTCTGTTGTCCTATTTTGTAATGCTAATCTATAGTCCTTCATTAAAACCTGTTGATTGGGGAAGACTTGCTGATTTCTGATTAAGTGGATCAAGATGTCTGTTAACTTTCACCCGAAGAGCTTCTGTCAACAGTCAGGGTAGGAGGGGCGACTCGTTCCTCTCACAACCCGTCTCCAACCCCTTATCGATGTTGTGTATTGTCAATGCCAACTGTTCTCGCAAAATCAAAGCTTGCCGGTCCGTAGAATGTGTGAACATGGGATCAGCATCACTCAGGGGCGTCATATACCCCAAAAATCTGGGCTAGCTAAAGCCAACGGCATAAAATTGCGACTAGTAGTATTAGAGGATTTAAAAAATATATATATTGACAAATCTGAGGGGGAACGTGCCCCTGTGCCCCCTATGGGCATGACACCCCCGGCATCACCCCTTACAAATGGCACTATCTAATGAAGTAAAAAAAATAACGCAAGGTTTTATATTTAGGTTAGGCATACCCAGAGCAATAATACAGGCATTTTGTATTGGGGCAATGGGCGCCAAATGTGTCTCTAACTTTGTAGGGCTACTTTTATATGTCCTATGTGAGCGTTACAATTAAATAGGCAATCAATTCATATTTCAAGTTTTGCACAAATTTCATTTTTGCTGTTCTATTCCCAACTCCAATGTGGTGAATAAAAAAATGGTTGGCTTGACAATGACAGCAATGGAATTGGCAAGAGCACAAACAGATCTGGGACCAGGCTACTACTCCCCCTCATCAGGAAACAACTGAAATCTAAGACATGAATTTGTCTGAATCTTTCATCTCTTTTGTTGAATATGTTGGTTTAGTGTTGTCCGTCTACTACATCTATTAAAATGAGGACCCAGCAGGCCTGCCCTGACAAAAAGAGACCGCTAATAACATGATGATTAACACACACAGCACAGGGAGCACATCTGTTTAGCTGTCTGACTACTGTTGATCTGGCATCACGTTTTGTGTGTGTGTATGTCTGTCCTCTGCCTGTCAGCTGTTGATCTGTCAATCAGCAATTCCTGTGTGTTGTCTGCATGTATGCTGTCTGCGGGCACACTGTCTGTCATCCCAAGACCACCTGCCACACTCCAGTCCCAATACACACTCCAGACTGGGACTCTATGGAGGAACCAGTTACCTCAGCCACTAAAGTGTTTGTGTGTGTATATGACAGAAAAAGACCCAGCCAGCTCCTGCATTAGAGACACATAATCAGGTCCATGTGAAGAGCCCTTTACAATCCACATCCCAGAGCAGAGCACACACTGGATTACTCATCTGTCCCCTATGGGAGCTCGGCTCCCAATACACACCAGTCTGTTTGACCTGACACACACATACACAGGGGGACCACCATAGACTCAGGCAGAGAAGGATAGACATACCTCCACACACTAATGATGTTATACACATACTTGACAAACTTAATTACACTAATATGATAATCTGTCCATGGGGTGCCATTCTAAAGCTACACAGGGGTTGAGGGGCCAGTTGTTAATGAGTGAGAGGAAAATATCTGTCCGTCAGTGATGTCCATCTATGTTATGCCTTTTGATCAAGCAAGACTAGTGCTCCAATTAGAACAATATTAGATCATGAAAACTAGATCATTATCACAGACCGAGTTCAATTTGATAAATAATGCAAAAAGTTTAGGCTCAAACTGTTTCGATTTTTAATTAAACAATTCAAGAATTGACATAGCCTACTGGAAGCCTATCAACGATGTTTTGACTGAATGACACGCAGGGTGAAACCGCTTAGATGTCCATTAGAGAGAGATTATCACGTCATTAATTGCCGGTAAAAAAAAGCACTCCTCTATCTACTAATCTATTGGTGTCTAATCTACCCATGTTTCAGATGAAAATGGGGTCATTAAAAACGAAATGTGTGTTTTTCTTTCATGTGCGAGTCCCATCTTTACTGGTCGATGTGGTGATGATGGGTGTGATCGATGAGTGGGTGGAGGTGGGGGTTGGGATCAGGCAGAGGCTATTAATCCTAAAATAGGGCGTTACTTTGAAGCTCTCCCGCGCGTCCACTGTTTTTGATGTTGGTCCCCACCCCCCCTTGGTACACGTCCGTCGGGATGTCACAGCGGGGCTACTATATATAAAGGTGGTCAGTCCTTGTCCTCCTCCATCTGCAACAGGGTTTAACTCTCAACTCTTTCAGAAATGGCATATTTCACAATTTGGCTGCTGTGCGCCAGTGCGATACTGTCTCTAACGCACAGCTTCAACCAGGAGAACCTGAAAGAGGCTATGCTTCAGAGGCTTGGACTGAAGGAACTCCCAAGGATCCATAAAAGGGACTTGGAAAACCTGGTCGTTCCTAGCCACATCAGAAACAAGTACCTGACCCTGCTGAAGCTGCACCACGAGAGGAGACGACGCTCTCTGCCCAGCCTAGCAGGAATCCTCAGGGGGTATTCCGGGAACGCAGGTAAACAGCAATGGCAACTATGACAGTTTCTAAGACTGAGAATATGACAGTTTTAACGACTGACTGATTTTTATTTTCCATCATTATATTTTATTTACTATTAGTTAAACTATTGTTAACACCAATGCGTAATTCTCAGTTGGTTCTGTTTGGATTCCAAATTACGCACTGCTGTCCAATTGTCCACATGCGGACGGTGTCCTGTTATATTCTACATAACAGATATATCGGGGGAGATTCTTTACTCTGACGCCACCAGAGAGCGGTTGGTTTTCGACATGGAGGCCAGGGTCCCAGCCAACAGCGAGGTGACCATGGCGGAGCTCAGACTCTACCAGAACGCCCATCATAAACTGCACCTGGCCGGGAGAAAGAGTCAAAAGCAGGGCAACAACGCACGGGTCAGCGTCTACTGGGTGGAGGTTCTAGAGAACGGCGCCAACCGCTCCTCACTGGTAGACTCAAGGTCAGCACCGTTACCACACATCATTCAACAACCTACTTTTAATTAGCCTAATAGTAATTAATTAGCATGCTAGTTAATTAAAGTGCTATTGTGATTAATTTGTACGGGTGTCCTCTTTCAATAGGTTGGTGCCAATCTACGAGACCGGGTGGAAAGGTTTCGATGTGACGCAGGCCGTACACTACTGGTCGAAGGGACTTCGAGAGGTGCCGCTGCGCCTGGAGCTGCGGGTCGAGGGAGAGAGACCGGGAAGCTACGCAGCCGAGATGGCCAAGAGTATGCGCTTTACCGCGCAGGACCCCTCTGACCAGAGCACGGGAAAGCCTCAGCTTCTTTTTTACACCTTGAACCTGGAGGAATATGGGTAAGTGACATTTAATAGCTAGGCTAATGGCAATGTGGTTGGAACCTTGGTTGGACAGTGGACACATTTTAAGCATATAGGCTACACACATATGGACCTGGCTGCTATGTCACAGTATGACATTTGCTTATACATGATTTGAGAATCCTCTATAGGTGTGTCAAACGTGTAATAACCTGACCGTTTATCTTCGTCCAGTTCCCGTGGTGACTGCCAGTCCAGCAAGCCGAACGGCATATGCTGCAGAGAAGACCACTTCATCAACTTCCGGGAGCTAACTTGGACTCAATACTGGGTCATCGAACCTGCGGGCTACCAGTCCTTCCGATGCGCAGGAGGATGCAAGCAGCCAAAGCGTCATTATGGCTACGGAGAACGGCGGTGCGCGGCTACGGAGAACGCGCCGCTCCCTATAATGTACCTGGTGAAAAAAGGAGACAACACTGAGATTGAAGTGGCCGAGTTTCCCAACATGATAGTGGAGAAGTGCAGATGTACAATGGACAATGTATCGGTTTGAGAATGAAGAAGGAGCGCAATCCAGAGACAGAGATGCGAGTGCGACTCGTGATGCACAGTACTTTTTTTCTTCAAACTTAAATGACTATAGGCTAAAAAGGAGATATCTTGTTGGTGTGAATATTTGAGACAACGGTTATATTAGCCGATCACTTGTTTGTTGAGCACTTTAAATGTAAATACGTAACCTAATTTATGTTGCCCATGAATGCATTTATACTCTTCATATGACAAGATTAAAAATATTAATTGCACGTTTTCAAAGTATATTAACGAACATATTTTTCTTCCACAAATCCTTAATTAACACAGTGTCACTTCATTGTTGTCTAAGGGTTTGTCTTTTGAGGGAAAGCTGGGGAGTGTGAATAAACGAAAACACAGTCAAACTGAGATCATTTACAGATATGGTTTTGAGACCAATTTTATCATTAGAGCCTCACCACTAGCCCAGTCCTTTGTTATGGTAACACATCCTCATCACGGGGCTTCCGATCAGTGTTTGATTTGTGGATTTATTTACTTAGTTTCCGTCTCAGAATCTACAGCACTGCATCCATTGGCGACCAGTGTGGCCAAGCTAAACGTCACCAATTACGCACGAATGGCGCGCCTTTGGAGATTCATTATGACACGCGGACGGGAACAACACTCAACAGGGTTGATTCTTATGCAAATGCACGGAAGGAGTTTTGAACTATGTCAAATTAGTTTTTATTTAAAAATGGCATGATTGATTTGAAAGACATCCAGTCCACTCTACCATTTATGACCAAGACCACGAGACAAAACCAATGTCCGATCGCTGTCCTCCTCTCATCCCCCATTAGAGCCCCAGTCAGTGTAAAATGTGAGGTATTTTACTGTAATCTTAATCTAATCTATTCTCCGTGGTGTTCCGCGTTTGCCTGGCTACCCAAACTCCTTGCTACGGACACACGCTACACCAAGCCCACGGACATTAGTTTCTTCTCAGCAATGAAGATAGCGGGGGAAAAAATCTGTTTCAGTCATCACGCAAATTCAGCATAACTGGGTGAAATCATACATTCGGCTCAGGAAGGTTGGTGTTGCCTTGTTTTGCACACACTGTACAAAATAATAAAATGCAGTACAGTACAAGATATTTCTTAACGTAGCTCTTTATTAGCTAGCTATAACTGGCATGTTCACGTATCGCCAACCAGGATCCAACCGACCATGACCTAACCGTTTGGGTGGTCTTAACCAATCATAGCGCAGTATGAAATGGCGGTAAAATGCATCCAATTACAATTCAGTATGTTTACACATGAATATGACATCCCCCTTCTTTTAAAACAAAAGAAAATGTTTACATATTCTAAGGGTTTCTTTTGAATACATGCTCTGTAGTTTGAACTCAAGGTAGGTACCCATTTATATTGCATACTACACCAACTGAATCAACATAGACTCTGAAACAATGATCCAACATACTGTTACTTTTAAAACAAGGGATTCTCAGCAAATCAGCTTTCACTGTAGAAATAACATCTTAACATTTCAAACAGATACAATACCAAAGCATAACAAGTTTACAGTCAAACTCTTTTAGGGCAGCGATCCGCCTACACCCTTTAACAGGTCTAGGACAGCTCTGGGCTTGACCTCTCTTCCTGACCTTGTGCGATATGATGCTGAGCATGCTTCTGTGTCAGTCAACAGTTCTTGTGGTGTTGCAGGTAAGTATGGTGTATGTTGTACTGTGTGTGTGTGTGTGTGTGTGTTTAGTCCATCACGTTCTCTTTCAGGGGAACAGTTCATCTCATCATTGTGTTGTTCTTTTGTGTTCAGTAGGTGACGACGATTGCGGCGGTACACCGCTTCTTCTGCGGTGCGGACGTGATATGAACGTTCAGTGTCAGCTGGCTGGATGACGACTGCTGGCTTCCAGAGGCCATGCTCCTGGATTCTAACTGACTCTCCGTCGATCAGTGGTGGTAGTAGTCTAGCTGACCTGTCGTAGTATCGCTTTTGTTGGTGTTGTCTCTGTGCACGTTTTTCATGCATTTCCTTGTAGCTGACGAACTCAGTTTGCAGCTGCTGGTTGGTGCTGGGAAGGATTGAGCGAAGTCTGCGGCTCATCAACAGCTGGGCTGGTGATTTGAAGTTGTCAACTGGAGTGTTGCGGTATTCAAGGAGACTGAGGTAGGGGTCTCTTGTCTGCTTTTGCTTTATCCATGAGTGATTTAGCAATCTGCACAGATTTTTCAGCAAGGCCATTACTTTGAGGGTAATGCGGGCTTGTGGTGACGTGTGAACTCCCATGCTTTTGTGAAGGATTCAAACTCATTTGATTTGTAACAGGGCCCATTGTCAGATATTAAAGTCTCTACAATGCCATGCCTGGCAAAGGCTGCTTTCAGCTTGTGTGTCACAGCTGCAGATGTGGTGCTGTGAAGCTTGTCGAGTTCGAAGTATCTGCTGTAGTAGTCCACTGTTACGATGTAGTCCTTATTATTATTATTATTTAGTTGATCTGTGATAGAATTCTGGAACCATCGTGATTAACTGAGATGCTCTGAGGGCATTTTCTCCTCTCCTCAGGCCATCCATCCTGTATGACTTTCCTCAGCTGTGTGAGTTGCGAGTCCTTTTCTGTTTCTGCTTGGATCTCCTTCAGTTTTGTGTCACTAACTGGTAAGTTGCTGTACACAGTGTGCACTTGCATGTCCATGCCTTCACTGAGGCTGCTGTCCTTATAGGTAAGACACTTCCTGGAGAGTGTGTCTGCGACAGGGATGTCTTTGCCTGGACGGTGAGTGATTGTGAAGTCGTATTTTTGTAGTAGAAGGATCATTCTCTGTAGCTTTGGCGGGGCTTTGGTGGTTTCCTCATAATTGACTCAAGGGGCTTGTGGTCGGATTCCACAATGACTTGTCGTCCATACATGTACTGATGGAAACTTTTACATCCGAACAGAATGGCGTAGAGCTCCTTTTCGATTTGAGTGTAGTTGATTTCACAGTCTGAGAGATTTGGAAGCGTAGCCGATGGGCTTTCCTTCTTGCAGTAGCACTGCACCTAGTCCATACTTCGACGCGTCCACTTGGTGTCTGAGCTCTTTGTTGTGGTCGTAGTAGGCAAGGATTGGTCCTGGTTCTCTCCTGATCAAGTCTTTCACATTCTGGAAAGCAATGTCATGTTGCTTGTCCCAGAGAAACTCACTGGACTGTTTTAGCAGTTGACGCAGGGGTGCATTAGCATTGGAGAGGCTGGGTGTAAACTTGGCTAAGTAGTTGACCATGCCAAGCACTGTTTCCAGCTCTGTGCGGTTCTTTGGTGGCTCCATTTATTTTATTGCTGAGATCTATTGTGGATGTGGCTTGATTCCAGTCTCTGTGAGAAGATGTCCGAAGTAGCTGACCTCTGTAGCGCGACTGTGCTCTTCTCGGGGTTGAGCCGGACTCCTCTCTCGCGGGACCTTTGCAGCATCGCGCTGAGGTTTCGGTCGTGCTCCTCTTTGGTTCGACCATAGACAAGGATGTCGTCCACAATGGCCACAACTCCGTCGAGGCCTTTGTACACTTCGTCGATCTTTCGCTGAAACTCGTCTTGGGCTGAGATAATCCCAAAAGGCAGGCGACGGAACCTGTAGCGTCCAAACGGTGTGTTGAATGTTGAGCTTAGATTACTCTTCTGTGAGCTTGATAGCCCAGTAGCCTGATCTAGCGTCCATGACACTGAAGTAGTGTGCTCCCGCTAGCTTGTGTGTGATGCCATCTAGCGTCGGAAAAGGGTAATGGGGACGTGTGATAGCCTTGTTCAAGTCTCTTGGGTCGAGACATACTCTGAGCTTGCCTGTGCGTGGTTTCTTCACACAGTCAGTCGGTTCTGTAACCTTGGTGACTATGTCAGATTGCTCCACGCTCTCCAACTCTTTCTTCAGACGGGCACGGAGAGCAAGGGGAATCTTTCTCTGTGGGTAGACCACAGGGGTTGCGTCTGGGTCAAGGTGAATGGTACATTCTCCTGGGAATAATCCTATTCCTGTAAAAACATCAGCAAACTCCAGTAAATTGTCTGTCTCTACTGGTGCTGTCACTGATAAAACTAGCTTGATGAGGTCCATGTCTAAACAAATCAAATGTATTTATATAGCCCTTCGTACATCAGCTGATATCTCAAAGTGCTGTACAGAAACCCAGCCTAAAACCCCAAACAGCAAGCAATGCAGGTGTAGAAGCACGGTGGCTAGGAAAATATGAGCACCTCTCCCAGCTGCCCTGAAGCTAGGAAACACTGTCACCACTGATAAATCCACGATAATCGAGAATTTAAATAAGCATTTCTCTACGCTGGCCATGCTGCTTTCCTCCCGGCTACCCCAACCCCGACCAACAGCTCCGCACCCCCCGCAGCTACTTGCCCAAGCCTCCCCAGCTTCTCCTTCACCCAAATCCAGATAGCAGATGTTCTGAAAGACCTGCAAAACCTGGACCCATACAAATCAGCTGGGCTAGACAATCTGGACCCTCTCTTTCTAATTATCAGCCACCATTGTTGCAAACCCTATTACCAGTCTGCTCAACATCTCTTTCGTATCGTCCGAGATCCCAAAAGATTGTAAAGCTGCCGCGGTCATCCCTCTCTTCAAAGGGGGTGACACTCTAGAACCAAACTGTTACAGACCTATATCTATCCTACCCTGCCTTTCTAAAGTCTTTGAAAGCCAAGTTAATAAACAGATCACTGACCATTTCGAAATCCCACCGTACCTTCTCCCCTGTGCAATCCAGTTTCCGAGCTGGTCACGGGTGCACCTCAGCCACGCTCAAGGTGCTAACCGATATCATACCTACCATCGATAAAAGGTTGTACCGTGCAGCCGTCTTCATCGACCTGGCCAAGGCTTTCGACTCTGTCAATCACCATATTCTTATCGGCAGACTCAACAGCCTTGGTTTCTCAAATGACTGCCTCACCTGGTTCACCAACTACTTCTCAGACAGAGTTCAGTGTGTCAAATCAGAGGGCCTGTTGTCCGGACCTCTGGCAGTCTCTATGGGGGGTACCACAGGGTTTAATTCTCAGTCCGACTCTTTTCTTTGTATATATAATCAACGATGTTGATATATGCAGGCGATTCCCTGATCAACCTCTACGCAGACGACACCATTCTGTATACATCTGGCCCTTCTTTGGACACTTAAACCTCCAAACGAGCTTCAATGTCATACAACACTCCTTCCGTGGCCTCCAACTGCTCTTACATGCAGGTAAAACTAAATGCATACTCTTCAACCGATTGCTGCCCGCACCCTCCCGCCCGACTAGCATCACTACTCTGGACGGTTCTGACTTAGAATATGTGGACAACTACAAATACCTAGGTGTCCGGTTAGACTGTAAACTCTTCTTCCAGACTCACATTAAGCATCTCCAATCCAAAATTAAATCTAGAAATCGGCTTCCTAATTCGCAACACTAATGCTGCCAAACATACCCTCGTAAAACTGACTATCCTACCAATCCTTGACTTCGGCGATGTCATTTACAAAATAGCCTCCAACACTCTACTCAGCAAACTGGATGCAGTCCATCACAGTGCCATCCGTTTTTGTCACCAAAGCCCAAAATACCACCCACCACTTGCTAACATGCAATCATTAGACCGCACTACTTACCAAGAAAGTACTCATCTGTATTATTCGTAGCCGTCTATTTACCACCACAAAGCGAAGCTGGAACTAAGACTGCTCTCAACCAACCCTATAAACTCAACCAAGGCCATATGCAAAGAAGAAAATGCTCACCCAGAAGCGGCACTCCTAGTGGCCGGGGACTTTAATGCAGGCAAACTTAAATCCGTTTTACCAAATTCTTACCCGCATGTCACGAGCAAGCAGGAGAAAAAAAACATCCTAGACCACCTTTACTCCACACACAGATGCATACAAAGCTCTACCCCGCCCTCCATTTGGCAAATCTGACCATAATTCTATCCTCCTGATTCCGGTTTACAAGCAAAAACTAAAGCAGGAAGTACCAGTGACTCACTCAATATGGAAGTGGTCAGATGACGCGGACGCTACACTATAGGACAGTTGTGATAGCACAGACTGGAATATGTTCCCGGGATTCATCCAACGGCATTGACGAATACACCACCTGTCAGTCAGTCAGTCAGTCATCGGCTTCATGAATAAGTGCATCGATGATGTCGTCCCCACATATCCCAACCAGAAGCCATGGATTACAGGCAACATCTGCATCGAGCTAAAGGCTAGAGCTGCCGCTTTCAAGGACGCTTATAAGAAATTCTGCTATGCCCTCAGACGAACCATCAAACAAGCAAAGCGTCAATACAGGATTAAGATTGAATCCTAATACACCAACTCTGACGCTTGTCGGATGTGGCAGGGCTTGTAAACCATTACAGACCACAAAGGAGGGAAACCCCGACAAAGGGAAACCCAGACGCGAGCCTACCAGACGAGCTAAATGCCTTATGCTCGCTTCGAGACAAGCAACAATGAAGCATGCACGAGAGCACCAGCTGTTCTACATGACTGTGATAACGCTCTCGGTAGCCGATGTGAACAAAACCTTAAAACAGGTCAACATTCACAAAGCCCCTGGGCCAAACGGATTTTCAGGACGTGTACTAAAAGCATGCGTGGACCAACTGTCTAGTGTCTTCACTGACATTTTCAACCTCTCCCTGACCGAGTCTGTAATACCTACATGTTTCAAGCAGACCACCATACTCCCTGTGCCCAAGGAATCGAAGGTAACCTGCCTAAATGATTACCGCCCCGTGGCACTCACATCGGTAGCCATGAAGTGCTTTGAAACGCTGGTCATGGCTCACATCAACAGCATCCTCCCGGACACCCTAGACCCACTGCAATTCACACACAACCCCCCCCAACAGATCCACAGATGACGCAAATCGCAATCCACACTGCCCTTTCTCACCTGGACAAAAGGAACACCTATGTGCGAATACTGTTCATTGACTACAGCCCAGCGATCAACACCATAGTGCCCACGAAGCTCATCACTAAGCTAAGGACTCAGGGACTAAACACCTCCCTCTGCAACTGGATCCTGGAATTCCTGATGGGCCGCCCCCAGGTGGTAAGAGTAGGCAACAACACATCTGCCACGCTGATCCTTAACACTGGGGCCCCTCAGGGGTGTGTACTTAGTCCCGTCCTGTATTCCCTGTTCACTCACGACTGCGTGGCCAAGCACACCTCCAACACCATCACTAAGTTTGCTGACGACACAACAGTGGTAGGCCTGATCACCAACAACGATGAGACGGCCTATAGGGAGGAGGTCAGAGAACTGGCAGTGTGGTGCCAGGACAACCTCTCCCTCAATGTGAGCAAGACAAATGAGCTGATCATGGACTACAGGAAAAGGCTGGCCGAAAAGGCCCCCATTAACATGAACGGGGCTGTAGTGGAGCGGGTCGAGAGTTAAGTTCCTTGGTGTCCACATCACCAACAAACTATCATGGTCCAAACATACCAAGACAGTTGTGAAGAGGGCACCTTTCCCCCCTCAGGAAACTGAAAATATTTGGCATGGGTCCCCAGATCCTCAAAAAGTTCTACAGCTGCACCATCGAGAGCATATTGACCGGTTGCATCACAGCCTGGTAAGGCAACTGCTTGGCATCTGACCGTAAGTTGCTACAGAGGGTAGTGCGAACAGCCCAGTACATCACTGGGGGCAAGCTTCCTGAAATCCAGGCTTCCTGAAATCCTATATAATAGGCGCTGTCAGAGGAAAGCCCAGAAAATTGTCAGAGACTCCAGTCACCCAAGTTATAGACCGTTTTCTCTGCTACCGCACGGCAAACAGTACCGGAGTCTAGGACCAAAAGGGTCCTCAACCGCTTCTACCTCCAAGCCATTAGACTGCTTAACAATTCATAAAAATTGCCACTGGACAATTTACACTGACGCCTGCTCTTTGGCTGTTCTTGCCAGAAATGGCCTACCCACTGAAGATCTGGTCAGTCTATACAACACTGGTCAGGCCCTGTCTGGAATACGGTGGAGTGCTGTTAGTTAGATGCAGTACAAAGCAGCAGGCCCAACTAGACCGGGTGCAGAGGGCCTTGAGGATCATCTGGTGGAGCAGTCCAACCACAGCTCCCCTCACTGCAGAGCAGGCTGCATGCAGTGCATCTGGTGAAGGACATGCACACTCTTGACCATCCACTGGATGACCTGTTCCCTCCAAACCACCAGGCTCCTGAGAAACAGCCACAAACTGTCCTGTATAACTGCCCGTACAAACCACCTGCAAAACGCCCCTCTACCCACTGATAGACTGTATAATACCTGCCCTCCAGGACACCTACACCACCCGATGTCACAGGAAGGCCATAAAGATCATCAAGGACAACAACCACCCGAGCCACTGCCTGTTCACCACTGCCTGTTCACCCCGCTATCATCCAGAAGGCGAGGTCAGTACAGGTGCATCAAAGCTGGGACCGAGAGACTGAAAAACAGCTTCTATCTCAAGGCCATCAGACTGTTAAACAGCCATCACTAACATTGAGTGGCTGCTGCCAACACACTGACTCAACTCCAGCCACTTTAATAATGGGAATTGATGGGAAATTATATAAAATATATCACTAGCCACTTTAAACAATGCTACCTAAATATAACGTTTACATTATTTCACTCATGCAATACTCAGTCAATAACGCATCTCTAGTGGGCCATGCTGGTTTGGTTGAAAGAGGACTAAATGACTGCAGATGGGGCATTTACATGGATAGCCCTGCCTCTTTCAGGTGGATGCTTTTCAACCGTTCGCTGCCTGCACCCGCACGCCCGACTAGCATCACCACCCTGGATGGTTCCGACCTAGAATATGTGGACATCTATAAGTACCTAGGTGTCTGGCTAGACTGTAAACTCTCATTCCAGACTCCTATCAAACATCTCCAATCTAAAATCAAATCTAGAGTTGGCTTTCTATTCCGCAACAAAGCCTCCTTCACTCACGCCGCCAAACTTACCCTAGTAAAACTGACTATCCTACCGATCCTCGACTTCGGCGATGTCATCTACAAAATAGCTTCCAATACTCTACTCAGCAAACTGGATGCAGTTTATCACCGTGCCATCCGTTTTGTTACTAAAGCACTTTATACCACCTACCACTGCGACCTGTATGCTCTAGTCGGCTGGTCCTCGCTACATATGCGTCGCCAGACCCACTGGCTCCAGGTCATCTACAAGTCCATGCTAGGTAAAGCTCAGCCTTATCTCAGTTCACTGGTCACGATGGCAACACCCACCCGTAGCACGCACTCCAGCAGGTGTATCTCACTGACCATCCCTAAAGCCAACACCTCATTTGGCCTCCTTTCCTTCCAGTTCTCTGCTGCCTGTGACTGGAACGAATTGCAAAAATCGCTGAAGTTGGAGACTTTTATCTCCCTCACCAACTTTAAACATCTGCTATCTGAGCAGCTAACCGATCGCTGCAGCTGTACATAGTCCATCGGTAAATAGCCCACTCAATTTACCTACCTCATCCCCATACTGTTTTTATTTATTTACTTTTCTGCTCTTTTGCACACCAGTATCTCTACCTGCACATGACCATTTGATCATTTATCACTCGTGTTAATCTGCTAAATTGTAATTATTCACCTACCTCCTCATGCCTTTTGCACACAATGTATATAGACTCTTTTTTTCTACTGTGTTATTGACTTGTTTATTGTTTACTCCATGTGTAACTTTGTGTTGTTGTCTGTTCACACTGCTATGCTTTATCTTGGCCAGGTTGCAGTTGTAAATGACAACTTGTTCTCAACTAGCTTACCTGGTTAAATAAAGGTGAATTCAAATTAAAATAAAAATGGAGGTGTGTGGCGACCAATGAGAGGAGGGCTCCCCTCCAGGTAGGAAGGGAGTCATTTATTTTTTTACTATCAGTGATGCGTTGTGAATCTATAAAATACCATTCAATAATGTCCCAGTATCTTTGATGAGCACACTAATTAAAAGGGTCTGCACTAGGGATATTCAGCTCTTACCCTACGAGGTCCGGAGCCTGCTGGTGTTCTGTTATAGCCGATAATTAATTGCACATACCTGGTGTCCCAGGTCTAAATCAGTCCCTGATTAGAGGGCAACAATGAAAAAGTGGAGCTGGCTGCGAGGTCCAGAGTGGAGTTTGAGGGGTCTACACTTTGATGGCTCAGACTATGTCCGAGATTCAGACATGGCTTGAATGAGAAATTACTTTCTGTAAATAAGAGACAGGATAGACACCAGAAGATGGAATGTGTGTTTCTTTATTTCTCCCAAGTCAATCAGAATAAACCAACCCACGTGGCTATGAGCCAGCCTTCCTCCATGTACTGTGATACACCCAATCTCCAATCCAACTGGAAGTACACTACATGGCCAAAAGTATATGGACACCTGCTCGTCCAACATCTCATTCCAAAATCATGGGCATTTAATATGGAGTTGGTCCCGCCTTTGCCGCTATAACAGCCTCCACTCTTCTGGGAAGGCTTTCTACCAGATGTTGGAACATTGCGCCAGAAAACATGTTTTCCACTGCGCCAGAGTCCAATGGATGCAAGCTTTACATTACTCCAAACCCATTTCATGAAGCTCACGAACAGTTATTATGCTGACGTTGCTTCCAAAGGCAGTTTGGACCAAAGGACAGACAATTTTTACGCGCTTCAGCACTAGGCGGTCCCGTTCTAGGAGCTTTTGTGGCCTACCACTTTGCGGCTGAGCCGTTGTTGCTCCAAGACATTTCCACTTTACAATAACAGCCCTTAACAGTTGACTTGAGCAGCTCTTGCAGGGCAGAAGTTGACAAACTGACTTGTTAGACAGGTGGCAACCTATGATGGTGCCACGTTGAAAGTCACAGATCTTCAAGGCCCATGTTTGTCTATGGAGATTGCTTGGCTGCGTGCTAGATTTTATACACCTGTCAGCAACGGATGTGGCTGAAATGGCCAAATCCACTAATTTGAAGGGGTGTCCACATACATATAGTTTAAGGTTTCCCAGAGCCTACAGGTTTCCTGAACAGCCCAGCTAGTTCCTGAGACAACAATGTCAGATGGCCAGAGCAACACACACACATTCACACAAGTATGTTCCGCAAGCATGCACACTCATTCATAACATGCATGTCTGGGACAAGCAGGCGCAGACAGGCAGGAACGCACACACACAAGCTTGCAGATCAGTCACTCAAAGGGGTGGACACTTGAAGTGGCATGGTGTTAGGTCTCAAAATAAACGCAGCCTTTAGAGGGAGGCAGAGAAACCCTGTCAAGCATACAGGCGTCATCTACATCTCATTAGTACAGTGGCTTCCTCTCATCTGAGCTCATATGAAGATTTGAGATATGTGCAGGTCGGTGCTAATTAAATACAGGAAACAGGGAGAGAAAGCCACAGACTGTTGGGATGCACACCCAGTCTCCCTTCACAGCAGATGAGATCACGGGCCGTTCTCCATGGAAAAGTACATTTAAAATGACAAACGTGTCTGATATTATTTCGCAGTCACTTTTAACCAAAGCGCCTTACAGTTAACACTGTGTGCGTGGGCCGTGCAGGAGTCATTCAAACAACCGGAGGGCCTAATGTGTTTCTGTGTGTGACGCAATGATATGATACAGAGTGAGGAGGTCATGGGAAGAATACATGCTCATGTAAAGGGTCAAATAGTTTCACATTACAGACATAAGAGAAGCACTCCCTGTTGTCAATCATGAAATCAGCACGAAGACAACATTACAGCGGATTGTATGTTCAGGCCAGATTGAGTTTAGCATCAAGCAACAATATGTATATACATTAAAAACCCATTTTTTAAAACTAATTATAGACTGTGTTTACACAGGAAGCCCAATTCTGATATTTTGCCCAATGAGCTGATCGAATTGGTCAAAAGATCAATTAGTGAACAAATATACAAATTGGGCTGCCTGTATGAACGCAGACCTAGACATACGAGTTCAGTCTCATATGCCTCCAGCATTAAATCTGGTTTACATCAAACCCCCCCCAAAAAAAAAAAAATAACGTCACAGATATCAAACTAAAGCTTTCCCTTGTGGAAAAAAGAATCAAAACATTAGGACACAGGGACAGAACGTCTGAAATAGTGGGACTGATGGAATGTTGGGTTTTTGTGTTGATATCCTGGGAGAGAATGGGATGAATAACTATGATAACAGCTCCAAGGCAGATACGGATCTATGTAAGAGACTACAGGGAAAATAGTGGATATGTGATGCGTGTCTGGACCGTTGCACGACCGACCGACACACACGGTTGAGGAAAACCCCACAGCAGGGGTGTATTAACGAGGAACTAAACAGAACAGGGAGGGACCTATTTGAATGTGTCCAATAAACTTTTTCTTCTTGTTTCTGGTTGAGGAAATACTATATATCCCAGGGGGGTTTATGGGTAGTATTATTAGATGTGTTCCATCTTCTTACGGAATGAGAGAACGAGCTGCCTGTCTTCACACGGTCTATCTGACAGGAAGTATAGAAGTCTGGAGTGTGTGAGTCTCACCCGGGTCATACTGCTCAGAGAGGACAGGAGAGAAATGAGCTAAGGAGGAGAGCGGGGAGAGGAGATAAAAGGAGAGAGAGAGAGAGAGAGAGAGAAGGGGAGCAGGCTCGGCCCTGCCACAGACACACTGGACCCTGTGTTAGCATTGCACCGGCAACACAACATGAAACAATCAAAACCAAAAATCAACACACCTAAAAACAGAATGCCTAAAGTCTTCACATGTTATGGGAAGGGTTGTCTGTCTTTCTGTCCGTTTGGTTTACTGACTTAAAACACACGTGGAATTTATTCAAGGAGTCTGTGGAGCTCCAGAGAGATAGCTGGCTATCATAGCTCTCTGTGTTACCTTTTGGCGCGTTAGCCTAGCAGTGAATCCTAGGGGGCCAATCCTAGTGGAGAGCTACGAGGTGTGCTGGCTTTTGCTCTGGACCTACCTATCAGATACTCATGAGAATCTTGTATAGTTGAATTCAGTGTGTTAGAATAGGGCTGGAGCAAAAGAGTGCACCCCCCGGAGCAGAGTTGGCCGCCCCTGTTAAGCTAACGCTTCGTCAGAGTTAGCCGTTCGTCGCTATCAATGGCTCAGATCTGCAGCACCAGTCCTGCGGCAGAGATGTTGTCCCCTCCTCCGGCCGTCTGGTAAACCTCGGTGCACACCAGGACAGGCGCCACACAGATCTCGTAGTCCTCCTCGTCCCAGCAGCTGACGGGCCTGGTCTCCTCTAGAGGGATCCGCTGGCTGCCCTCCTTACTACTCACCGAGAACGACTCGTCCATGATGAGGCGCGCCTTGCTGGGGTCGATGTCTGGCGAGCCACACACGTGGCGGTTGGCGGTGAGCGAGGCCTTGGCCACAGCAGACATGGTGTTCTTCCACTGGGAGCCGCGCGTCACGATCATGGCCTGGAACGCCAGGGTGTGTACGTGGAGCCGGGTCAGCGGCCGGCCTTTGGCACTAGTGGCGTAAGCGCCCATGTCGCTATCCTCATTAGCGTCGCGGTAGCGCTGATTGACCAGGCGGTAGAGCGCCCTCATCTGGTCGAGGACGGTAGCAACGCGAGGGTTAGGGTCAGAGAGCACGGTGATGTTGGAGCCCCTCAGAAGGCTGAGCAGGTTGGGCAGCTCCTGCTCGTTCATCCCCAGAGAGTCGGCGTGGGGCAGGACCAGACGCAGCAGGTCCCCCATTAGACCCTCATCCACGAAGCTGGCCATCTCAAAATGGACGCCCGTACGAGGGGAGGAGGAGAGGAGACTGCCGAGCCGAGAGAGCAGTGCTTCCCGCTCACCTGGAGAGAGAGCGAGATGCTGTTAGAGGGGGAAAGAACTTATCCAAAGTAGTCAAACCAGTCTGACAGCACAAAGGCATGTTCCTGGCCAAAGAAAACACAGCATTGGATACATCCCCACACCCTCCCTATACACACGTGCTTCCTATGCCGGCTGAGTTCTAGAGGCCAGTGTGACTGAGGCAGCAGTGGGAACCAACCCTGCCTTCCCCTCCGCTCTCTTATCCTTCCCTCCGCTACTCTCTCCCTCACAGCAACACAGACCACTATAATACCAACAGTCTGCACATCAACGGGAACCAGCTCTGCTCTGAAAACACCTCCCAATTGGGGAACAAGCTGGCGAACAGGGTGGCAGAGTATCCTCTCACCCCGTTGGAAGGGGAAGCTGTCCATCATCTGGAGCCCGCCCACCACCAGCAGGTCAGGGTGGAAGTCCTGTAGCTTCACCTCAAAGTCCTGAAGCGACGCCAGGTACGGGTTATGGTCATCACTGTGGACTATGTACCTGGACACACACAGGTTAGTGACACAGGGCAAGGGTTATAATGGACTACATCATAGGTTCACAGGTACATGCGCGCACACACACATACACACAATGTGAAGGTCCTGATATGCAACCACACCATGAATAATCTAACTCTGTTCATCTCACACCCTCTAGTATTAACACACACCTGTTGGCTCTGCGGGCGGTGTACTGGCCCCAGGTGGCTCCTGATGGGTACTCCAGGATCAGATGGATATCAGGCTCCTCCACCACATTACCTGCAACTGGAGAGACAGAGGGGGAGGGAGGTGGGTGGGGGATGGCATCAAGGAGGGAGGTGTTACGCATGTACTGTGTGTGTGTACCTGTGATGTGCTGGGACAGTATGTCAGCGAAGTCGGGGCTGAAGCTCCCCCCTAGCAACACGTCGCAGCCCTCGGTTGCCATGCGACCAGCCATCACCGGGGCGTTGCCACCTATGGCCCAGCGGTTGTCGGGCAACTCACGGGATGCCTCGACCAGCTGACTGAACAAGGTGTCATTTATCACAAACCGCCTGAGAGGAGAGAGGGGGTTGAAGGGGTACCAGAAAAAGGAGGGAGGGTTAGAACGTAGAAACTCCACAGCTTTTAAAGTGTTACACAACCAAGCCCAGGAAAACGTTTTAGAAGCGTGTGTGTTAGTGCTTTTTAAGGTCATAAATATATGGTGTAGGGTAGGTTCCATAAGGATAGGTCCTGAGTGGAGGTTTTCCTCTGCGAGAACCAGGTAAATATGGTGTAGGGTAGGTTCTAGAGGTCGACCGATTATGATTTTTCGATACCGATTATTGGAGGACCAAAAAAAGCTGATACCGATTAAAATCGGGAGATTTTTTTATTCATTTATTTGTAATAATGACAATTACAACATGAACTTTACTGAATGAACACTTATTTTAACTTAATATAAATAATATAATACTTACATAAAATCAATTTAGTCTCAAATAAATAATGAAACATGTTCAATTTGGTTTAAATAATACAAAAACACAGTGTTGGAGAAGAAAGTAAAAGTGCAATATGTGCCATGTAAAAAAGCTAACGTTTAAGTTCCTTCCAGAACATGAGAACATATGAAAGCTGGTGGTTCCTTTTAACATGAGTCTTCAATATTCCCAGGTAAGAAGGTTTAGGTTGTAGTTATTATAGGACTATTTTTCTCTATACCATTTGTATTTCATTAACCTTCGACTATTGGATGTTCTTATAGGCACTTTAGTATTACCAGTGTAACAGTATAGCTTCCGTCCCTCTCCTCGCCCCTACCTGGGCTCAAACCAGGAACACATCGACAACAGCCACCCTCGAAGCATCGTTACCCATCGCTCCACAAAAGCCTCAGCCCTTGCAGAGCAAGGGGAACAACTACTTCAAGGTCTCAGATCGTCACCGATTGAAACGCTATTAGCGCACACTCCACTAACTAGCTAGCCATTTCACGTCGGTTACACCAGCCTAATCTCGGGAGTTGATAGGCTTGAAGTCAAACAGCTCAATGCTTGAAGCACAGCGAAGTTCTGCTGGCAAACGCAGGAAAGTGCTGTTTGAATGAATGCTTACGAGCCTGCTGCTGCCTACCACCGCTCAGTCAGACTGCTCTATCAAATATCAAATCATAGACTTAATTGTAACATAACAACACATAGAAATACGAGCCTTATATCATTAATATGGTCAAATCCGGAAACTCATTTAGAAAACAAAACGTTTATTCTTTCAGTAAAATACGGAACCATTCCGTATTTTATCTAACGGGTGGCATCCATAAGTCTAAATATTCCTGTTACATTGTACAACCTTCAATGTTATGTCATAATTACGTAAAATTCTGGCAAATTAGTTCGCAATGAGCCAGGCGGCACAAACTGTTGCATATACCCTGACTTTGCGTGCACAGAACGCAAGAGAAGTGACCATTTTCCTCGTTTAATATTGCCTGTGAGCCTGGATTAAAAAATATACTTCTGTGTATTGATTTTAAGAAAGGCATTGATGTTTATGGTTAGGTACACATTGGTGCAACGACAGTGATTTTTTTCACGAATGCGCTTGTTAAATCACCCGTTTGGTGAAGTAGGCTATGATTCAATGATAAATTAACAGGCACCACATCGATTATATACAACACAGGACAAGCTAGATAAACTAGTGATATTATCAACCATGTGTAGTTAACTAGTGATTATGTTAAGATTGATTGTTGTTTATAAGATACGTTTAATGCTAGCTAGCACCTTACCTTGGCTCCTTGCTGCACTCGCATAACAGGTAGTCAGCCTACCACGCAGTCTCCTCGTGGAGTGCAATGTATTCGGCCATGAATGTGTCCAAAAATGCTGATTACCGATTGTTATGAAAACTTGAAAATCGGCCCTAATTAAAATCGGCCATTCCGGTTAAATCGGTCGACCCTCTAGTAGGCTCCATAAGGATAGGTCCCGAGTGGAGGTTCCTCTGCGAGATCCATGAGTGACATTACAGTGTAGGGTAGGTTCTGTATAGGATAGGTCCCCAGTAGGGGTATTCCCTTGTGAGATCTATGAGTAACATTACAGTGTAGGGTAGGTTCTGTATAGGATAGGTCCCCAGTAGGGGTATTCCCCTATGAGATCTGTAAAAGGGATGAGTCCCAGCTGCAGTGACAGTGAGGCAGTAGAGTGTGTGTGGATTATGAGAAGGTTGCCTATAAATTCTGAAGTAAAGCCACATGCATGGTTAAAAGAAAAGCAATTAGATATTTGAACACTGTTTGCGTTACGTTGCTCAGCAGTAGCACCAAGGAGAAAGGTTGGTTTATGCCCTATGGGGAGAGGGAACCATAACATTATGTGGAATTAGGAAGACAAGTGTGAATAATGTTGGTAATGTGTGTTATCAACAACAGTGATATTTGAGGCGTAACACTGGAATAAGACATTAGATCATCCGTATTCTCCAGTAATACATTTGCAGACACTACAGCATTGGTTCTAATACAAGGTATTAAGAGCTGTGACCAATTAATAGGCACAAATACCATTACCATTCCCTGGAGGAGTGGGTAGCGCTACCTTGGAAAATAGTTAATAGAAAGTGTATATTAGAGACGGGAGTGAAGAAATATTAACACCCTGGACACCGTCGGGAGAGGTTTCGGAAGAATAATTATTGAAATGGCGACAGACGGCCCCCGATTCACACTGTAAAGCGGAGCTAGAGGATTTTAATAAAGCCATGGTGGCACTGAAAGAAGCGCACGAGCATTCTACCAATTCGGCTCAAATATCGGAAACATTTTGCAAACTGGATAAAATTGGGCAACATTTCCCTACTGACGGAAAATTCTAATCAAATAAAGAACTCACAATGACATCATTGAGAAATCGCAAGCTCAATATCCAAGTTTTAATGTTGCCGTTTTATCAACAGAAGAGTATAGAAATTATAGAAATGAAATGAGTAGATTCCTCAGCTGCAAAAAGACAGTACGGGAGTGCATTGATAGAATTTGCACTTCGGCTTTGATGGCAGGTTTGAAACCTGTGATCAAAACGGCAATTTGCGGGGGTAGTGGATGAAATAGAGCAGGATGCTTTGAGTGGAATATAACTCTGCTCACTTTGCAGACGTGCGAGGGGTTAATACGGCCACAGTGAAAGTCACTAACAGTGGTTTCAATGGCCAAGGTAAGACAAAGAAAAGTGGAGAGAAAAAACTAAAGCGTAGGGTGATCGATGTGGGACTAAAACAGGGAGCTATCGGGCATTGGAAGAAAGAGTGTAAGGTGGTCCTGGAACCTGCTGCAGTCGGAGGAAATGCTACTATACAAGTGTTTGCAACAAATCCTCGAGAGCAGCGAGACAGGAACATTTTACATAGCCCCCGTTCGATCAACAGTGGTTCAAAGATAACTTTTTAATAGATGGCAGGGATTAAATATCGCGGATTCCTTGTGATGAGAAATTGGCTAAATTTGCCACAGGGAAAAGTATTTTGGGTTGAAGAATCTAGGCGAAATGCCAGGGGGATGGATTCTAAAGACGTAACAAATTATAACTATCTGGCCAAACACTCCTCGCAAACTCAGAAAACCTTGGGAGGTTTTTAATCTCAAGAGACATTATGCAATTTTATTATGAAATAGATTGACATTTTATGTCGTCTTATTCTAAAATAGATTTCTAGAATGGACGAAAGGGTGGAGGGGACACGAGGAATTAGCACAGGGGTTTACCAAACCTAAAATGAACTTTACATTTTTTTTTTTGTTCATGAACATGGTGGTGCAGTGGTTATGTAGAATCATGGGGAAGAGAGACCTGTGAATCGTTAAGACTCGGTGGCGAGAATGTCACCATGTCTAGTACGTGCTAAATGAACGACCGGGTGTATTAAAACAAACATTTAATGATTGGCGTAAGGACAGTGGTTCCCAGATAGTGCCTGTTCATGTTTTCTTGACCTACGGTTTACCACACCCCAGCACGCTCACACAACTTACCAGTTATGAATATGCGTTAGTGCTGTTGATACTGGGAGATTTATTTTGTGGGGTCTTTTCAATTTGGTATGCAGAATTATGGAAATGTTAGAAATGTTTTTAAAAAGGGTTTTGGAAGGACAGGGAAAGAAAAGGGTGATTAAATATTTGAAAGTCACCTGACTTTCTGGTGAGGCCAGATCAATCTCACTAGAAATGATCGAAACAGGTGGGATTTAATTATAAAAATGAATGAGAAACACCAGTCTCTATTCTATTTTACCATTACTTTATGGGATTTCATTATTTCCTTATGGAGTTTAAGAGTTGTAATTCTAAGTTGATTGGTTATTCAAGTTAGTTTATTTTTGATTTAGCAATGTGAATCATGTGTTTAAAGGGGAAACTACCAGTTCCCTGGGACCCTGGTCTTTGGGTAAATACACTAATGTATTTTGTTCAGTCTGCATAGAGAAGGAAAAATATATGTTAATGACAGTTGACAGTTACTCCAAATGGATTGTGATGTGTATTGCTGATCTCATTGTTGTCTTTGTTTTGATACAAATTTCACCAGATTGAGTCTGCTGGATTGTTGGGATTCCCCAAGTATGTTGTTATGCTTTGATATTTGTCATAGAGATAATGTTAAGAAAATGTGGAATGTAACAATTTGTCATAGTCAATGCTTTTCTGGATTTCCTGAATCAGAATTTCTTGAACTAAACTGTTGTGCTGATCGGTCCTCTCTTGAGGTTATCATGGAAGGTGACGTCAGATCGTGTCTTAATGCATGGTAGGAGTGAGGTATCACTTAATGCATGGTAAGTTTTGAGGTTCACACAAACCCTGTGTGAACCTCAAAACCCTCCTTAACCGGCTGAGCAGAGCAACAAAGGCGTTCAATGCAACAGTGACTTAACACTCCAATCAGAATCCGAGCCATTAATATGGGTACGGGCGGCAGGAGTGCGCCATGAGTCCTGAGACAGCGCATGTGGAGTGAGCATTGTGAGAGATCCCATTCAAACTTCTTTCATGCTCTTGGTGTACTGGTGGGAGAAATGGACGAGAGAATGGTGGTAGCTCAGGTGAGAGACTTGTGTACTTATTTGGATATTGAAAAATCGGGACATTACCAAGGGCCATCAAAGGTGACAGGCAAGAGTTTACATGTGCTGTTGGGAAGATGAACTGTAACGCTATCTGAAGAAGACACACTAGAATGATGAAGTGCCGGGAGAAAGGTGGGGGGGTGTCAACCATGCCTGTTATTGTTTAATTGGGGTATCAGATTTACGGAGAAAAATCTAACAAAATGTATCACAGTTTGAGTTCAGTTTCAAATAAAAATGTTTTAATTAAATGCATTATGAAATATGAATTTTATTATTTTATTACATTTTAATTGAAATTCCAAAGCCAAATACTGAGAACATGCAATTGTCTCCAACACCATAAAACCATCAATAAGAGCACACATGATGGTAGAGACTAATTACTGTGTGCTTATCACTTTATTTACTAAAATATTTATTTTGTGTATATTGATCTGGTCTGTAAGGAACGCATATCTGTGTGTGTGTGTAACCAAATGCCTTTGTAAAGGATCTCAGAATTTGTCCTTTAGTTGTTCATTAACACCGTGCACTAGAAATGTCACAAGACACACACACAGGGGGACTTGGCCACTTACTCTGAGGCGGCTCCCGGGGCAAAGAAGTAAGCGAAGCTCTGTGCCAGCTGATCAGCATTCTCTATGTAGTCATGGTGGAGAGGCTGGCCTGTGGGCGGCAGGCCGATCTTATTCAGCAATGTCACCCCATCCACGATGACGTCAACACAACCCCCTAAACCTGGAGGAAGAGAGAGAAACGGTGAGAACAGTATTTAACTCTACACAATCACAAAGCAACCCCGGAACACAATCACAAAGCAACTGCCCCGCCTGCCTGCCCCAACATTCATACAGAGTGAGAGAGGAATCTCAGAGACACAGAGAGAACATAATTTGATTGCAGTGGCCCCCAGCACAGCCACCTGTTTCCTCCAATCTTCACAAGGTCCTTTGCTGTTTTTCCCACCTAAAGTATGTTAATCTTCCACTGCGCGGTCCCCCGTACTATTGTTTGTACCTGCCTGCCCCAACATTCATACAGAGTGAGAGAGGTAACACTCCCAGTACTCTGACAGATGTACTAAGTGGCAGAGGGGAGTGAGATACAGTTGAAGTCGGAAGTGTACATACACCTTAGCCAAATACATTTCAACTCAGTTTTTCACAAAGAAGGACATGACTAACTAGCGACTAAACTGATGCGCGCACATGATAAAATTGCACTAGGCCCATCTTGGGAGAGCTACCGGGTATGTTAAAGCAGGGCTGGAACAAAAGCCTCAGAACCAAAGTAGCTCTCCAGTACGAGGGTTGGGGTTAGAGCAGGGCAGGTGTGGCTATCTTGATTGAACTATGGACAGCATGTCATCGGTATTGGTTCCAGAGGTTCCATGCTTGAACTAAGTAGCCCTAACCTGGTCCCAGATCTGTTTGTTATTTTGCCTACTCCTAGATTAGGAAAGATTAGGGTTGACCCCAATTAGTCGACTGGTCGAAAGGCTGTTGGTCGACCGAGATTTCTTCAGCCGAACAGTAGCACAAAAAAAAGTATAATGTGTCTGATTTGCACCGGTCTGAGTGGACTGGTCCATTGTGGAGGCCGTGGGGACCATCAGTCTAAGACGTGCTACTGAAATTGTACAGGATTATATTACATAAGAACAATGGTGCAACAATATAAAATATTATTTTATAATAAATGTGCTTTCTTCCGCATTGGATAGTGGGCACTGTCCACGGTTCAGAAACACATCAGTGCGCTGTTGAATTGGCACCTTTTTCAAGACCATGTTGCTATGTGTATAATAGCATAGGAGAATTAAGACAGATCCTGCTTCTGTTGCCTGAGTGTTTATTTAATCTTCTTTGGGTTAGGGGGCAGCATTTTCACTTTTGGATGAATAGCGTGCCCAGAGTGAACTGCCTCCTACTCAATCCCAGATGCTAATATATGCATATTATTATTAGTAGTATTGGAAAGAAAACACTGAAGTTTCTAAAACGGTTTGAATGTCTGTGAGTATAACAGAACTCATATGGCAAGCAAAAACCTGAGAAAAAATCCAAACAGGAAGTGGGAAATCTGAGGTTTGTAGTTTTTGAACGCACCCCTATCGAATACACAGTGGGATATGGGTTATTTTGCACTTCCTACGGCTTCCACTAGATGTCAACCGTCTTTAGAACGTTGTTTCAGGCTGCTCCTGTGAAGGGGGGCCGGATGAGAGCTGTTTGACTAAGGGGTATGCCTGCAGCCTCGTTCTCAGTCACGCGTTTTCACATGAGAGGTATCTCTCGTTCCATTGCTTTTTTACAGACAATGGAATTCTCAGGTTGGAACATTAATGATAAAAAACATCCTAAAGATTGATTCTATACTTAGTTTGACAAGTTTATTCCAACTGTAATATAACCTTTTAAACTTTTTGTCTGACTGGACCAGAACGCGCTTTTGGATTTGTTTACCAAACGCCCTAACAAAATAAGTTATTTGGACATAAATGATGGACATTATCGAACAAAACAAGCATTTATTGTGGAACTGCGATTCCTGGGAGTGCATGCTGATGAAGATCAAAGGTAAGTGAATATTTATAATACTATTTATGACAAATGTTGACTATCCAACATGGCGGATATTTCTCTGGCTGGGTTGGGCTCTGAGCGCCGTTCTCAGGTTATGCTTTTTCCATAAAGTTTTTTTGAAATCTGACACAACGGTTGCATTAAGGAGAGGTGTATCTAAAGTTCCATGCATAACACTTGAATTTTCATCAACATTTATAATGAGTATTTCTGTGAATTCATGTGGCTCTCTGCAATATCACTGCAGGGTTTGGAACTACTGAACATAATACGGCAATGTAAAATAAGATTTTTGGATATAAATATGAACTTTACCGAAAACAACATACACATTACATGAAACATGAAGTCCTATGAGTGTCATCTGATGAAGATCATCAAAGGTTAGTGATTCATTTTCTCTCTATTTGTGCTTTTTGTGACTCCTCTCTTTGGCTGGAAAAATGTCTGGGTTGTTCTTTGAGTTGGTGATGACCTAACATAATAGTTTGTGGAGCTTTCGCTGTAAAGCATTTTTTAAATCCGATACTGTGGCTGGATTAAGGAGAATTGTATCTTTAAAATGGTGCCTAATACTTGTATGTTTGAGAAATTTGATTTATGAGATTTCTGTTGATTTGTATTTGGCGCCCTGCAATTTCATTGGCTGTTGGTGAGGGGTTCCACTAGCAGAACCCCAGTCCTAGACAGGTTTTAATAGCCTACTGATTCCATGAGCACCAGGCCTCATGCAACATGTCAAGTAAACAATTTCACAAATTCAGCTGTTTTTAATCTTTTCTGTATTAAAGGCATTACACTTTCTTCATTATAACAGCCTCTGGTATTATTTACAATTTATTTAGTGTTACATACACACTGTTCCAAATTGTATCAAATCATTAATTCGTTCATGTCATCACACCAGTCATTCATGATTTGAAATGCAATCAAGGATTTTAAGTTTTAAAATAAAAATAGTGAGCCTTGAATAATTAGTTTGAACAATAAAAATGTTCCATTTCAGAAAATGAATAAACGAATGAATGTGGCTTTTGAGTCTTCACTGTATTTATTATATATTTTTTATTTATTTAACTAGGCAAGTCAGTTAAGAACAAGGATAATTGTGGCTTTAGGGGGTAGAATGTACCAGAAAACTGGTCAAACTAATTATAACAGTTACAAAGACAATGCCTTTAGTGGTCTCCAGCTACATTTGATATTCTTTAAAGTAGCCACCCTTTGCCTTTTAATGACAGCTTTGCATTCTCTCAACCAACTTCACCTGAAATGCTTTTCCAACAGTCTTGAAGGAGTTCCCACATATTCGGAGCACTTCTTGGGTGCTTTTCCTTCACTCTGAGGTCCAACTCATCCCAAACCATCTCAATTGGGTTGAGGTTGGGTGATTGGAGGCCAGGCACACTTAACCAGCATGGCTACCACAGCATTCTGCGGCGATACGCCATCCCATCTAGTTTGCACTTAGTGGGACTATCATTTGTTTTTCAACAGGACAATGACCCAACACACCTCCAGGCTGTGTAAGGGCTATTTGACCAAGAAGGAGAGGGATGGAGTGCTGCATCAGAAGACCTGGTCTCCACAAATCACCCGACCTCAACCCAATTGAGATGGTTTGGGATGAGTTGGACCACTGAGTGAAGGAAAAGCAACCAACATGTGTTCAGCATTAGTGGGAACTTCCTTCCGAGGTAAAGTTAGTTTTATATTGGATATTCGGTCCTCTCTTCAATAGCTATTGAACCAAGCATGCCATGACAATGAAAAAAAATTGTATATTCAGAATCAAGGGATGATGGAAAACAATCCACACCATTTTTTAAATTGTAGATTATTTTGAAGATTGAAATCCTCCCAAAACAAAAATATAATAAACAAAAAAAACAAACAAATCTGTGGATTCATCTCCATCCTCCCCTGATTGAGAATATACCATTTTCATTGGCATGGCATGCTTGGTTCAATAGCTATTAATGAAAGAACCGAATATCCCATATAAAACTAACTTTACCTCTGTGCCAAACCGAACCATGTACCTAACGACTCTCTAGAAGGTTTGGTAAACAATACTTTCCTGTGAGTACATTCTGGCTTGTAAAGAACATGTACACAATTTTGCTGGCATTAGTTTCAGGGTGTATTACAGCCTAAATAATCAGACCAAATAATTTGCATTGATTTATTGGCTCATTAGCTAGCTAGCTAATAAGATACATCAACCACAATTGTAAATATGTTTAAATGGTTTTATAAAAAGCTGCTGGTGCTTGCTTGGCCAGATGGTTTTCATACAATCCAAAACCCCATAAAAAGGCAAAAACCACCTGCGTCATTCCTAGTGTGCGGTGCCTTTTCTGTCCTCAGGAAATATCACTTATTTAGTGTAAGATTCCAAAAGGCTTTCAATAAGGGCAGGTGTCCTTTACCTTAACACAAAAATATCGATCTTTAAATGGAATTTTATGCATTTTGAATTGGGATGTGACAAATGGAAGAATAAAAAAATACATCTTAAAAGTTTAAACTGCCATTTTGTTTTAATTTTAACGTTGTTTTTTTAATCATAAAAGTATGCGTTTCACAATTCGGATATGGTCCTGCATATGACCACTAAGGAGGCACAGTCCTGACAACCTAACCAGACAGTGTTTACCTTACTGCTGTCCCCACCCACTCAGCAACAATGGTATTAATGCCATTTTAGGTTCTCTGTTGTCTCTTTCCTCCATGGTCTCAGTTGTCAGTACATGGGACTTCATGTCTCACTTCTCATCAATGTGATCGTTACAGTGATGTGTTTCATAGACGTCCAACAATCTGTTAACGCCACGTATGGTGTTTTCAGAGCTTGCGCTTTGTGTTTGCAGTGCAATTATTGTACAATTTCTCCCTCAGGGCCTTCACAGTTTTTCATCAAAGCATCTTTTAGACTGGTTCTAGATATGCTATTAGGGTATTGATGCTGACATTCTCTACTATTGGCTGCATATCAACTGCAATCATTTGATCATTGTCGCACTGGTGCCATCAAAGGGTTGGGTCTCCCTTTGAGCATTGCACCTGTACTGCAGCACAATTCCACCTCGCAATGTTTGCATTTAATCACCTTCTCATTTAACTTCTCAAAAGTATTGCCATAGAGGACTTCGCTGCTGTCGCTTCCCTAACTCACTATCTGACATTTTTTCCAACTGTTAATGAGCATGACGTGCGGAGCACTTTATATCCGCGGCAAATAAAATAAAGGTTTTCGGTTAGGGATTTTTTTTCCTAAACATTAACCATCCCAAACTCGTTTAAACATCAAAGCTAATTGTTTTTACACTTTTTCCAGTAGATGTTGGCGTTTTCGCCATGTCCCCTGGGGGTCATTCATCAACTTCCACCAGAAATAGAAGCCATAAAAATATTTCAAATTCATCATTTTTTATTTTACCTTTATTTAACTAGGCAAGTCAGTTAAGAACAAATTCTTATTTTCAATGACAGCCTAGGAACAGTGGGTTAACTGCCTGTTCAGGGGCAGAACGACAGATTTGTACCTTGTCAGCTCGGGGGTTTGAACTTGCAACCTTCCGTTTACTAGTCCAACGCTCTAACCACTAGGCTACTCTGCCGCCCCCGCATCATAATGACCATAGTTCAAGTCTCTCATCAATAACTTTTTTTCATGATTACTGTATTTATTATTATTTTATTTAAGATGTGCGTGTCACTAATATCACTTTCCACCCGGTTAGTTTGTTGTAATTCTCCTTTAAGAAAACAACCCCTTCCTACAATAACACCACATTCAGTGTCGTCATTTATTTTGTGCAAAAACGGTGCAAAGTTCAATAAATATAAAACACTCAGTTGTATATTTTTCACGTTGTTAGTCTGTATTTCCCACTCATACATTTCCTCCCTGTTAGGTTAAATTAGAGAAAATTAACAAATGTCTAAATATATTTGATAGAAAAGTTAAAATAGTGTTCACCATTATGCTAACTCAATCAGCTCACTCACAGAGCTATTGCTAATTTACACCTGTAAGGATCCTCCATCCACCCTGTTAGGATTATGCACCTAACCGTTTGGAAAATGTACCAACAAATGTTAAGTGGCCGAGTTTGACTAATATATTTTTCTGAAAGTCTAACGTCCTTTCTCTGGTAGAATACAACAACAAAAATACAAAGATATACTATCCAAAATGCACTGGTTTGTAGGAATGACCCTCCTCTCTGCGCATGAAAGTAAGGACTAAGGTTAGCTGACGTTAGCTAGGTAACTGATGCTAGGCTAGCTTGTCATATAGGATTCTCACCTATCGCCACCCTGGGTCTGGCGTTGTTCATCCCCACTTTGCTTTCAGCCCGCAGTAGGGAGGACAGCACCGTGTCAAGCCTGTTATCTAGTCCTGACTCCCCTGGAGATCGGAACCAGTACGCCAGCAGAACCATTGCGAGGGACGCTGCCGTCCCATACTTCATGAATGAAAACCCGCTTCCTTGCTCCATGGCCAGTGGCTGTGGACTGGCCAGCGGTCCTCCAGGCAACAGCTACGATGAGTCTAGCAAACAAACTGGATTGACAAAACAAGTGTCCCTGGGGAGGCGGTTGTGTTGTTGGTTTCAAGCGTGAATACAGGGTCAGCCCCAGGAAGCTGCGGAGGGGGAGCGACAAGAAAGCGGAAGTAGCTGGCTGAGGCCACGTTTTGGTCAGTGCAATCTGAGATCCTTGGGACGGCCCTACCCTAAACCCTAACCAAAGATGAACTAAGCCTCTCATTGTTCTATCTATGCCCTAACCATAACTATTTAAATGGGCGTCCAAATGACCCCTGATAGTGACGATCCACTGATTATCCATTATACTGGGTTTCCACTAGTTATCAGGGCCAAAGGCAAAATTGGCCATAAAAATAGAAATGCTTTTTGGTCTTGATTTAAGGTTAGCAGTGTTGTTAAGATTAGGGTTTAAAATCCAATTTTAAAGAAACATTTAAGAAATAGGCGGGTTTAGGACTTTTTGGCTGTGGTAACTACTGACGACCATTATATTGACCTGATGCTCTAGTGCCCTCAAACTCGGCTTGTTTTCATTGGTCATCTCTAATCAGGGACTGATTTAGACCTGGCACACTAGGTGATGCAATTCAGTATCAAGTAGAATAGAAAACCAGCAGCCTCCGCACCTAGCAGAGTTGAATAACCCTGCTCTAGTGGCTTCCCAGCCGAAACAGTTCAGAAGAGTTCGTGCATATATTATGACGACGTTTTGTGACGTTTTTGTTTGTTTTGCACCCAGGTAAGGTTGCTTTTTCGGCTGTTCGGGCACGAGCGGAGGAGAATAGTTGGGTCAGGTTTAGTTTTTTTTTCTTCTGGTTATCTTGATCTCTGGCGCCCTCGTGAAGCATCAAAGCGTAAAGCGTAAAGCATCAAACAAGCTCAATGCACATAGTTGGTTTTTATTAAAACACATGAGGTGTGTCTATATATGGAAAAATACACACACAAAAAACATTTTGAGCACTCGAAAGAACAGACTACTTTCGGTCGACCAATATTTTCTTTGGTCGGTGACAGCATCCCGCAAGCCCTCACCGTAACCCTCCCTATCACTAACTAGCTAAACTGCCAACAACCATTAGGCTACGTACAGAAGGGCTTTGCAGTGGCAATTTGGTGATAGCAGTCGCCTAGAATTTTCACTGTGCCAAGCCGCCACATTTTCTACACAAGCCGCCACCTTTTCTACACAAGTCCCTAGTGGCAGCAATATAGCCCTACCGTAATGACGCGAAAACACCAGTCAGCTCTTATTCAATAGCTCTTTTCACATAACTGCTGTGGATTCAGTGGCTTTTATCTGTCACTGTGGCCAAAGTCTGTCAAAATATAGCTAAGATTTTTTCACAATTTGTTACTCAATCAAAATGTCTGTCTTTGCCCAGAGCAATCAATGGAAATATACTTATTTTTATAAATGAGACATCAGAACACGCACACTGACATTCACTGGCAGTGTGCATATCCAGAGTCTTCTATTTGACCATGTATTTCCCCATTTCAATTGGTGCTTTTGTTGTAAAATACTGCATCTAACTTCTGGAATAATATCAACTAGTTTAGAGTGGTCCTCCCATATAAATATAATATAGACTTCTATTTCCATGGGTCCTCCCATTAGGACTAATGAAAGAACCTTCTGCCAATCAAAATCTAGTTCTTATATTGCTCTAACGAACCCTTAAAGATAATTTGACATACATTTTAAAGGTGTCACCTGTTTCAGCTATCCAGATTTGATTTGCACCTTCTGACAGTAACAATATTTATGCTAGAGATGCGCCTCTGGTATACACGTACACTACTTGACCAAAAGTATGTGGACACCTGCTCGTAGAACATCTCATTCCAAAATGATGGGCATTAATATGGAGTTGGTCCACATTTGCTGCCATAACAGCCTCCACTCTTCTGGGAAGCATTAGTGAGGTCAGGCACTGATTATGGGCGATTAGGCCTGGCTCACAGTCAGCATTCCAATTAATCCCAAAGGCAATGGTGGGGTTGAGGTCAGGGCTCTGTGCAGGCCAGTCAAGTTTTTCCACACCGATCTCAACAAACCATTTCTGTATGGATCTCGCTTTGTGCACGGGGGGCTTTGTCATGCTGAAACAGGAAAGGGCCTTCTCTAAACTGTTGCCACAAAGTTGGAAGCACAGAATTGTCAAGAATGTCATTGTATGCTGTAGCGTTAAAAGATTTCCCTTCACTGGAACTAAGAGGCCTAGCCAGAACCATGAAAAACAGCCCGAGACCATTATTCCTCCTCCACCAAACTTTACAGTGGACACTATGCAGCTCCCAGCCAACAGTTCTTGTGCTGACGTTGCTGCCAGAGGCAGTTTGGAACTCGTAGTGAGTGTTGCAACCAAGGACAGATGATTTTTACATGCTAAGCGCTTCAACACTCGGCGGTCCTGTTCTGTTTCCACTTCACAATAACAGCACTTACAGTTGACCGGGGCAGCTCTAGCGAGCTCTTCAGTAAGGCCACTATACTGTCAATGTTTGTCTATGGAGATTGCATGGCTGTGTGCTCAATTTTATACACCTGTCAGCAACGGGTGTGACTGAAATAGCCGAATCCACTCATTTGAAGGGGTGTCCACATACTTTTGTATATATAGTGTAGCTACGGAAGGCTACGTGGCAACATTGGCCTTAATTGGTTATTTTACAGTGATAAATTCCAGAGAGATTTTTTTCTCATTAAATTCACCCTGGTTATTCCTGACCTAAGTTATCACAAATATGGCCAGGCCTACTAACAGGCTTACACATAGCTGCGGGAAGTAGGGGTGCTGAGGGTGCTGCAACACCCCCCTGAAAAATGTAATAATTAAGAAATACAAATATAGAAATTATTCCTGAATTAGCAGAGAAAAATACTGCCTCTGTTCTTACACATAGCAAAACTGACCTTAGATCAGTGTCTTACTCCAAATATAGACAGAGTACGTGTGTCCAGAAGGAGGTGGGATTCACTATAAAGATAAGAAACAAGGTTGTAGCTCGCTGATGAAACAGGCATAATCACTCCCACCTTTTACTGCCCGGTCTTAGTTTTAGATAACACTTCTGTTAACTGTCTGCCTGTCATTGGCGTGGCACATTGTGACACCTTATACAAACATGATGTGATTGATATATTTCACTTACTTGCAGGGATGCTCTGTATGAGATTGTGTTAAAGGTGTGTGTATGCGTGTGTGGTCCAGACTGTTTCTATAAGCACCCGAGGAGTAACAGACTATCTGAGAGACACTCCAACAACACTTAACTACTTCCTGTGTCCACTGAGCCTCAGGCTGGAGAGAGAGAAGAAAAAGTACAGGGGGATGACAAAACGGAGAGAGAAAGGGGGAGGAGAAACAGAGCAGGGCCAAAGTAAACAATAATGAAAAACAGATTGAGACACAGGACACAGAGGAGTCATTGAGATGGAAGGGAGATGCGGACAACAGATGGGTGGGGCTTGAGAGAAAAACAGAAAGGGGAGAGAGAGAGAGGGAGAGAGACAGAGAGAGGGGAGTTCATAATGGTTTGATCGTAAACATTGTGTTGTGTTGTGCCATGTGTTGAGTTGTGTCATGTTTACAGGGTGTGTCCTTCTAACTAACTCAAGCCTAACACACCCTGCCCACTTCTCACCACTCTGACAGTCAGCACCACCTAACAGGCTCTGGGAGCTAACACAAGTCTTCAGCTCTCAGACAGGCTTACTCATCACACTCTGTTTCATGTGCCCCATACATAGTCACCCAGATCTGGAGACTAAAACTGCATTGAAAAGGATGTCCATTGTGTTGTGACTGTGTGTTTGTGGCATCCTGTGTACATCCTAACCACTGTCATGGAATGCAATACATCTGAGAGGTTCAAATGAAACCATATGACTGTAATAGTCCTCCTCAGCCTGTTTCCATATGCTCCTTCCTGAAAGAAGATATTCATCCTACACAACACTACCAACCATGCTAGATGTATTCTACACTATAGGCTGCAGTTTGGAAAATAAACTCCAGCACACAGGTGTGTGTGTGTGTGTGTGTGTGTGTGTGTGTGTGTGTGTGTGTGTGCGTGCAGGTATGCAGGTTTTGGCCCATCCCTGAGGACCTGCTGCTCCAGGCCTTTGAGGATGTATATGTAGACTGTATTGGTTATCTTGGGTAAATTCCCTCTATTGCAGACTGTATAGGTTCTGAATGTAGATTGTATACATTTTTATCTTGTGGTTATATGTTGTAGACTGTCTAAGTTCTGGAAGTAGACTGTTTTGCTTGTGTATGTAAACTGTAGGCTCTTACGTTAGATTCCTTCTTTTATAGACTGTATAGGACCATACCTTGGGTTCACTTTGCATCAGATCAGCTGAACAAGGGACATTTGGAACCGGAGGAGATAACGAGTCACGAAGTACTTGACACAGGCAGGTAATGTGGAAGCAACATAGAAAACCACAGAATCATTGGCCCGAAATCACAAATCTGTCGCATCTTGTCACTATGTATTAACATTAATGTGTTCTTTGATTACAGCAAGGTGATATTACAGTACTCATGCCCTCCAGTGGTCAAAGATTTTGACAGCTACTGACAGATAACAATCTACTGTACAAACATGATATGATGATATCTCCCAGATCAGCAATATAGTCTCTGGTTGACTACAGTATTAATTCTTAGCATATTTCAAGAAAAGGTCACTTCCAGTTTGCTGGTTCCCTTCGACCAAGCAGATTCACTTATTAGTATCTAACAGATGCTCAGCTGGAGTGACATTCAGCAAATAGTGGGTCCCCAGAATCAACATTGAGAAACTCTGCTAAGGGGTGGCGGTAGCCTGAAAGTTATAAAGGCAACTGCCATCACTATCCCAGGAGCCACCTACTGCCGTTGTGACTTTGAGCAAGGCCCACCGTAAACTGCAGGGGCTGGCTGTTCTGTGGTGGACACCGTGCTGCTCCCAGTGTGTTGTGTGTGTGTATGGTGTGTTTGGTACCGTGTTAGCGAAAGTTGTGACTGTGTCTGTATAATGGATGAATAAAGATCTATTATTCCTATGAGTTCCTCTGTGTAGGAGAGCTCTTCACCCAGCAGGAGATGGAGGAGATTCTGTCAGCTGCTCTGGAACCTGTGACAAATAATGACAAAAGTAACCATCATCTTGCCTAATTGTTGTATTGTTCTAGATTCATAATCTGATACAGAATATTATTGAGGTATTGTAAATATTTGCAGTGACATAAAACATTGTTTTATCTTCATCTGTTGTGCTAGGCCATGCAGTGACACCAGATGGCGCTGTGCATCCACAAACAACATCAAAACCCCACGCTGTGTCAATCCCATAAATCACAGCAGCAATATGCTTTCATTAACATGACACCACCAGCACCCCCTATGTGCATTATCCTCCGAATGCGAAACACAAATTAATTGAACGAGACTATTCATGAATAGGACAATAAACTCAAGCTTTTTGGGGGGGGTTTAAGTTGTTGAGTGTGTAAAACCTCTCCAGTGAATGATTTAATACTACCTTATTGCTTAGAAATATACCTCGTTTCTGTGGTAGTGGTGGTGATGATGATGATAATTCTGAATGATATTCTTGATTAGGCCTAAACCTCTTTGATCCAACTATACAGAGCACACCCCTGATCCAGGTACCTTTTTAATGCACATCACTGTACTGCAACCATAGTCTATCATAGGCTACGCATCTGTTACTACCTTACTCCCTAGTCTGCATTTACCCCCTCCAAAAGTTGACATAGGAAATTAGCTGCCACCTGTCAGTCAACCAACCATTGATACGGTATTGGTCGGCCAGTGAGGAGGGGGCAGAGCGGACCCTCCCCCAGCCAGATGTGAGCGCCACTCTCTCCAATCTGCACCTCTGCCATTCAGATGAGCACGGAGCCTCCTGCAGTTTGCAGGCGTAAAGACAGCCAGAGGAATACCACGGCTGTGCCTCTGCTCTGCATTGGACTGTGGCGTGGGCTATAGCGCTGCAGACGCGGCGTCCCCACTGTCTCAACGTTGAGCCTGTGCGGCAGCGGCAGAATTCACTCTGCTACCGCCTTGCCTGCTGCACTTCGCCGCTCCCAGAGAGAGAAACCCGTCTGTACTCCACTTTCAAGTCGCTAAAAAGGAGACCGTGGATTGGAACTAATTATTGCGCCTATTGGATCAATTTGAGTGGACTTACTGTTAGGTCGTTGTTTTTCATGGTTGAATACAGTAGGCTATATGGATACCCAATCTGCGTGATATTGGTTCATGATTGAGAAGCGCGGAGGGGCGTGGAATTAATTGAAATCTATTTGGTCTTCTTGGATGTAAAACAACCGAGATTTATTTCTCCCCACTCCTCCCTTCCCATCTCCTCACCTTCAACATGACTTCTCTGTCTGGGACCAAAGAGAGGTCTGTGACCAGCAGGAGCAGAAAATACGGGGTAAGTATTTCTAATGAATACTAGTGTAAATGGATTGGATGATTATATCAGTAATAATTGTGGCAACAACAGTGAGTCGTGCACTACTGATGAGCGCTCATTTATTCCAACAGAGCAGTAACTGTATGCTTCCTACAGGTTTGAGTGTAGGTAGGCACTTAATTACTGCGGCGAAGAGAGTAGGCTATAGTTAGGGAACGCAAATATCATACTCAGCTGTAGTTTTTTTCAATGCTTTTTGCAATTTGTGTTCAAACTTTAGACCTACGTGGATTTTTTTCGGCTGTGGTGCCGTTTATTAACATTGCAAAGACCGCGTATAGTGACTAGTGAGTTATTGTGCGTCTCCCCAATTTAAATGTTCCATTAAAGGTAGGCTTGCCTTTATGTTGCTCCCAACAGATTACCGACACCTCCCCGACAAAATCAACCTCCTTCTCCCCGGAGACATGGTACAGAAAGGCCTATGAGGAGTCCCGGACCGGCAGCCGACCAGCTCCAGAGGGAGCCGGATCTATGCCCAGCTCCACAGGCACCCCCTCCCCAGGATCTGGCACCTCGTCCCCGGGATCCTTCTCCGGTTCCCCCGGGACCATATCTCCAGGGATCGGGACCGGTTCCCCTGGGTCTCTAGGTGGCTCGCCAGGTTTCGGTACAGGTTCGCCTGGCTCTGGCAGCGGGAGCTCCCCTGGTTCTGAGAGAGAGAGGGGGATATGGTGTGAGCACTGCAATGCCCGGCTGGCGGAGCTGAAGAGACAGGCGCTGAAGCTACTGATTCCCGGCCCCTACTCCAGCAAGGTAAGCCCGGCTATATGCAATGCTGCTCGGCTATAGCATCCTCTGAATCTGGCGAACTCTGCAAAGACCATCAGACATCACTATGGTGTACCATATTGGGAATATTGACATCTCCATACATGGCATGACTGTTTTCTGTTTCCATGTAAAAGACGCATGATATGAGTAGTGAGTTGGATAATGGTAAATCTGACTACTACCCTGTTTGTGTTGTGTTGTGCTTGGGCTGTAGAGCCAGAGAGCCTATGGGAAAAGCTCAGTTCAAAGGCAAATAGTTTTGTGTGGGGTGCTCGTTCTATAACTGGTATTATGCCAAAACGAATATGATAATACAATTTGATTTCTTGTCCATCAGCTTTATCCAAAATGTAAATAAATGAGTTCCATTTGCTTCTTTACGCATTTCTTTTGCGATTAATATAATGGATGCTTTCCATTAGGCCGATAGTTTTTTTCGTGTCCATAGTTTTTTTCGTGTCCATAGTTGGGTTATTTACTGTTGTATTTGGCTACCTATGTATTTGTATTTTCCACTGTCATAAATTAATGCAACAAATTAATTTTGTCGGAGGCACAGACTCGTTTCACTGTGCAGTTGTGTGTGTGTGCACACGCGTGTCTGTGCTCGCGTGTGATTGTTTGCGCGCCCGCGTGTGTGTGCGTAAAGAGGGTTCTTTCGCTATAGAGCACAATAGGCCTATATGCCCGATTGAGGGTTTTTTTCAGCATGTTGTGGATTTTGCCAAGTTATCTGCATTGCCAAGAGTCTAGGTCCTACAGAGTGACGAATGCAGCCCGCGGGACGGTGTTAATTGGTTACAAATAGCAGCGTTCTGCGTGGCACAGCGCGCGTACAGTCAACCCAGAGCGAACAGAGGAATCGCGTCTTGACTGCTGTAAAAAGACCACGGGTCGTTTTAAGACCGCAGGGGGGAGGGGTGGTACTGGTGGGATCCCAATTAAAACCGATTCAAATGAGTTCGGTTTTGACTCCCAATGTGCGTAATTGGCCCATTCATACACGGGTCTTTTCTGAGGGGATGTAGAGTGCTTATGAACTTCTAACCTTATGCTTAAACTCAATCTTTCTCTGAACCATCTCCCCATTCTAGCCCAGCCTAACCATGGTGCATAAAAGTAGGATTTTCTTTCAGCCTGATACTGTATTTGAGAACAAGCGTGTTTGAAGGTCTAGGGTTCTCTCCATAGTCTGCCATTCCGGTGTGGTTGTATCTACAGCACGCCCTACTGTTTGTTGGCAATAGAGAAGGTTGCTCTGAGACATGGTTGCTGACCGTGGTCACTGCTGACAGTGCACAGGTGATGAGTGAGTGGTAGGCCTATAAGTGAGGGACCAGAGCAGTCCCCAGTAGGGACACAGGGGGTGCTGTATAGCAACAGACAGTTGGGCCACGTTCAGTAGGCAAAAGTTGTGGAAATGCCAACAATAGAGCTGACACGATCCCTTATTCCAGGGCTGCCCAACCCTCTTCCTGGCGATCTACTGTCCTGTAGGTTTTCAGCCCAACCCTCTTCCTGGCGATCTACTGTCCTGTAGGTTTTCAGCCCAACCCTCTTCCTGGCGATCTACTGTCCTGTAGGTTTTCAGCCCAACCCTCTTCCTGGAGATCTACTGTCCTGTAGGTTTTCAGCACAACCCTCTTCCTGGAGATCTACTGTCCTGTAGGTTTTCAGCCCAACCCTCTTCCTGGCGATCTACTGTCCTGTAGGTTTTCAGCCCAACCCTCTTCCTGGCGATCTACTGTCCTGTAGGTTTTCAGCCCAACCCTCTTCCTGGAGATCTACTGTCCTGTAGGTTTTCAGCCCAACCCTCTTCCTGGAGATCTACTGTCCTGTAGGTTTTCAGCCCAACCCTCTTCCTGGCGATCTACTGTCTTGTAGGTTTTCAGCCCAACCCTCTTCCTGGCGATCTACTGTCTTGTAGGTTTTCAGCCCAACCCTCTTCCTGGAGATCTACTGTCCTGTAGGTTTTCAGCCCAACCCTCTTCCTGGAGATCTACTGTCCTGTAGGTTTTCAGCCCAACCCTCTTCCTGGAGATCTACTGCCCTGTAGGTTTTCAGCCCAACCCTAATTTAGCAGTTCTCCAGGAAGAGGGTTGAGCAGCACTGCCTTTTTCTAAATGTCAGAGAGGGGTGTTTGTTCTACATGGTGTATTTCTATCTGAAATCAATGTTGCACAACGTTGTATCCTGCTGAACGCTCCCCCAGGTGCCTTATGGAACTGAGGAGCTCACCTATCAGACCGAACAACCAGGGGTGAAGTTTCAGACACGGGGTCAACTTGCAGTGGAAACTGAACAGATTTCTATTGAAATCATAGTGGGAACTGGGAGAAACAAAAAAAGATTGGGGACCACCTCGTGACCTTGGGACTATAAGGTTCTATCTGCACAAGGCACAGTTCTGAGATTTTGAGCATGAACGTTTTCACATCTCAGAACTGTTTTGTAGTAAATTCTTCTTTCTTTATGACAACTGTAGCTATTTGAATACATAAATGATAGAATGACACTATTTTACCAAGGTAGTCAGAGCACATCCTCAAATACATGAAGAAATGTATTATGCTCACCAGACTAATTATTAACTGTCATCACTGAACAACGATGTGACAACATTTAAGGTTTCTGACAGTGTTGTTTAGTTTTGCTTGCGTGCCAGTATTGCTGTCCAGACTAGCCTAGACCATACTTAAAGGGAGATTGCAAAGATGTGTTCTGATTGGTCCCTCTGTATTTGTTCAGGCTTGTGATTGGACCTTAGATATATAGACCCTTAATAGCGCCAACTTTCAAAAGGGTTTATGCAAGAATTTCGCTTCACCTTTCGCTTCACATTTCGCTTTAACATCTGCAAATCTGTGTATGCGACCAATGAACTTAGACTTGGTTTGATTTAGTACATTTTTTTTTTAAACACTTACAATTGACTTACATTTTTTTTAACATCACAAACATATGAAGAACCATATAAAGATGAATTATATGCGGCTAACTCATTTTTGACAAAAATGGCAGATAGTCCCAAGGTCTCTACTTGCAAAATCCCTATCTAATATCAGGATCTTGACTTGAACAATGAACTGTCTTGTTGATTAAGTCAATATAAATGGTACACGATGTTCGTATGGGCACCTTCTGGAAGCTGCAGGTTTAGTGAAGGGGTCATATGGAGCGCGGTATTGTCAAGGGTGGGAGAATCTCACTGTTTAGTCGTGTGTGTGTGTGTGTGAGTGAGAGAGAGAGAGGGTTCAGATAAAGTTAACCTTTTTCCCAGCCTCCATTACATAGTGGTAATTGACTGGAGAGTGTGGGTATGTTAGTATTATAGTGGATTACAGGGTGAACGTTTGACACTCTCCTAGTGAATTGCACTCAGCAGGTAAATGCACAGGCTTCCACATAGAATTGTAATTCAAAGAACGGACATAACAGACTTTTCCATTCAGAGCAATGTTGGAGGGCAGCCATATGCGGCGGGCCATTTGGAACGGCCAACACTTATCGTCATCATCAGCATCATCGGAGTCATCATCATCATCATCAGCGTCATCAGCATCAGTATCATTATTATTGGAGTGCAGTCATATTGATGATTGGTTTAAAGGGACGTTGACTGACTTTAGTTGCTGTTTGAGCTCTCTGGCTGGGCAACTTTCTTATCAGGAGAGAGACACAAATGGAATGGTTTGATATGATGAGTTTGTATTCTCATCGTTGGGAAAGAAAAAAAGAGTACTGTTATTATGGAAGGGGCCCTGCAATAGACTCGGGTCCTCATGTCCAGAGCTGTTCTGGCTCGTACAAAGCTATTAGTGATGGGACGAGAGAGAGTTTGGAGTTTGAGGGGTTGTTGTTTGGGCAAATCTCTGTTGTTCTGACAGGAACATGGCTGGTAGCTAGTAGGTCTCTCAGAGGAGACAAGGGACATGGGTTCTGTCCCAAATACCACCCTATTCCCTACATAGTGCACTACTTCTGACCAGAGCCCATTGGAACCTGGTCAGAAGTAGTGCACTATGTAGGGAATAGGGTGGAATATGGGACGCGGCCCCGGTCCGTCCATCACCTCTCCTGCTTCCTACCCCCCCTCTGACAGAACCAACAGACATGAGTATTGCTATGCTAATCATGACCTTCACAGAGCCACTGTAGAGAGACCTGGTTCTCAGTCTCTGCTGAGCGTCCGCACACAACACACGGGGAACAGAAACGCACACCACACCATACAGTTGAAGAGTGCAGCAACGGAGTCCATGTTCGGAAAATGTCACTCGCTGCATCCTGCCACTGCCATGTGTGTCTGCAAGGCTCAGGGTTGGAGGGCAAATGGAGAGAAGGAACAAAGGAGAAAAAAGGGAAAGAGAGGGAATAAGTGTAGCCTAATTTACCTCATTTGCATGACTAGGTACAGCAGAGCAGGAAGGGGATTTTGCCTCCCCCATTCTCCCTTCCCATTCCTCCTTTCCTCCCCCTCATCTGTCTATTTCTAATGGAGGGATCTGAAATCACACAGTGTGTGTGTTTACGTGTCTTTTCCTTTCTCTTTGAAGTGGATGTGTTTGTTACCTGTGCCGTGGTTAAGGTATATGACTGACCAACCAACTACAGGAGGAAACAGGAGGAGGGCTCTCAAAGAAGAACAGGGATAGACAATGTATGGGAGGAAGGAGAGAAATGTACGAATAGAGGGAGTGAAGAGAGCAAGATATGGCCTCTAGAGGGGTTATGTTAGTAATAATGGCAGAGGAGAGGGAGGAGGAGAAGGAGGGAGGGAGAGATGGAGGGAGGAGACGGGTCAGGGAAAAAGAGGTAGATGTCAGTGACACCGCATGGGAGGATTTTTATAGACATATTTGTAGCTGGAGGCTCAGAGGCACATCTGGTACCAAAGCTGAAGTCATTCAAGTCCTGGTTCCTGTGTGTGTGTGTGTGTGTGTCCCAAACCCAAATCGTAGCTGGTGAGCAGTCTGTTCTTGGTTAGTCAGGTTCAGCTCAGTAAAGTGGATCTGAGTGTGTGACGTGCGTGTGTGATGTGTGTGTGTTTGTGTGAGCCATGAGGAATATGTGCTAGAATGTACAAGTAGGAGTGTCGCTGGCTCAGATCTCAGTTTGGAGAGGTTTCATTTCTCTTACGGACTCCCCTGTAACATACAGTACCACTACATTACAACAGTGTTGGTCAATTACCACCTAGCCTTGTACACACGCACACACGCATGCATGAACGTGCACACACACACACACACACACACATCATCGCTCTCGTAACCGTAGCACCCTCCGTTGCTACGGCAGCGACATATGACAGATGTGAGCTGCATACATATCTCAGTCAACGTTAATGTGCTCTTCACGCCTGTGTTTGTGTGTGTGTGCGCGTGCGTTCCTTCGTGCGTGCGTGCGTGTGTGTGTGTGTGTGTGTGTGTGTGAGCGTGAGCGTTAATGTCCTCTTCATGCCTCTCAGGTGGGAAAGGCATTACCATATAAAGAGGTCCCTTCGTCAATACAGCGAGAAGGGATGGATGGATGAGAAAGGAAGAGGGAGGGAGGGATGCTGATGGCGGCTGAATGGAAGAGCTTCTCATACAGACTTCTTAGTGACACCTTCTGTATCCGTCTCTTTCCCTTTACTCTCTTTTCCACTATCACTTGCTCCCTCTCTCTTTGAAGAGTCACCCTCCACACTTCTCAACTTCTCTTTCATTTCGTCTCTCTCTCACTTCTTCCCCTCTCCCCTCGTTTCATTTTCTCTACTTTTCTCTCTCCTTTTTTCTTTCTCTGTCTCTCTCCATTCAATTTCAAGTAAATTCAATTTCAATTCAAAGGGCTTTATTGGCATGGGAAACACATGTTTATATTGCCAAAGCCAGTGAAATAGATAAACAAAAGTGAAATAAACAATCAAACACGAACAGTAAACATTACAATCAAAAGAACATTTTAAATGTTATATTATGGCAATGTACAGTGTTGTAACGATGCGCAAATAGTTAAAATACAAAACAGAAAATAAATAAGTACGGGTTGTATTTACAACGGTGTTTGTTCTTCACTGGTTGTCCTTTTCTTGTGGCAACAGGTCACAAATCTTGCTGCTGTGATGTCACACTGTGGTATTTCGCTAATATATATATATATATATGGGAGTTTGTTCAAATTGGATTTGTTTTCAAATTCTTTGTGGGTCTGTGTAATCCGAGGGAAATATGTGTCTCTAACATTGTAACGTGTACGTTGAGAGTCGGGAAGCAAGTACAAGGAGTGAATCATTTAATAAATGAACAAACAGAGACGAACCACGAGCAGCGTACAGACTTGAAACAACGGAACAGAAACAATAACGCCTGGGGAAGGAACCAAAGGGAGTGACAGATATATGGAAGGTAATCAGGAAGGTGATGAAGTCCAGGTGACTCTGATGAGGCGCTGGTGACAGGTGTGCGTAATAATGAGCAACCTGGTGACCTAGAGCCCCAGAGAGGGAGTAAACTTGACAAATATGGCCATACATTTGGCAGAAGGATAGGAAGTGCAGCTCAGTTTCCACCTCATTTTGTGGGCGGTGTGCCAGGTCTGTCTATGGTAGCCTCGGACAATAGCAAGGCTATGCTCACGGAGTCTGTACATAGTCAAAGCTTTCCTTAATTTTTGGTCAGTCACAATGGTCAGGTATTCTGTGTACTCTCTGTTTAGGTCCAAATTGCATTCTAGTTTGCTCTGTTTTTTGGTTAATACTTTCCAATGTGTCAAGTAATTATCTTTTAGTTTTCCCATGATTTGCTTGGGTCTAATTGTGTTGCCGTCCTGGGGCTCTGTGGGGTCTGTTTGTGAACAGAGCCCGAAGGCCCAGCTTGCTGAGGGAACACTTCTCTAGTTATGGAAGGCTTATTATGGAAGGTTTGGTTGTAGAACTGAACATCTCTTTTCTGGATTTTGATAATTAGAATGGAATTGTCCTAATTCTGCTCTGCAAGCATTATCTGGTGTTTTAGGTTGCACACGGATGTTTTTGCAGAATTCTGCATGCAGAGTCTCAATTTGGTGTTTGTCCCATTTTGTGAATTCTTGGTTGGTGAGCGGACCCCAGACCACACAACCATAAAGAGCAATGGATTCTATAACTGGTTCAAGTATTTTTAGCCAGATCCTAGTTGGGATGTCAAATATTATGTTCCTTTTGATGGCGTAGAAGGTCCATTCTTGCCTTGTCTCTCAGATCGTTCACAGCTTTGTGGAAGTTACCTGTGTTTAGGCTGAGGAAGGTATAGTTTTTTGTGTGCTCTTGGGCAACTGTGTCTAGATGGAGTTTGTATTTGTGGTCCTGGCAGCTGGGCCTTTTTTGGAACACCATTATTTCTGTCTTACTGTGCAGAAGATTGCATCAAGTACTCTGTGTTGACTTTTGCGGTTATGCAAATGCATAAAGAATGAATTAACTCCAATACTCTGTAAGTAAGACAAGTTAGCTTATGAGGACAGGACAGGGATGGAAAATAGCCTTATATTGAATACACACAACACACACTCACACACACACACTCTGCCGAGGGAAGTGTCTCTTTCCTCCCTAATTGTGTTATTACAGTATGAGGAGAAAACCCACACACATAATCACACTTATAATCACCCAGCAAACATGACTAATTACACACACCATGCCTCTGTCATCAGGAGCTTTAAATGAACTGGAAACTGTGTGTGTGTGTGCGTGCATATGTGCGTGTAAATGTGTCATTCTCCTGGCCTTTCATGATAATGATGCTGCTTTGTACTTGCCCCTTTTCCTCCTTTCCCGACTACCTTCCTTTCTCTCCTCCTTCCTCCTTCCCTCCATCTATGTGTTATTGAACGTGTGTAATCCTGGTTTGGTTCACAAACTTTCTGACCTAGTTTTAAGGCCAATTCAAACTCCTCTCTGTTAATGTTTCATGACATGAATTAAGGGGCGACGAGAGGGTGTATTGGGGATGATTTAATGAGAGAAAGAGACAGATAAAAAGAGACACAGAGAGAGAGAGAGAGAGAGAGAGAGAGAGAGAGAGAGAGAGAGAGAGAGAGAGAGAGAGAGAGAGAGAGAGAGAGAGAGAGAGAGAGAGAGAGAGAGAGAGAGAGAGAGAGAGAGAGAGAGAGAGAGAGAGAGAGAGAGAGAGAGAGAGAGAGAGAGAGAGAGAGACAGAGAGAGAGAGACAGAGAGAGACAGAGAGAGACACAGAGAGAGAGAGGGGGGTCCGTCCTGCACCATAAAGGGTCAGCTTGTCTACCTTATTGGTTGTGTGTTTGGAAGCATGTATCCTGCCGTGTCATTTGGAACATTGGGCCATTGCTACCATGGCAACACCGAGTGCCAGCTCCATTTCCCTCCTCAAACAAAATGACAAATATATTAATGTATTCGGAAATAAATAAAAACAAGTGGAGAAAATGCATTTTCTTCCTCTGTCCCAGCTACTGGGTTTTGCTGAAGAAACTCGCACGCACGCACGCACGCACGCACACACACACACACACACACACACACACACACACACACACACACACACACACACACACACACACACACACACACACACACACACACACACACACACACACAGCTCCCTGTGTGTCTGTGCCCCAAACACTGCAGTCTCTCCCCCAGAAATGCGAACTTATTTCAAGACAGTGCATGTCTGAAATAATCAATTACAGCAGCTGATGAGCCGTGGTTGTGGGTGTGTGTCTGTGTGTATGATTGTGGTAGTGAGTGTGGGTGTGTGTCTGTGTCTGTGGTTTTGTGTGTGTGTGTGTGTGGTTTTGTATGTGTGGTTGTGGGTGTGTGTCTGTGTGTGGGGTTGTGTGTGGGGTTGTGGGTGTGTGTCTGTGTATGTGCCTCTCTCCATTGATTTGGGTCTGTGAGTGTACTAGTGTGTAAAGGAGAATGTGTTTCTGTAAAGCAAGTGTTTTTTCTATTTCTTTTCTTGAGGCCAAATACAGTCTGCTTCGATCAGTTTATGCACACACACACACACACACACACACACACACACACACACACACACACACACACACACACACACACACACACACACACACACACACACACACATGCGTGCACACTGGGCAGTGTGATTGTGTCCCAGCAGGTGAGTGTAAGCTGCTCCTACTTTGTTGGTTTAAACCAGCATGGTTGCACAGGGCTGGATACAAGATCCCTACAAGCTTTTACCCCTCCCTCCCTCTGCCCTTACTTCCCTGCCCCACTCTAGAGGGTCTGTATATATATATGTGTGTGTGTGTGTGTGTGTGTGTGTGTGGTTGGTATGACATTATCTTAGATTATCATGCTGCTGTTGGGCTGTCACCCTTATTTCTGCACAGTGTGTGTGTGTGTGTGTGTGTGTGTGTGCGTGCAAAAGTATGTTGACACCACTTCAAATTAGTGGATGCGGCTATTTCAACCACACCTGTTGCTGGCAGGTGTATAAAATTGAGCACACCGCCATGCAATCTCCATAGACAAACATTGGCAGTAGAATGGCCTTACTGAAGAGCTCAGTGACTTTCAATGTGGCACCATCATAGGATGCCACCTTTCCAAGAAGTCAGTTTGTAAAATGTCTGCCCTGCTAGAGCTGCCCCGGACAACTGTAAGGGCTGTTATTGTGAAGTGAAAACGTCTAGGAGCAAAAATGGCTCAGCCACAAAGTGGTAGGCCACACAAGCTCACAGAACATACCAGCCGAGTGCTGAAGTGCGTAGCACGTAAAAATGGTTTGTCCTCGGTTGCAACACTCACTACCGAGTTCCAAACTGCCTCTGGAAGCAACGTCAGCACAATAACTGTTTGTCGGGAGCTTCATGAAATGGGTTTCCATGGCCGAGCAGCCACACACAAGCCTAAGATCACCATGCGCAATGCCAAGCGTCTGCTGGAGTGGTGTAAAGCTTGCGCCATTGGACTCGATAGCACTGGAAATGCCTTATCTAGAGTGATGAATCAAGCGTCACCATCTGGGAGTCCGACGGACAAATCTGGGTTTGGCGAATGTCAGAAGAATGCTACCTGCTTGAATGCATAGTGCCAACTGTAAAGTTTGGTGGCGGAGAAATAATGGTCTGGGGCGGTTTTTAATGGTTCTGGCTAGGCCCCTTAGTTCCAGTGAAGGGAAATCTAAACTCTACAGCATACAATGACATTACGATTCTGTGCTTCCAACTTTGTCAACAGTTTGGGGAAATCTCTTTCCTGTTTCAGCATGACAATGCCCCTATGCACAAAGCGAGGTCTACACAGAAATGGTTTGTTGAGATCGGTGTGAAAGAACTTGACAGGCCTGCGCAGAGCCCTGACCTCAACTCCATCAAACACCTTTGGGATGAATTGGAACACTGACTGTGTGCCAGGCCTAATCGCCCAACATCAGTGCCTGACCTCACTAATGCTCTTGTGGCTAAATGGAAGCATGTCCCCGCAGCAATGTTCCAACATCTAGTGGAAAGCCTTCCCAGAAGAGTGGAGGCTGTTATAGCAGCAAAGGGGGACCATTTCCATATTAATGCCCATGATTTTGGAATGAGATGTTCGACGAGCGGGTGTCCACATACTTTTGGTCATGTAGTGTATGTGGTGTCTCTGTGGAGGTGTAACAGCCGGACCAGTCAGAGATGTTCTGGTTTTAGCTTGGTTGGTACGAGCCTTATTGGCTCACTCTACTCAATATATGACTACATGTTACGGCTTCTCTCTCCAAATAGCATATGATGTTACACGCACATTTTCACACACACACACACACACACACACACACACACACACACACACACACACACACACACACACACACACACACACACACACACACACACACACACACACACACACACACACACACACACACACACACACACACACACACACACACACACACACACACACACACACACACATACACACATACACACACACACACTCTTTTCATAGGGTGCTAGACGGACCCATGAAAACAGCACTAGTGTTGTTGTTCCCAGGCAGACGACAGAAGATGTGTGGATGACTAAGCTGGTATTTCCAGTAGTGCTAAATGCTCTTCTGACATTAGACTACCTCCTCCTCTCATCTCCCCCAGCTCTCACTGACGCTGGCTGACGGTTATTTCTGAGTCGGAGGTGTTGAACGTGTCGGAGACTGGAGGAGTGTTTGTGTATGTGTGACAGAGATATAAAGGGAGGGAGAAAGGGGAGGAGGCGAGCGAGAGAGACAGAGACAGACAGACAGACAGACAGACAGACAGACAGACAGACAGACAGACAGACAGACAGACAGACAGACAGACAGACAGACAGACAGACAGACAGACAGACAGACAGACAGACAGACAGACAGACAGACCGTAAACAGTTATCGCTGTTCGGTTATGAAGGTTTGACTTGAGAGGCGAAGCTTGATCTATAGGGAACCTGATTAACTATGTTCCCCTGTGGCCAGCTCAGTATTATAGCTCAAGGATGTTTGATGTCAGTACAGGGAACACACACACACCCATGTTATTACAGAAGTAATTACGGATTGTGGGATCTCACCTTACTGCTGTTTATACCGTATAGAACGACAATAGGCTACACCAATATACCTGTAAGTCAGGTAGGAGCCAGCTGAAAGTAAATGTTTAAATTATGTGTCAGTATAGATGTGCCTCTTTGTGGGCTCGAAAGGGGTTGAGATAATGACAAATCATAAAAACATTGAAATGCAGTGTGTGTTCAGTTCTAAGGAAAGTATCAGTAGCTTCTCTGTCTGTCTGTCTGTCTCTCTCTCTCTCTCTCTCTGTCTCTCTCTCTCTGTCTCTGTCTCTCTGTCTCTCTCTGTCTCTCTCCGTCTCTCTCTCTCTCTCTCTCTCTCTCTCTCTCTCTCTCTGTCTCTCTCTCTGTCTCTCTCTCTCTCTCTCTGTCTGTCTCTCTCTCTGTCTGTCTCTCTCTCTCTGTCTGTCTCTCTCTCTCTCTCTCTGTGTCTCTCTCTCTCTCTCTCTCTCTGTCTCTCTCTCTCTCTCTCTCTCTGTCTCTCTCTCTCTCTCTGTGTCTTTCTCTCTCTCTCTGTGTCTTTCTCTCTCTCTCTCTGTCTGTCTCTCTCTCTGTCTGTCTCTCCCTCTCTCTGTCTGTCTCTCTCTCTGTCTGTCTCTCTCTCTCTCTGTGTCTCTCTCTGTCTCTCTCTCTCTCTCTCTCTCTGTCTCTCTGTCTCTCTCTCTCTCTCTCTCTCTCTGTGTCTCTCTCTCTCTCTCTCTGTGTCTCTCTCTCTCTCTCTCTGTGTCTCTTTCTCTCTCTCTCTGTGTCTCTTTCTCTCTCTCTCTGTCTCTTTCTCTCTCTCTCTCTCTGTCTCTTTCTCTCTCTCTCTCTGTCTCTCTCTCTGTCTCTCTCTCTGTCTCTCTCTCTCTCTCTCTCTGGTGAGTTAGTGCAGGAGGCTGCTCAGCTTAAGGGGGAGGAAGGAAGAAGAGAGAATGGCTACAGCTATAGGGGCTGAAGAAGAGAAGGATAGATACAGCAGCCAGCTAAGTTCACATCAGGCTGCATGATGTGCTGTAGAAGCAGCTGCCCACTGGGCAAAAACTGGGTGAATCAACGTTGTTTCCACCTCATTTCAACCCCCCCAAAAATCTATGTGATGACGTTGAATCAATGTTGAAATGTTTTCAAGAAATTGTCAGCGTAAGGGAATTTTATATAATTTTTTAAAACCTAAATCCAATGACATGGCGATTTGTTTTGTTGATTTCACGTTGAATGCTGAATGTTTTGTCTCCAGTATCTTTTGCCGGGTCGTCATTTTGGGCCCTAAGTAGGTGAACATACTTGAGCTGTGAATAGGGTTGCAGATTAAAATACAAATAAATCCCAGTTTTTCCACAAATCCTGTGTGGAGGATTCCGGATTTCCTACTGATTTCCTCCTCATTCCGGGAATCTTCCGACCAGGTTTTTACTTAGAATGCTTGCTACAATAGCTAGGTTCACATAGGGACACACGTCTCTGTTCTGTTCCACTGATGATGATGATGATGATGATTTTTTTTAAAGATTTTTTTATTTTAATTTGACCTTTTATTTTACTAGGCAAGTCAGTTAAGAACAAATTCTTATTTTCAATGACGGCCTAGGAACAGTGGGTTAACTGCCTGTTCAGGGGCAGAACGACAGATTTGTACCTTGTCAGCTCGGGGATTAGAACTTGCAACATTTCGGTTACTAGTCCAACGCTCTAACCACTGATGATGCTTATTCCTGTTTAGTTTCTCTTTACGTTCGGTATAATAGAAGCATCTGAGTATGGAGGGTGATCAGCCTCATTTGGTTTTGGGATAGTCCTGGGAGAGGTTAATAAGAAACTACTTGCACCTGGTTATAAGAGGGCTGGACAGCTATGGACTATCCCAGAGTTTCACTTCAAGTTTCAGTCATTTTGTGGAATACCTTTAAGTATGCATCACGGTGTATGTGTATGTGTGTGTGTGTTTGTCCTGTCATTGACCAGCAGTACAGGGGGTGGGGGGTAATAGAGGATACAGCTTTAAAGGTTAGACCTAGAGGCCCTTACACACACTCTAGCTCTCAGAGAGCATGTTTTATGAGCTCTGTAAGTGCATTCCTGAGTTAAATGCACAGGGGTTAAGTGTGTGTGTGTGTGTGTGTGTTTTTGTGTGTGTGTGTGTGTGTTGGACGTGGGGGATAACCACATGAGTGGGAGGGGTTTGGGGGGGGGGATAGGTAGATATTACATTTAGATGGAACTTAAATGGAAGCTGGTTGACATTTGCACTGTGATGATAGCGAAACAGAGACTGCTTCAGCAACTGGGACAGACTTAGAGACAGATCAGGAAGAGCTTTTGAATGACTTTTAGAGTATATATCTTTATAGATAATCATCAGCATGGCTGCTTTGTGTCTGCTCTCTATCTAATGTAATGTTAATTTCTGCTTCCTTTACCCACTGGACTGATAAGATACTGCATATTACGGCTAATGGATTGGAGGTAGAAACACACAAACACACAGTGACTGACTGACTGACTGGCTGGCTGGCTGACTGGCTTACCGGAAGACTGGAAGACTTGACGGGTTCACTTCTCTGTACCCTTCAACCTCCCCTCTGTTTCTGCAGATATGGTCAGATTTCTATAGGGAAAGATGTGTGTGTGTGTGTGTGTGTTCATGAAGACAGCTACAAGCACCCACCCAGTTTGAAATCCGACAGTTATATAACTGACCATTACAGTTGCTGTGCTATTCCTAACTCTCCTCTTCCTACCTCCATCCTCCTCCCTCTGTAAGACAAATATAATTTGCTGTCCATTCGCTCTCCTCCTCAACAAACAACATCCCTCTCTAGCTCTGCTTTGATGTTCTGTTCCCTCTGTTTCCAATCTCTCTGTGAGCTAGGGTGGTAGAGGGGTGGAGGGGGGAGGAGAGGAGAGAGGAGAGATTGCCTGTCTGTTCTGACCCACAACCTTTCTCTAATGGGAAACTGGCCCTTGTTAAACTTTTCCAATTACTGAGAGACGATGCCGAGAGCGGGGCTGTTGTTTACTACGCTCTGGACAGAGACAGGTGATAGAGGGAATAATTGGGAGATAAGTAGGGTTCTCTCTGTCAATCCCTTTTCACTTGGCTCCCTCTCTCTCGCTGACCCTGTTTACGTTTGGATTGGCTCTAATTGGATTGTTTGTGTTTCTGTGAGTGAGTGAGTGAGTGAGTGAGTGAGTGAGTGAGTGTGTGAGTGAGTGAGTGAGTGTGTGAGTAGCTACAGGGTTCTGGACCTCTGACCAATCTTGGGATTGAGGGAGGCTGGTAGAGAAGGATGAGAGAAATAGGAAGGTAGGCATAGAGAGACAATATTTGGGCCTGTGAGTGTGTGAGTATTTTTTCTATTTATTTGCTTGAGGCTAAATACAGTCTGCTTAGAAGTAGATCAGTTCACACAAACACATTGCTAGACAGCCATATTTAAGTCTTACCATAGATTTCAAGCCGATTTAAGTCAAAAATGTAACTCTGCCACTCAGGAGCATTCAATGTCATTTTAGTAAGAAAATCCAGTGTATATTTGGCCTTGTGTTTTAGGTTATTGTTCTGCTTGTGCTTAGTTCTATTCCATTTATATTTTCCTAAAAACCTCCCTAGTCCTTGCCGATGACAAGCATACCCATAACATGATGCAGCCACCACCATGATAGAAAATATGAAGAGTTGTAGTCAGTGATGTGTTGTGTTGGATTTGCCCCAAATATAACGCTTTGTATTCAGGGCATAATGTTTTTTCGCCAACTTTTTGGCAGTTTTACTTTAGTGTCTTGTTGCAAACAGGATGCATGTTTCGGAAAATGTTGATTCTGTACAGGCTTCCTCCTTCTTTTCACTCGGTCAATTAGGTTAGTATTTTTGAGTAACTACAATATTTGATGCATCCTGTTGTCTCCTATCACAGCCATTAAACTCTGCAACTGTTTTAAAGTCACCATTGGCCTCATGGTGAAATCCCTGAGCGGTTTCCTTCCTCTCCGGCAACTGGTTTAAAAAGGACGCCTGTATCTTTGTGGTGACTGGATGTATTTATACACCATCCAAAATGTAATGAATAACTTCAAAATGCTCAAAGCGATATTCAATGTCTGCTTTTTTAATATACAGTGCCTTGCGAAAGTATTCGGCCCCCTTGAACTTTGCGACCTTTTGCCACATTTCAGGCTTCAAACATAAAGATATAAAACTATATTTTTTTGTGAAGAATCAACAACAAGTGGGACACAATCATGAAGTGGAACGACATTTATTGGATATTTCAAACTTTTTTAACAAATCAAAAACTGAAAAATTGGGCGTGCAAAATTATTCAGCCCCCTTAAGTTAATACTTTGTAGCGCCACCTTTAGTGGGTGCAGAGTCAGGTGCAGGAGGCAGAAAGGCAGAAAGTTCTGGATAGCCCTTTATTCAGCACCGGGTAAAATAGTCTATACAACGAAACTGAGCGTCATAAAACAAATGCCCAAAACAGGAACCTAACCAAGATCGCACTACCACACATACAAAGTGGGAATTAACAAGCCCGCACGAAGAGCAGGCGGGCCTACCGACTTAAATAGCCAAACTAAAAGTCTAAACAAGAAACCGGTGAAACAAATCAGACCAAACCAACAGAAAAGGGAAAAAGGGATCGGTGGCAGCTAGTAGGCCGGTGACTACGACCACCGAGCACCACCCGAACCGTATTCTTCATGTTGAACACTATTATTGCACACAGAGTGAGTTCATGCAACTTATTATGTGACTCGTTAAGCAAATTTTCACTCCTGAACTTATATGGGCTTGACACAACAAAGGGGTTGAATACTTATTGACTCAAGACATTTCAGCTTTTCATTTTTAATTCATTTGTAAAAATTTCAACAAAAAAAAATTCCACTTTGACATTATGGAGTACTGTGTGTTGGCCAGTGACAAAACATCGCAATGTAATCTATTTTAAATTCAGGCTGTAACACAACAAAATGTGGAAAAAGTCAAGGGGTATGAATATTTTCTGAAGGCACTGTATACATGTACAACTAGACACTACGCATGACTACTCACAGCTCTCCTGTGATGTTCACAGTAGATTAATAACAAGGAAAAAAACATTGCAAACATTTTGTTGCCATGGCAACATGCTACATTAATTGCCATAGCAACTCAGATGATTAATTACCTGCTGTTTTCCATAGCTGCAGGGTTGCTTGGGAAATGGTGTCTCAGGCAGTCAGTGCGTCTGTTTGCGTGCATACGTGCATGCGCGTGTGTGTGTGTGTGTCTGCCGGCCAGTAAGAGAGACATTATGCTATCTCTGACGGTGCAGCTTGTCCGTTGGAGTGTGTGTGGTTGGGGTGGGCAGGGAAGGGAGCAATGAGGAGACTCACCTCTGGAGCTTACCGCCACACTCAGACATATTTCTCTCTCAGACATATACCTTCCTCCCTTTATCTCCCTCTGCCTCTCTCCTCCTTGCTCTTGCAATTTTCCACTCAGCCTCCCCCCTCCATCTCTCTAGATGGCGCCGTATTGGATGGCCACCGTTTTGCAAGCGCCGACCCAACTTTGCTATTTTGTGATTATTTTGTTGTTCATTTTTACTTTATTTTCAAGAAATGTATCCGCCATTAATTTCTCACAACTGACAAGAACAGCAGTTACTTACCCCAATTCCGGCTTAAACGTCGACTCTGCCCTGTGCTCTCTCTGTAAATTCCGACCCAATTTCCGTGCTCCCCAAGAGGAAACACCGCCATTAAAAAGGCAATAGGGGGTAATGCTGGTGAGATTAAGGCGAAGGGAAAACCAGCCACTTCTTCCCCCATTCTACTGGGCAATGTGCAGTCACTCGATAATAAGATGGACAACCTCCGACAACGGGACTCTCAAAACTGCAATATTCGTTGCTTTAAAAAAAAAAATGGCTCTTTGACAAGATACCCCCCCATGGCTATCCAACTCAATGGATTCGCCATTCACAGGGCGGACAGGACGGTGGAGTCGGGGAAATTGAGGGGGGAGGGGTTTGTTCCTACATCAACACCAACTGGTGTGCTAACTCTAGCGCGGTGTAAGTGTCGACCCACTGTTCACCAGTCTTGGAATATGTTCAAATGCCGACTCTTCTACCCCCGAGGGAGTTTCCAGCTGTTATCGTGGCTGTTGTCTACATTCTACCTCAGGACAAGAACAATAACAAGCTGGCACTTAACGAGCTGGCACTTAAAAAGGAAGACCCAACCGTGATCTGGCCAACGATGCCTCTCAACCAGATAAACTCAATGCGCGCTTTTGACAACAAAAACATTGCGCCGGGTGTGAGGGCCGTCACCAACCCTGAGGATTGGGTGATCTCGCTCTTCGAGGCCGACCTGAGAAAGCTCTTTAATCAGGTCAACACCCGCAAGGCCACGGGGTGCGACGGTATTCCAGGGTGTGTTCTCAGACCATGAGCAGAACAGCTGGCAGGCTTATTCACTGTCATTTTCAACCTCTCCTTGTCCCAGTCTGTAATCCCCACATGTTTTAAGTTGACCATCATCATTCCTGTCCTCAAGAACTCTGAGGCTTTATGCCACAATGACTACTGCCCTGATGCAATCACTTCTGTAATCATGAAGTGCTTTGAGAGGCTGGTTATGGCACACATTAACCACCATCCCAGATGGACACACTTCTAAATCAAATCAAATTAAATGTATTTATGTTGCCCTTCGTACATCAGCTGAAGTCTCAAAGTGCTGTACAGAAACCCAGCCTTAAACCACATACAGCAAGCAATGCAGGTGTAGAAGCACGGTGGCTAGGCCAAAACCTAGGAAGAAACCTAGAGAGGAACCAGGCTATGAGGGGTGGCCAGTCCTCTTCTGGCTGTGCCGGGTGGAGATTATAACAGAACATGGCCAAGATGTTCAAATGTTCATAAATGACCAGCATGGTCAAATAATAATAATCATAGTAGTTGTCGAGGGTGCAGCAAGTCAGCACCTCAGGAGTAGATGTCAGTTGGCTTTTCATAGCCGATCATTAAGAGTATCTCTACCACTCCTGCTGTCTCTAGAGAGTTGAAAACAGCAGGTCTGGGACAGGTAGCACGTCCGGTGAACAGGTCAGTATTCCATAGCCGCAGGCAGAACAGTTGAAACTGGAGCAGCAGCATGGCCAGGTGGACTGGGGACAGCAAAGAGTCATCATGCCAGGTAGTCCTGAGGCATGGTCCTAGGTCTCAGGTCCTCTGAGAGAGAGAAAGAAAGAGAGAAAGAGAGAATTAGAGAGAGCATACTTAAATTCACAGAGGACACCGGATAAGACAGGAGAAGTACTCCAGACATAACAAACTGACCCTAGCCCCCCGACACATAAACTACTGCAGCATAAATACTGGAGGCTGAGACAGGAGGGGTCAGGAGACACTGTGGCCCATCTGATGATACCCCCGGACAGGGCCAAACAGGAAGGATATAACCCCACCCATTTTGATCTCCGCCACGGCACAACCCAAGGGGGGCGTCAACTTCTATTTGCATACTGCCCCAACAGATCCACAGATGACGCAATCTCAATTGCTCTCCACACTGCCCTTACCCACTACAGCACAGCGTTCAACACCATTGTTCCCTCCAAGCTCATCACCAAGCTTAGGACTCTGGGCCACGCTGACCCTCAACACAGGGGCCCCACAGGGGTGTGTGCTTAGTCCCTTCCTGTATTCCCTGTTCAACCACGACTGCGTGGCCACACACGACTTCAACACCATCATCAAGTTTGCTGACGACCCGACGGTGGTAGGGCTGATCACCGGCGACGATGAGCTTCAAGTTCCTCTGTGTCTAAATCACTAAAGACTTAAAAAAGCCTAAACACACGCGCACAGCCCTGTGAAGGCAGCACCCCTTTCCCCTCAGAAGGTTGAAAAAGTTTGGCATGGGCCCTCAAATACTCAAAAGGTTCTACAGCTGTACCATTGAGAGCATCTTGACTGGCTGCATCACTGCCTGTTATGGCAATAGCACCGCCCTCGATTGCTTGGCGCTACAGAGGGTGGTGCGGACAGCCCAGTACATCACTGAGACCGAGCTCCCTGCCATCCAGGACATCTATATCAGGCGGTGTGGTAGGAAGGCCAGGGAAATCATTAAAAGACTCCAACCACCCAAGCCATAGACTATTATCTCTGCTTCCACAAGCGGTACCAGTGCATCAAGTCTGGCACCAACAGGCTCTTGAACAGCTTCTATCCCCAAGCAATAATAAGACTGATAAATAGCTAACAAAATAGCTACATGGACTATCTGAGTTAACCTTGTATCCTTATTGACTTTTATTTGTGCATCGTCTCTATTCACACTCACAGGGCCCAACACACTCTCTCACACACACACACACACACACACACACACACACACACACACACACACACACACACACACACACACACACACACACACACACACACACACACACTCCATCATCTGCTCACTCACACATAATGTGCACATAATCAGTCTGTAAAATAATCAGAAATAGATTACACAAAGAGAAGCCTGCTTTTGCACGTTTCATTGATTTCCAGGAAGCTTTTGATTTTGTAAATAGGGATCTTTTAGCCTATAGTTTGTTAAAGACAGGGGTTGATGGGACATTTTATCACGCAATCTAGTCTCTTTTCAAAGTATCAATTGCTTGTGTGCGTGTTAATGAATCTTGTACAGATTGGTTTCCAACACCCTCGGGTGTAAAACAAGGAGACGCCTTGTCACCGACTTTGTTTGCTATGTTTATAAATGATTTGGCAAAAGAAATGAAACAGTTAAATATTGGAGTAAGATATGATGATGAAATGCTAAGTATCTTTTCATATGCTGATGATATTATTTTGACGGCAGAAACTGAACAAGACCTGCAGAACATGTTATTATGTGCAGTCAATTGGCGTAAAAGATGGAGACTCATGATCAACCAGACAAAAACACAGGTAATGCATTTGGGGTGATGCATATGCCAACTGCCAGAATAGCTTGTGAAGTTTTTCAATGGGATCTATCCATAGGGGGAGGCTGGGCAACTGAAATGTCTGACCTTTTTCAACAGTCCGATTGTGAACATCTGTACGGAAACCAAATGAAGGGAGACAGATATGATTTAAAAAAAAAAAACTTTGATGCAATATGAAAAGAAAATGGGTGGAGGAGATGAATCATAAACCCAAATTGAGAACCTTTCCTTTGATTAAGGGTGGATTTCTGTGTGAGGGATACAGTATCAGTCAAAAGTTTGGACACACCTACTTATTCAAGGGTTTTTCTTTTCTACATTGTAGAATAATAGTGAAGAAGTCAAAACTATGAAATAACACATATGGAATCATATGTTAACCAAAAAAGTGTTATTTTAGATTCTTAAAAGTAGCCACCCTTCGCCTTGATGACAGCTTTGCACACTCTTGGCATTCTCTCAGCCAGCTTCACCTGGAATGCTTTTCCAACCATCTTGAAGGAGTTCCCCACACTTGTTGGCTGCTTCACTCTGCGGTCCAACTCATCCCAAACCATCTCAATTGGGTTGAGGTCGGGTGATTGTGCAGGCCAGGTCATCTGATGCAGCACTCCATCACTCTCCTTCTTGGTCAAATAGCCCTTACACAGCCTGGAGGTGTGTTGGATCATTGTCCTGTTGAAAAATAAATGATTTTCCCACTAAGTGCAAACCAGATGGGATGGCGTATCGCTGCAGAATGCTGTGGTAGCCATGCTGGTTAAGTGTGTCTTGAATACTAAATAAATCACTGAGTATCACTCCCGTATCCTAGTCACCTTACCTCTATACATATCTACCTCCATCACTCCAGTGTCCCTGTCACCTTACCTCTATACATATCTCTCTCCATCACTCCAGTATCCCTGTCACCTTACCTCTATACATATCTACCTCCATCACTCCAGTATCCCTGTTACCTTACCTCTATACATATCTACCTCCATCACTCCAGTATCCCTGTCACCTTACCTCTACACATATCTACCTCCATCACTCCTGTGTCCCTGTCACCTTACCTCTATACATATCTCTCTCCATCACTCCAGTATCCCTGTCACCTTACCTCTATACATATCTACCTCCATCACTCCAGTATCCCTGTCACCTTACCTCTATACATATCTACCTCCATCACTCCAGTATCCTAGTCACCTTACCCCTACACATATCTACCTCCATCACTCCAGTATCCTAGTCACCTTACCCCTATACATATCTACCTCCATCACTCCAGTATCCTAGTCACCTTACCCCTATACATATCTACCTCCATCACTCCAGTATCCTAGTCACCTTACCCCTATACATATCTACCTCCATCACTTCAGCGTCCTAGTCACCTTACCCCTATACATATCTACCTCCATCACTCCAGTATCCCTGTCACCTTACCTCTATACATATCTACCTCCATCACTCCAGTATCCTAGTCCCCTTACCCCTATACATATCTACCTCCATCACTCCAGTATCCCTGTCACCTTACCCCTATACATATCTCAAATCAAATCAAATTTTATTTGTCACATACACGTGGTTAGCAGATGTTAATGCGAGTGTAGCGAAATGCTTGTGCTTCTAGTTCCGACAATGCAGTAATAACCAACAAGTAATCTAACTAACAATTCCAAAACTACTGTCTTATACACAGTGTAAGGGGATAAAGAATATGTACATAAGGATATATGAATGAGTGATGGTACAGAGCAGCATAGGCAAGATACAGTAGATGGTATCGAGTACAGTATATACATATGAGATGAGTATGTAAACAAAGTGGCATAGTTAAAGTGGCTAGTGATACATGTATTACATAAGGATACAGTCGATGATATAGAGTACAGTATATACGTATGCATATGAGATGAATAATGTAGGGTAAGTAACATATAAGGTAGCATTGTTTAAAGTGGCTAGTGATATATTTACATCATTTCCCTTCCCCCTATACATATCTACCTCCATCACTCCAGTATCCTAGTCCCCTTCCCCCTATACATATCTACCTCCATCACTCCAGTATCCTAGTCACCTTACCCCTATACATATCTACCTCCATCACTCCAGTATCCTAGTCCCCTTCCCCCTATACATATCTACCTCCATCACTCCAGTATCCTAGTCCCCTTCCCCTATACATATCTACCTCATCACTCCAGTATCCTAGTCCCCTTCCCCTATACATATCTACCTCATCACTCCAGTATCCCTGTCACCTTACCCCTATACATATCTACCTCATCACTCCAGTATCCCTGTCACCTTCCCCTATACATATCTACCTCCATCACTCCAGTATCCCTGTCACCTTCCCCTATACATATCTACCTCATCACTCCAGTATCCTAGTCCCCTTCCCCTATACATATCTACCTCATCACTCCAGTATCCCTGTCACCTTACCCCTATACATATCTACCTCATCACTCCAGTATCCCTGTCACCTTCCCCTATACATATCTACCTCCATCACTCCAGTATCCCTGTCACCTTCCCCTATACATATCTACCTCATCACTCCAGTATCCCAGTCACCTTACCCCTATACATATCTACCTCCATCACTCCAGTATCCCTGTCACCTTACCCCTATACATATCTACCTCATCACTCCAGTATCCCTGTCACCTTACCCCTATACATATCTACCTCCATCACTCCAGTATCCCAGTCACCTTACCCCTATACATATCTACCTCCATCACTCCAGTATCCTAGTCACCTTACCCCTATACATATCTACCTCCATCACTCCAGTATCCTAGTCACCTTACCCCTATACATATCTACCTCCATCACTCCAGTATCCCTGTCACCTTACCCCTATACATATCTACCTCATCACTCCAGTATCCTAGTCACCTTACCCCTATACATATCTACCTCATCACTCCAGTATCCTAGTCACCTTACCCCTATACATATCTACCTCATCACTCCTGTATCCTAGTCACCTTACCCCTATACATATCTACCTCCATCACTCCAGTATCCTAGTCACCTTACCCCTATACATATCTACCTCATCACTCCAGTATCCTAGTCACCTTACCCCTATACATATCTACCTCATCACTCCAGTATCCTAGTCACCTTACCCCTATACATATCTACCTCCATCACTCCAGTATCCTAGTCACCTTACCCCTATACATAATCTACCTCATCACTCCAGTATCCTAGTCACCTTACCCCTATACATATCTACCTCCATCACTCCAGTATCCTAGTCACCTTACCCCTATACATATCTACCTCCATCACTCCAGTATCCTAGTCACCTTACCCCTATACATATCTACCTCATCACTCCAGTATCCCTGTCACCTTACCCCTATACATATCTACCTCCATCACTCCAGTATCCCTGTCACCTTACCCCTATACATATCTACCTCATCACTCCAGTATCCTAGTCACCTTACCCCTATACATATCTACCTCATCACTCCAGTATCCCTGGCACCTTACCCCTATACATATCTACCTCCATCACTCCAGTATCCTAGTCACCTTACCCCTATACATATCTACCTCCATCACTCCAGTATCCTAGTCACCTTACCCCTATACATATCTACCTCATCACTCCAGTATCCCTGTCACCTTACCCCTATACATATCTACCTCCATCACTCCAGTATCCCTGTCACCTTACCCCTATACATATCTACCTCATCACTCCAGTATCCTAGTCACCTTACCCCTATACATATCTACCTCATCACTCCAGTATCCTAGTCACCTTACCCCTATACATATCTACCTCATCACTCCTGTATCCTAGTCACCTTACCCCTATACATATCTACCTCCATCACTCCAGTATCCTAGTCACCTTACCCCTATACATATCTACCTCATCACTCCAGTATCCTAGTCACCTTACCCCTATACATATCTACCTCATCACTCCAGTATCCTAGTCACCTTACCCCTATACATATCTACCTCCATCACTCCAGTATCCTAGTCACCTTACCCCTATACATATCTACCTCATCACTCCAGTATCCTAGTCACCTTACCCCTATACATATCTACCTCCATCACTCCAGTATCCTAGTCACCTTACCCCTATACATATCTACCTCCATCACTCCAGTATCCTAGTCACCTTACCCCTATACATATCTACCTCATCACTCCAGTATCCCTGTCACCTTACCCCTATACATATCTACCTCCATCACTCCAGTATCCCTGTCACCTTACCCCTATACATATCTACCTCATCACTCCAGTATCCTAGTCACCTTACCCCTATACATATCTACCTCATCACTCCAGTATCCCTGGCACCTTACCCCTATACATATCTACCTCCATCACTCCAGTATCCTAGTCACCTTACCCCTATACATATCTACCTCCATCACTCCAGTATCCTAGTCACCTTACCCCTATACATATCTACCTCATCACTCCAGTATCCCTGTCACCTTACCCCTATACATATCTACCTCCATCACTCCAGTATCCTAGTCACCTTACCCCTATACATATCTACCTCATCACTCCAGTATCCCTGTCACCTTACCCCTATACATATCTACCTCCATCACTCCAGTATCCTAGTCACCTTACCCCTATACATATCTACCTCATCACTCCAGTATCCTAGTCACCTTACCCCTATACATATCTACCTCATCACTCCAGTATCCCTGTCACCTTACCCCTATACATATCTACCTCCATCACTCCAGTATCCCTGTCACCTTACCCCTATACATATCTACCTCATCACTCCAGTATCCCTGTCACCTTACCCCTATACATATCTACCTCATCACTCCAGTATCCCTGTCACCTTACCCCTATACATATCTACCTCATCACTCCAGTATCCCAGTCACCTTCCCCTATACATATCTACCTCATCACTCCAGTATCCCTGTCACCTTACCCCTATACATATCTACCTCCATCACTCCAGTATCCTAGTCACCTTACCCCTATACATATCTACCTCCATCACTTCAGTATCCTAGTCACCTTACCCCTACACATATCTACCTCATCACTCCAGTATCCCTGTCACCTTACCCCTATACATATCTACCTCATCACTCCAGTATCCCTGTCACCTTACCCCTATACATATCTACCTCATCACTCCAGTATCCCTGTCACCTTACCCCTACACATATCTACCTCATCACTCCAGTATCCTAGTCACCTTCCCCTATACATATCTTCCTCCATCACTCCAGTATCCCTGTCACCTTACCCCTACACATATCTACCTCATCACTCCAGTATCCCTGTCACCTTACCCCTATACATATCTACCTCCATCACTCCAGTATCCCTGTCACCTTACCCCTACACATATCTACCTCATCACTCCAGTATCCTAGTCACCTTCCCCTATACATATCTACCTCCATCACTCCAGTATCCCTGTCACCTTACCCCTACACATATCTACCTCCATCACTCCAGTATCCCTGTCACCTTACCCCTATACATATCTACCTCATCACTCCAGTATCCTAGTCACCTTCCCCTATACATATCTACCTCATCACTCCAGTATCCCTGTCACCATCCCCTATACATATCTACCTCCATCACTCCAGTATCCCTGTCACCTTACCCCTATACATATCTACCTCATCACTCCAGTATCCCTGTCACCTTACCCCTATACATATCTACCTCATCACTCCAGTATCCCTGTCACCTTACCCCTATACATATCTACCTCCATCACTCCAGTATCCCTGTCACCTTACCCCTATACATATCTACCTCCATCACTCCAGTATCCTAGTCACCTTACCCCTATACATATCTACCTCCATCACTCCAGTATCCTAGTCACCTTACCCCTATACATATCTACCTCATCACTCCAGTATCCCTGTCACCTTACCCCTATACATATCTACCTCCATCACTCCAGTATCCTAGTCACCTTACCCCTATACATATCTACCTCATCACTCCAGTATCCCTGTCACCTTACCCCTATACATATCTACCTCCATTACTCCAGTATCCTAGTCACCTTACCCCTATACATATCTACCTCATCACTCCAGTATCCTAGTCACCTTACCCCTATACATATCTACCTCATCACTCCAGTATCCCTGTCACCTTACCCCTATACATATCTACCTCATCACTCCAGTATCCCTGTCACCTTCCCCCTATACATATCTACCTCCATCACTCCAGTATCCCTGTCACCTTCCCTATACATATCTACCTCATCACTCCAGTATCCCAGTCACCTTACCCCTATACATATCTACCTCCATCACTCCAGTATCCCTGTCACCTTACCCCTATACATATCTACCTCATCACTCCAGTATCCCTGTCACCTTACCCCTATACATATCTACCTCCATCACTCCAGTATCCCCAGTCACCTTACCCCTATACATATCTACCTCCATCACTCCAGTATCCTAGTCACCTTACCCCTATACATATCTACCTCCATCACTCCAGTATCCTAGTCACCTTACCCCTATACATATCTACCTCCATCACTCCAGTATCCCTGTCACCTTACCCCTATACATATCTACCTCATCACTCCAGTATCCTAGTCACCTTACCCCTATACATATCTACCTCATCACTCCAGTATCCTAGTCACCTTACCCCTATACATATCTACCTCATCACTCCAGTATCCTAGTCACCTTACCCCTATACATATCTACCTCCATCACTCCAGTATCCTAGTCACCTTACCCCTATACATATCTACCTCATCACTCCAGTATCCTAGTCACCTTACCCCTATACATATCTACCTCATCACTCCAGTATCCTAGTCACCTTACCCCTATACATATCTACCTCCATCACTCCAGTATCCTAGTCACCTTACCCCTATACATATCTACCTCATCACTCCAGTATCCTAGTCACCTTACCCCTATACATATCTACCTCCATCACTCCAGTATCCTAGTCACCTTACCCCTATACATATCTACCTCATCACTCCAGTATCCTAGTCACCTTACCCCTATACATATCTACCTCATCACTCCAGTATCCCTGTCACCTTACCCCTATACATATCTACCTCCATCACTCCAGTATCCCTGTCACCTTACCCCTATACATATCTACCTCATCACTCCAGTATCCCTGTCACCTTACCCCTATACATATCTACCTCATCACTCCAGTATCCCTGTCACCTTACCCCTATACATATCTACCTCATCACTCCAGTATCCCAGTCACCTTCCCCTATACATATCTACCTCATCACTCCAGTATCCCTGTCACCTTACCCCTATACATATCTACCTCCATCACTCCAGTATCCTAGTCACCTTACCCCTATACATATCTACCTCCATCACTCCAGTATCCTAGTCACCTTACCCCTATACATATCTACCTCCATCACTCCAGTATCCTAGTCACCTTACCCCTATACATATCTACCTCATCACTCCAGTATCCCTGTCACCTTACCCCCTATACATATCTACCTCCATCACTCCAGTATCCTAGTCACCTTACCCCTATACATATCTACCTCATCACTCCAGTATCCCTGTCACCTTACCCCTATACATATCTACCTCCATTACTCCAGTATCCTAGTCACCTTACCCCTATACATATCTACCTCATCACTCCAGTATCCTAGTCACCTTACCCCTATACATATCTACCTCATCACTCCAGTATCCCTGTCACCTTACCCCTATACATATCTACCTCCATCACTCCAGTATCCCTGTCACCTTACCCCTATACATATCTACCTCATCACTCCAGTATCCCTGTCACCTTACCCCTATACATATCTACCTCATCACTCCAGTATCCCTGTCACCTTACCCCTATACATATCTACCTCATCACTCCAGTATCCCAGTCACCTTCCCCTATACATATCTACCTCATCACTCCAGTATCCCTGTCACCTTACCCCTATACATATCTACCTCCATCACTCCAGTATCCTAGTCACCTTACCCCTATACATATCTACCTCCATCACTTCAGTATCCTAGTCACCTTACCCCTACACATATCTACCTCATCACTCCAGTATCCCTGTCACCTTACCCCTATACATATCTACCTCATCACTCCAGTATCCCTGTCACCTTACCCCTATACATATCTACCTCATCACTCCAGTATCCCTGTCACCTTACCCCTATACATATCTACCTCATCACTCCAGTATCCTAGTCACCTTCCCCCTATACATATCTACCTCCATCACTCCAGTATCCCTGTCACCTTACCCCTACACATATCTACCTCATCACTCCAGTATCCCTGTCACCTTACCCCTATACATATCTACCTCCATCACTCCAGTATCCCTGTCACCTTACCCCTACACATATCTACCTCATCACTCCAGTATCCTAGTCACCTTCCCCTATACATATCTTCCTCCATCACTCCAGTATCCTGTCACCTTACCCCTACACATATCTACCTCATCACTCCAGTATCCCTGTCACCTTACCCCTATACATATCTACCTCCATCACTCCAGTATCCCTGTCACCTTACCCCTACACATATCTACCTCATCACTCCAGTATCCTAGTCACCTTCCCCTATACATATCTACCTCCATCACTCCAGTATCCCTGTCACCTTACCCCTACACATATCTACCTCCATCACTCCAGTATCCCTGTCACCTTACCCCTATACATATCTACCTCATCACTCCAGTATCCTAGTCACCTTCCCCCTATACATATCTACCTCATCACTCCAGTATCCCTGTCACCATCCCCCTATACATATCTACCTCCATCACTCCAGTATCCCTGTCACCTTACCCCTATACATATCTACCTCATCACTCCAGTATCCCTGTCACCTTACCCCTATACATATCTACCTCATCACTCCAGTATCCCTGTCACCTTACCCCTATACATATCTACCTCCATCACTCCAGTATCCCTGTCACCTTCCCCCTATACATATCTACCTCATCACTCCAGTATCCTAGTCACCTTACCCCTATACATATCTACCTCCATCACTCCAGTATCCTAGTCACCTTACCCCTATACATATCTACCTCATCACTCCAGTATCCCTGTCACCTTACCCCTATACATATCTACCTCCATCACTCCAGTATCCTAGTCACCTTACCCCTATACATATCTACCTCATCACTCCAGTATCCCTGTCACCTTACCCCTATACATATCTACCTCCATTACTCCAGTATCCTAGTCACCTTACCCCTATACATATCTACCTCATCACTCCAGTATCCTAGTCACCTTACCCCTATACATATCTACCTCATCACTCCAGTATCCCTGTCACCTTACCCTATACATATCTACCTCCATCACTCCAGTATCCCTGTCACCTTACCCCTATACATATCTACCTCATCACTCCAGTATCCTAGTCACCTTACCCCTATACATATCTACCTCATCACTCCAGTATCCCTGTCACCTTACCCCTATACATATCTACCTCCATCACTCCAGTATCCTAGTCACCTTACCCCTATACATATCTACCTCCATCACTCCAGTATCCTAGTCACCTTACCCCTATACATATCTACCTCATCACTCCAGTATCCCTGTCACCTTACCCCTATACATATCTACCTCCATCACTCCAGTATCCTAGTCACCTTACCCCTATACATATCTACCTCATCACTCCAGTATCCCTGTCACCTTACCCTATACATATCTACCTCCATCACTCCAGTATCCTAGTCACCTTACCCCTATACATATCTACCTCATCACTCCAGTATCCTAGTCACCTTACCCCTATACATATCTACCTCATCACTCCAGTATCCCTGTCACCTTACCCCTATACATATCTACCTCCATCACTCCAGTATCCCTGTCACCTTACCCCTATACATATCTACCTCATCACTCCAGTATCCCTGTCACCTTACCCCTATACATATCTACCTCATCACTCCAGTATCCCTGTCACCTTACCCCTATACATATCTACCTCATCACTCCAGTATCCCAGTCACCTTCCCCTATACATATCTACCTCATCACTCCAGTATCCCTGTCACCTTACCCCTATACATATCTACCTCCATCACTCCAGTATCCTAGTCACCTTACCCCTATACATATCTACCTCCATCACTCCAGTATCCTAGTCACCTTACCCCTATACATATCTACCTCCATCACTCCAGTATCCTAGTCACCTTACCCCTATACATATCTACCTCATCACTCCAGTATCCCTGTCACCTTACCCCTATACATATCTACCTCCATCACTCCAGTATCCTAGTCACCTTACCCCTATACATATCTACCTCATCACTCCAGTATCCCTGTCACCTTACCCCTATACATATCTACCTCCATTACTCCAGTATCCTAGTCACCTTACCCCTATACATATCTACCTCATCACTCCAGTATCCTAGTCACCTTACCCCTATACATATCTACCTCATCACTCCAGTATCCCTGTCACCTTACCCCTATACATATCTACCTCCATCACTCCAGTATCCCTGTCACCTTACCCCTATACATATCTACCTCATCACTCCAGTATCCCTGTCACCTTACCCCTATACATATCTACCTCATCACTCCAGTATCCCTGTCACCTTACCCCTATACATATCTACCTCATCACTCCAGTATCCCAGTCACCTTCCCCCTATACATATCTACCTCATCACTCCAGTATCCCTGTCACCTTACCCCTATACATATCTACCTCCATCACTCCAGTATCCTAGTCACCTTACCCCTATACATATCTACCTCCATCACTTCAGTATCCTAGTCACCTTACCCCTACACATATCTACCTCATCACTCCAGTATCCCTGTCACCTTACCCCTATACATATCTACCTCATCACTCCAGTATCCCTGTCACCTTACCCCTATACATATCTACCTCATCACTCCAGTATCCCTGTCACCTTACCCCTACACATATCTACCTCATCACTCCAGTATCCTAGTCACCTTCCCCTATACATATCTACCTCCATCACTCCAGTATCCCTGTCACCTTACCCCTACACATATCTACCTCATCACTCCAGTATCCCTGTCACCTTACCCCTATACATATCTACCTCCATCACTCCAGTATCCCTGTCACCTTACCCCTACACATATCTACCTCATCACTCCAGTATCCTAGTCACCTTCCCCTATACATATCTTCCTCCATCACTCCAGTAGCCCTGTCACCTTACCCCTACACATATCTACCTCATCACTCCAGTATCCCTGTCACCTTACCCCTATACATATCTACCTCCATCACTCCAGTATCCCTGTCACCTTACCCCTACACATATCTACCTCATCACTCCAGTATCCTAGTCACCTTCCCCCTATACATATCTACCTCCATCACTCCAGTATCCCTGTCACCTTACCCCTACACATATCTACCTCCATCACTCCAGTATCCCTGTCACCTTACCCCTATACATATCTACCTCATCACTCCAGTATCCTAGTCACCTTACCCCCCTATACATATCTACCTCATCACTCCAGTATCCCTGTCACCATCCCCCTATACATATCTACCTCCATCACTCCAGTATCCCTGTCACCTTACCCCTATACATATCTACCTCATCACTCCAGTATCCCTGTCACCTTACCCCTATACATATCTACCTCATCACTCCAGTATCCCTGTCACCTTACCCCTATACATATCTACCTCCATCACTCCAGTATCCCTGTCACCTTACCCCTATACATATCTACCTCCATCACTCCAGTATCCTAGTCACCTTACCCCTATACATATCTACCTCCATCACTCCAGTATCCTAGTCACCTTACCCCTATACATATCTACCTCATCACTCCAGTATCCCTGTCACCTTACCCCTATACATATCTACCTCCATCACTCCAGTATCCTAGTCACCTTACCCCTATACATATCTACCTCATCACTCCAGTATCCCTGTCACCTTACCCCTATACATATCTACCTCCATTACTCCAGTATCCTAGTCACCTTACCCCTATACATATCTACCTCATCACTCCAGTATCCTAGTCACCTTACCCCTATACATATCTACCTCATCACTCCAGTATCCCTGTCACCTTACCCCTATACATATCTACCTCCATCACTCCAGTATCCCTGTCACCTTACCCCTATACATATCTACCTCATCACTCCAGTATCCCTGTCACCTTACCCCTATACATATCTACCTCATCACTCCAGTATCCCTGTCACCTTACCCCTATACATATCTACCTCATCACTCCAGTATCCCAGTCACCTTCCCCCTATACATATCTACCTCATCACTCCAGTATCCCTGTCACCTTACCCCTATACATATCTACCTCCATCACTCCAGTATCCTAGTCACCTTACCCCTATACATATCTACCTCCATCACTTCAGTATCCTAGTCACCTTACCCCTACACATATCTACCTCATCACTCCAGTATCCCTGTCACCTTACCCCTATACATATCTACCTCATCACTCCAGTATCCCTGTCACCTTACCCCTATACATATCTACCTCATCACTCCAGTATCCCTGTCACCTTACCCCTACACATATCTACCTCATCACTCCAGTATCCTAGTCACCTTCCCCTATACATATCTACCTCCATCACTCCAGTATCCCTGTCACCTTACCCCTACACATATCTACCTCATCACTCCAGTATCCCTGTCACCTTACCCCTATACATATCTACCTCCATCACTCCAGTATCCCTGTCACCTTACCCCTACACATATCTACCTCATCACTCCAGTATCCTAGTCACCTTCCCCTATACATATCTACCTCCATCACTCCAGTATCCCTGTCACCTTACCCCTACACATATCTACCTCCATCACTCCAGTATCCCTGTCACCTTACCCCTATACATATCTACCTCATCACTCCAGTATCCTAGTCACCTTCCCCCTATACATATCTACCTCATCACTCCAGTATCCCTGTCACCTTCCCCCTATACATATCTACCTCCATCACTCCAGTATCCCTGTCACCTTACCCCTATACATATCTACCTCATCACTCCAGTATCCCTGTCACCTTACCCCTATACATATCTACCTCATCACTCCAGTATCCCTGTCACCTTACCCCTATACATATCTACCTCCATCACTCCAGTATCCCTGTCACCTTACCCCTATACATATCTACCTCATCACTCCAGTATCCTAGTCACCTTCCCCTATACATATCTACCTCCATCACTCCAGTATCCCTGTCACCTTCCCCCTACACATATCTACCTCCATCACTCCAGTATCCCTGTCACCTTCCCCCTATACATATCTACCTCATCACTCCAGTATCCTAGTCACCTTCCCCCTATACATATCTACCTCATCACTCCAGTATCCCTGTCACCATCCCCCTATACATATCTACCTCCATCACTCCAGTATCCCTGTCACCTTACCCCTATACATATCTACCTCATCACTCCAGTATCCCTGTCACCTTACCCCTATACATATCTACCTCATCACTCCAGTATCCCTGTCACCTTACCCCTATACATATCTACCTCCATCACTCCAGTATCCCTGTCACCTTACCCCTATACATATCTACCTCCATCACTCCAGTATCCTAGTCACCTTACCCCTATACATATCTACCTCCATCACTCCAGTATCCTAGTCACCTTACCCCTATACATATCTACCTCATCACTCCAGTATCCCTGTCACCTTACCCCTATACATATCTACCTCCATCACTCCAGTATCCTAGTCACCTTACCCCTATACATATCTACCTCATCACTCCAGTATCCCTGTCACCTTACCCCTATACATATCTACCTCCATTACTCCAGTATCCTAGTCACCTTACCCCTATACATATCTACCTCATCACTCCAGTATCCTAGTCACCTTACCCCTATACATATCTACCTCATCACTCCAGTATCCCTGTCACCTTACCCCTATACATATCTACCTCCATCACTCCAGTATCCCTGTCACCTTACCCCTATACATATCTACCTCCATCACTCCAGTATCCCTGTCACCTTCCCCCTATACATATCTACCTCATCACTCCAGTATCCCTGTCCCCTTACCCCTATACATATCTACCTCATCACTCCAGTATCCCTGTCACCTTACCCCTATACATATCTACCTCATCACTCCAGTATCCCTGTCACCTTACCCCTATACATATCTACCTCATCACTCCAGTATCCCTGTCCCCTTACCCCTATACATATCTACCTCATCACTCCAGTATCCCTGCACATTGTAAATATGGTATTGAAACTGACCCTGTACTTACTGTGTTCTTGTTTCTCGTGTGTTTTTTTCTTCTTCACGTATTGTATTGTTGGGTTTTGAGTTTGAAAGAAAGATGGTGTCTCACTATTTTTGTGTGTGTGACATTAGAACTTGAAAAGCTGAAACTCAGCCAGTCTGAACAGAGTTGTAACTGCTCCATAAACCTCCTGCTCTCATAACTGGCCTCACTTTCTTACACAACCACTGGATGGGATGTGTGTGTGTGTGTACTTTTTTAACATGCAATGGGATGTAGTAAAAGCCCCACTGCATACGCTCACCAGGTGGTCTTGTGGCCTTAAATCACACACACACACACACACACACACACACACACACACACACACACAGTAGGCGAGGTTAGCTGAAGAGTTAGTGAGACACAGAGACCCAGTGTTCACTGTAAGAGAATTAGCTACGTAAACACTCACTCCTGTACATCTACTTATTTCCACTGAGCAGTGCATGTGTTTCTGTGTGTTTCTGTGTGTTTCTGTGTGTGTTTCTGTGTGTGTGTTTGTTTGTGTTTCTTATCCCTGTGTTATTATCGTGCATGTGTGTGTGTGTGTGGATCTGAAGTCAATGTCCTATAGACAGGAATGCTAGGGGCCAGCTCACGCTGACTGAGCGCGGAGTGTGTGAGGTTGAGAGATGGTGTCTGCTGTGGCAGCATCCATCTCACTGAGTAGACATCACCGTGGAGGTATAACAGACACACACTACTGTTCATCACAGCACTGGTCTCTGCCTAGCTGTGTGTGTGTGTGTGTGTGTGTGTGTGTGTGTGTGTGTGTGTGTGTGTGTGTGTGTGTGTGTGTGTGTGTGTGTGTGTGTGTGTGTGTGTGTGTGTGTGTGTGTGTGTGTGTGTGTGTGCGTGTGTGTGTGTGAGATCTATGGCAGGGTAAATGATAGCAGTGTTTTTGATGTTTTTGATGTTGTTTATAACCTCTGTTTTGTTGACCTTCCCACACTGTTCTCTCAACTGTAACACACCAGACTGCATCATTACACACACACACACACACACACACACACACACACACACACACACACACACACACACACACACACAGTCCATCATCATTCTCCTTCATGCGCCAGAGGACGTGGAACTGTTAGCAACATAAAGTCACAGCATTCTCTCCATTACATCTCTATTCTTTCTCCTCTCTTTCCTCCTCTTCTTTTCTTTTTTTACAATGCCTCGACATCACCCCCAGCTATTATTACCCCCTTCTCTCACCCCTGATCTCCCTCCCCATATCTACATCTCTCCCCCTTTACTGGTCTCCCTCTCCCCCATTTGTGGAGTAGCGTTAGTCTGCCCCCCACCCCCACCATGGGGCCCCATCCATCTAACCCATACCACACACACACTGTAAGCTGAGAGCCATCCATCAGTTATAGAAGGGGTTCCAGCTGTATGAATAACGTTAGTGTAACCCTGATGTCATAGTGTTTGTGAGGAGAGGGTTGAAGGTAGTTTTACTGCTCTGTTTTTACTCTGTGTGGTTCCAGACATGGGAATGAATTAGGCCAGCAATGAGATTTACAGTTAGCACATTTCCCTCACAGAAATAATACACATCAAATGAGAAAATTAACAATTTACAGATGACACGTTATCCAAGGCCAGTTTCAAATACTGCATTATTTATTCTGTTTACTGATTACTGCTCCTTGCTCCTATATCTGTTTGTGTGTGGACCGGAAGTCCCCACAAGAATAGTAAACGAACCAAAATTTGACCAATTTGGGACATTTTGTTAGTCCCCACAAGGCCTTATTTTCAGTCATTCTTCACACTGCCAGCTCATATTAGTTCTATTGAGCACGGCGGCACCAACACACGCCTTCCAAACGTCCTATTCCCAGCCTTTTGCTTTATGTCACAATGCCTGCTTCGCTATTGTTGGCAATGACACCTGCTCACGTTGTTTATAGTTAAAGTGTGAACAAAAACAAAACTTGACTCATGGAACTCTGAGGTTGTCCTATTGATTCCGATAGGGGAAATATAGGTGTCTGTCTATTGTGCCAGATATCTCACAATGTGTACATTTGGATTTTTTTCAAGTCAGACTCCATTTTAATCATAAGAATCGCCTCTTTCCAATTATGTAAGTTTGGGCAGCGAGCTCGGTTGCCATCAAATGCTAGCCCCAAAATACTATTTGCCCTTGGAACACTGAGCTCCCCCCCATTGTTTTCCTGTGGAGAGGCACACCGGTCTATTTCGACAAATATCTCACAATGTGGATATTTAGATTTTTTTTCAAGTCGGTCACCATTTTAATCAGGAGAATCTCCTCTTTGTAATTGTGTAAGTCTGGGCAGCGAGCTCGCTTGTCATCGTTCACTAGATCAGAAATAGTCCAGAGTTTTCATTTTTTCCCTACTTTCTCATTACGAGGACAGAAGCACAGTTGGCACCATCGAGGTGCGGATGTTTATACTTTCTACACAAGTTGTTTTTTTCCCAGCTCCGTCCGACGAACAGATTGTAGTGGTAAAATTAAAAGGGTTACATTTCTTTGTGCCGTTTAGGCAAAATGGAATTCTAAGCATCACTCTAGTCAAAACAGGCATTTGATTCGAAAAGCGAACATTCGATTCCATTCATTCGCTACGGCTCCCACTAGTGTTCCAGTTTAGCCAAGGTTCTTTTGCTGTTTTTCAGCCGTGGGTGAATTTTGAATCCTTCTATTATCCAACCTACCACAAGATCAAATACTATTTCTAGGGTGTTTAGGGTTAAGGTTAGAATTAGTGTTAGGGTTAGAATTACGTTAAGGGTTAGGGTTATGAACTAGGGTTAGTTTTAAGGTTAGGTTTTTGGGTTAGGGTTAAGGGTAAGGGTGCAGGTTAGGTTACGGGTTAGGTTTATGTTTGTTTAGGTTGTATGTTACAGAGTGCAAAAAGCACACACACAGAAATACAAACAAACACACACAGAAACACACAAACAAACACACAGAAACACAAACAAACTCACACAGAAACACACAAACAAACACACACGGAAACACAAACAAACACACACGGAAACACAAACAAACACACACAGAAACACAAACAAACACACCAGAAACACAAACAAACACACCAGAAACACAAACAAACTCACACAGAAACACACAAACAAACACACAGAAACACACAAACAAACACACACAGAAACACACAAACAAACACACACAGAAACACAAACAAACACACACAGAAACACACAAACAAACACACACAGAAACACACACAGAAACACACACAGAAACACAAACAAACACACAGAAACACACACAGAAACACACACAGAAACACACACAGAAACACACAGAAACACACAGAAACACATGCACTACTCAGTGGAAATAAGTAGATGTACAGGAGTGAGTGTTTACGTAGCTAATTCTCTTACAGTGAAGACTGGGTCTCTGTGTCTCACTAACTCTTCATCTAACCTTGCCTACTGTGTGTGTGTGTGCGTGCGTGCTCAGAGCAGGTGCTATAGACCGGATCCTTCTCTTCTGCACCAATAAACTGATCTCAGACCTGCTGAGAATGCACCTGTGTGTGTGTGTGCTTTTTTTAACATGCAATGGCATGTAGGTGTTAGGGTTAGAATTAGGTTTAGGGTTAGGTTTAGGAGCTTGGGTTAGTTTTAGGGTTAAGGTTAGGTTTAGGGTTAGGTTTAGGAGCTTGGGTTAGTTTTAGGGTTAAGGTTAGGTTTAGGGTTAGGTTTAGGACCTTGGGTTAGTTTTAGGGTTAAGGTTAGGTTTAGGGTTAGCGGTTAGGGAAAAATAGGATTTTGAATGGGACTGAATTGTGTGTCCCCACAAGGTTAGTTGTACAAGACTGTATGTGTGTTTGTTTGTGTTTGTGTGTGTGAGTTTGTCTTTGGAAGATGCCTTCGTGTTCATGTGAAAGCGAAAGAGAGACAGAGTAAGGTAAGGGTAGAGTTAAAAATTAAATGAGAGTGAGGGAGAAAGGGGAAAATGGAGGAAAGAGATGAAATAGGGGGAGAGAGAGAGGAAGGAAAAGCATGAGAGAGAGGGGGTTGTTCAGCCTCACCTTCCGTGTGCAGCCATCTGGAACTTATTACACGCCGATAAACCCTCGGCATTCTGGGTAAGACTTGCTCCATTTCCTGTCTCACCCCCCTCTCCCATCCTCTCCTCCTTCCCCTTCCCTCCTTCCTCTCTCGTTGCTTTACTCCGAGCTCTAATTTCCTATTTCCAGTCTGAGGGAGGGGGTGGGCGCGAGAGAGGAGAGGGGGAGGTAGGAGAGAGAGGCAGAGAGAGAAGGGAGGGGAGATTTGGGGGAAAAAGGAGGGGGGGTAGAGAGGAGTTAGAGTAGAGATGGGAGGGAGAGAGAGAGAGAGAGCGAGAGAGAGAGAATATGGAAGGAGGGGGCGGGAGAGAGGGAGGGGTCATAGCAATGTCGGCCAAGGGTGCTTTTATGGCAGATCTCCAAAAGATAGAGACAGAGAGGCTGAGTTTAGCACATAGGAGAGATTAGTGTGTGTGCGTGCGTGCTGTCTGTCTGTGTGTCTGTCTGTGTTCTGTGGTCATCACTGTCTTGGCTTCAAGACTATTCTCTGACTCTCCAGCTAGAGCAGGCCATTTACCTGACACACACAGAGACAAATAAAAAGCGTGAGCTTGTCCTGTTTCATCCAACAAGCTCTCGCAGTTTCACATCACAATTAGACTTTCGGGCTTGTTGCTGAAACGAATTTCAGTTGTTTCAAATGTCAGATTTCAAAGTGACTAAGTTGGTGTTCCGAAATAATTCCGAGAACGTCATCTTTTAACCCCATCCAAAACCTTAACACTTAACCTTCTAAATTCTGACATTTGGAGCAACTCGTAATCCCATGACTCTGAATCAGAAGATTGGGTGTTTTGATTGAGGAAATGCTGATGAATGTCTAATTCTGCATTCAGACTGTGAGAGCTTGTTGGGTCAAAAGTAGTTTACTAAGTAGGGAATGGAGTCCCCTTTCAGTCACAGTAAGTCTGTATAGCTGTAGCAGAGGGGACGAGGAGAGACTGTCTGCTACGACTGGCCTATTTATAAACAAATGTTTCTCTCCATAGAGTCTGTGTGTCGGCTAGTCAGTGTCCTGAGGCATGTTGGACATAGAGCAGTGATAATAGCACACACACGCGCACACAACCCCCCAGTCAGACACACAGATATGAGTGGACTCTGCATCAGACAGCGAGATGAACTGAGACAAAAGCTTCAGATGGAATTATCTCATACATTTATCACCTCTGTCTAATACACTCATCATTAACGGGCTTAGGCTGAGGACAGAGAAAGGAAGGGATGATTGGGGAAAGAGTGTGGAGAGAGTGAGGGTGTCCAAGTCCTCAAAGGTGTTGTTATTAGAGTGTCTGTTGTCTGTAGCTTGTGAGGTGTGGAAACACTTTTGTTGCTTTTATGAATTTTGTCTTGCTGTTTTTTGTTCTATGTTGCTATGTCTGTATGCTACGTCTTGCTTGTTCTATGTTGCTATGTCTGTATGCTACGTCTTGCTTGTCCTATGTTGCTCTGTCTGTATGCTATGTCTTGCTTGTCCTATGTTGCTACTGTCTATATTGTAATTGTTTTTAATAACCTGCCCAGGGACTGCGGTTGAAAATTAGCCGGCTGGCTAAAACTGGCACTTTTACTGAAACGTTGATTAATGTGCACTGTCCCTGTAAAAATAAAATCAACTCAAACTCAAAGTGGCTGTGGGAGTGGGAGTGGGAGTGGGCTATAAGCCGAGGTAATACGGAGTGAAAGGCTGTGCTGTGATTTAGTATACACTGCTTGTGTGGGTCTATCTACAGTATCTGCTTTCACACACACGTAGAAGCACACACGCACACACACACGCATACGCACACGCACCCACATTCATCATTCCGATCTGAAAAAATTCCTGCTCTAGCTTCGCTGTTTTCTTTTTGTTCGGGCGTTTTGGCAGCCTACCCAACCTCAGCTAATTTAGAACAACGAGGTCCTCATCTCAGACACTGGGCACCATGTTGCCTTTATTGTTCTTTTGGCTGATTTTCTGGTGTGTGTGCCGGTTTGTGTGTGTGTCTGTGTAACTGGTTTACAGGCTGAACGGGGTATATTACCTGTTGGCAAGATGTCCTTCTCCCCCCTCTCGCCCTCTCCCCCTGTCCTACTCTCGCTTTTCTGTCTCCTACCCTCACTCTCGCTCTCTCTCTCTCTCTCGCTCTCGCTCTCTCTCTTTCTCTCTCTCTCTTTCTCTCTTTCTTTCTCTCTCTCTCTCGCTCTCTCTCTCGCTCTCTCTCTCTCTTTCTCTCTCTCTTTCGCTCTCTCTCGCTCTCTCTCTCGCTCTCTCTCTTTCTCTCTCTCTCTTTCTCTCTTTCTTTCTCTCTCTCTCTCTCTCTCTCGCTCTCTCTCTCTCTTTCTCTCTCTCTTTCGCTCTCTCTTTCTCTCGCTCTCTTTCTCTCGCTCTCTCTCTCTCGCTTTCTCTCTCTCGCTCTCTCTCTCTCTCTCTCTCTCTCTCTCGCCCTTTCTGTCCCCTCTCTCTCTCTCTCTCTCTCTCTCTCTCTCTCTCTCTCGCCCTTTCTGTCCCCTCTCTCTCTCTCTTTCCTCTCCTCCCCTCTCGTTCTCTTGGACATAACTCTCTAACATGGGTTGTTAGTCAGCAGGAGCGTATTCGTTTTGCTTGGTTTTCTTTTTCTTTGCAGGGTAGAGAGGTAATGCTGGAGAGAGAGAGAGAACATCGAAAGGGTAGACAGAGAGGGAAAGAGAACACTGACAGAGTTGAAAGAACAAGCCGAAGGAAACGTAGTTCATTTAGCTTGGCGGGGGGAGGGTGTGTTTGTGTACTGGGTCATGTCAGCCACAAATGAACATGTGTCTTTTGTTTGAATGTTTGTCTGTCTGTCATTCTGTCCATGTGGGAAGGCATTGTTGTATATGTAGGACCAGGGTACCCACCTAAACCTCATTCCTTCCCTCACATACACAATCCCTCAACTGACAGTCGATGTGTGTGTCCTCTCGCTGTTGTGGGTCTGATTTGTTGACGTAGGCTAATGCTCGGTTTCAGGATCGCAGGGTGGTCTTTCAGAACATGATGGTGTGTGTGTGTTGTGTGTTGGTATGAAGGGCTGCTTTGTGGGCCTGTCTGTGGTCTGAGTGCAAATTCATGGACAAACACAAACACACACACAAACTCTCACTCACTCACATCAGCCAAGTAACACCAAATCGAAGGCGATATTCGACCTCCGTCCAGGTTCCCAGGGCGTCGGCAATCGGCTTCAATACCGACCACTAGGGGCAACGGTGAGCCCTATTACCATCAAGTAGGCTCGCGGCTTGCTAGGGTGTTGTGGACGGGGATGACGGATAGATGTAAGCCGCGCGCTCCGGTTCCAAGGATCGCGAGTCTCTTGGGTTAAATCCCTGTGCTAGGACACACATTTATGTTTTAAGCCTATCCTTAACCCTTAACTTTAACCGTTCAGAATTAATGCCTAAAATGAACTGTAAAAAAATCCAAGTTTATCCCCGTAAAAAATCTATATTTATCCTCCTTTGTACAGTGAGGGAAAAAAGTATTTGATCCCCTGCTGATTTTGTATGTTTGCCCACTGACAAAGAAATGATCAGTCTATAATTTTAATGGTAGGTTTATTTGAACAGAGAGAGACAAAATAACAACAACAAAAATCCAGAAAAACGCATGTCAAAAATGTTATAAATTGACTTACATTTTAATGAGGGAAATAAGTATTTGACCTCTCTGCAAAACATGACTTAGTGCTTGATGGCAAAACCCTTGTTGGCAATCACAGAGGTCAGACGTTTCTTGTAGTTGGCCACCAGGTTTGCACACATCTCAGGAGGGATTTTGTCCCACTCCTCTTTGCAGATCTTCTCCAAGTCATTCAGGTTTCGAGGCTGACGTTTGGCAACTCGAACCTTCAGCTCCCTCCACAGATTTTCTATGGGATTAAGGTCTGGAGACTGGCTAGGCCACTCCAGGACCTTAATGTGCTTCTTCTTGAGCCACTCCTTTGTTGCCTTGGCCAAGTGTTTTGGGTCATTGTCATGCTGGAATACCCATCACGACCCATTTTCAAAACCCTGGCTGAGGGAAGGAGGTTCTCACCCAAGATTTGACGGTACATGGCCCTGTCCATCGTCCCTTTGATGCGGTGAGGTTGTCCTGTCCCCTTAGCAGAAAAACACTCCCAAAGCATAATGTTTCCACCTCGATGATTGACGGTGGGGATGATGTTCATAGAGGCAGCATTCCTCCTCCTCCAAACACGGCGAGTTGAGTTGATGCCAAAGAGCTCCATTTTGGTCTCATCTGACCACAACACTTTCACCCAGTTGTCCTCTGAATCATTCAGATGTTCATTGGCAAACTTCAGACGGGCATGTATATGTGCTTTCTTGAGCAGGGGGACCTTGCAGGCGCTGCAGGATTTCAGTCCTTCATGGTGTAATGTGTTACCAATCGTTTTCTTGGTGACTATGGTCCTAGCTACCTTGGGATCATTGACAAGATCCTCCCGTGTAGTTCTGGGCTGATTCCTCACCGTTCTCATGATCATTGCAACTCCACGAGGTGAGATCTTGCATGGAGCCCCAGGCCGAGGGAGATTGACAGTTCTTTTGTGTTTCTTCCATTTGTGAATAATCGCACCAACTGTTGTCACCTTCTCACCAAGCTGCTTGGCGATGGTCTTGTAGCCCATTCCAGCCTTGTGTAGGTCTACAATCTTGTCCCTGACATCCTTGGAGCTCTTTGGTCTTGGCCATGGTGGAGTGTTTGGAATCTGATTGATTGATTGCTTCTGTGGACAGGTGTCTTTTATACAGGTAACAAGCTGAGATTAGGAGCACTCCCTTTAAGAGTGTGCGCCTAATTTCAGCTCGTTACCTGTATAAAAGGCACCTGGGAGCAGAAATCTTTCTGATTGAGAGGGGGTCAAATACTTATTTCCCTCATTAAAATGCAAATCAATTTATAAAATATTTTAATATTTATTTAATATTTAAAATATGCGTTTTTCTCGATTTTGTTGTTGTTATTCTGTCTCTCACTGTTCAAATAAACCTAACATTAAAATGATAGACTGATCATTTCCTTGTCAGTGGGCAAACGTACAAAATCAGCAGGGGATCAAGTACTTTTTTCCCTCACTGTACACGTGTCGGATTCTGAAGTAAATGTCATACTTTCGTGAGATCTTGTTGCACATACACACACACCCTCACAAACACACAGGTCAGTCTCAGCAGCACAGATGGTAACAGAGGTGTGATTGAGAGAGGTTCGGGAGCCTTCTGGTATACATTCTGTTTAAACAGTGTAACAGTCAGTCCATTGAGAAGATATTAACCAATTTATCCATTGCCAGTTAAACTTAAGGTCTGAACATGCTTCATACAAGACACAGGATATGGCATAGTTGGAATAGCCTGGAATACTGTATACTCAACACAAATACTTCTGGTGACATTTAAAAAAAATAAACGGTACAGTAAACACTAATAAACGCCACCAGGCAATGTGCCTGCAGGAATGTGAAATGTAACGTGAACGAACGCTGCAATACCACGCATTCCAGTTGGTGGCCCATTTAGCATGCTCCTGGGGCCCTGTTCTGTTTGGTTTACTGTCTGCATTATGATGTCATTAGACTTAAAAATAGTTTTGTCGCATTCAGTATGCAGAAACATCAGATCTTTGTACCTGTACACGTTTGTGAATCATACGTTTCAGTCCCCCCCCCCCCTCCGGAGAATATGCGGTATAGAAAGTTCTGGAGACTTGTCAGTAGCTCCTTTGTAACTTCTGACCCTTCACCCCTAGCTCCAGGGGTTTGGTGTAATGGGACCTATGTGTGTGTGTCTGTGTGTTTGGTGTGCACTGGGACGTCCTCTGTATGGGTATGGTAATTGGCTCAGCCAAGCTTCTGTGAAAGGGTTTTAATACACACACACACACACACACACACACACACACACACACACACACACACACTATTTCACACACACTATTTCTATGCTAATAAAGGTGGGATTGAAAGATGGGGGAGAGTACAAGGGAGACACAGAGGGGATTAATGTTGTTTATTTACTTTGATATATATATTGAGAGCTGTGTGTGTGTGTGGGGGGGGGGGCGAGTTTGTTTGCTTTGAAACTGAGAGTGGAGCTGGGGAGGTAAGAGATTTGTAGCGTCTGAATGCTTCCAATTGCAGGATGAAAACCCAGCTAGACTACAGCTCATTATACTGAGGAGAGAGGGAGTGAGGGACAGCGGGAGGGATGGAAGGAGCAAGGGAATAGGGGAGGAGGGGAGTGGATCGGTGTGGACAAGGAACGGAGGGAACCATGTCCCCCTCCACACACACAAACATACATTCACACACACCAGAGCACAATACCTGCTCTGTCAGTTATCATGGTTGGTTTTAGTGATGTTGTGAACAGAAGTTGAACAAAAGAGCCCTGATTGATGGGGTCATCACTAGTTACCACAGCTGCAAAGTCAGAAGACCCACCCACTCGACCAATCAGATGAGGGAATGTGATGAGCATATTCCGGTTCGCGGGAAGCGCCTCATTTTCAAAATAGTGTATCTCGAGTTCAAGTTTGAGGACCAAATATCTAGATACGTTCGGTAACAAGAACTGGCAATGTCACAAAAATTCATAACATTGAGAAAGGAGAAAAGGTTTGGACAAAATAGTAAGTTGTTTTTTCTTTTTTAGATAACTAGTAGCTAACGTTTGCTACTCTTATCTAAAACGATCTAGCTATCTAGGATACGGGATTCCATTCCAAGCACAGGAGAGTTATTCTATTTGGTAGAGAAACATTGTTAGTGTCCCTACAAGCCTTTCATTCTAATAGTGATATATCATATTGTTGACCTTCAACAGATGCTCAGGCTTTGGCAGGAAAACAACTCAGTGTGGAGAGGAAAAGTCTCCCATTCAATGTTGTTCCCTTTCAAGTTGTGGGCAAAAAGATGTCTGAATGCCACCAGGGGAAAAAGACAGACAAACAAAAGCCACAGAGAAATATGCTGCTGAAATGAACAATAATTTAAAGAACTAATCACTGTCACTTATACCATACACTTTTATGACATTTGTTTAATTGTAATAGTGTTGAAGTACTAACTTACAATGGAATGTTCCTTAATAACTTTAAAGAATTTAAACTTGTGTCCCAACTGGTGTTGCTTATATTTGTTCTGTTTTCACTGCATGTGTATATCAAACAGTATTTCTATCATGTGATATTGTGTAGGAAACTGCATGAATAATAAAATGGTAATAAAATACAGAATCTGAAAAAATGTCAAATGTAAAACAAAGAGGAGGTGGATGGGACAATACAATAAACACAAATAAAGAGTATGTAAGTGAATGGTGAGGCTGGCGCGTTTCCCCTGTATAGAGTGGGGTGAGGGTGGTGAGTTTCCCCTGTATAGAGTGGGGTGAGGGTGGTGAGTTTCCCCTGTATAGAGTGGGGTGAGGGTGGTGAGTTTCCCCTGTATAGAGTGGGGTGGTGAGTTTCCCCTGGGTGGTGAGTTTCACCTGTATAGAGTGGGGTGAGGGTGGTGAGTTTCACCTGTATAGAGGTGGGGGTAGAGGGTGGTGAGTTTCACCTGTATAGAGTGGGGTGAGGGTGGTGAGTTTCCCCTGTATAGAGTGGGGTGAGGGTGGTGAGTTTCCCCTGTATAGAGTGGGGTGAGGGTGGTGAGTTTCCCCTGTAGTGGGGTAGAGTGGGGTGAGGGTGGTGAGTTTCACCTGTATAGAGGGTGGGGTGAGTGGGGGATGGAGAGTTTCCCCTGTATAGAGTGGGGTGAGGGTGGTGAGTTTCACCTGTATAGAGTGGGGTGAGGGTGGTGAGTTTCACCTGTATAGAGTGGGGTGAGGATGGAGAGTTTCCCCTGTATAGAGTGGGGTGAGGGTGGTGAGTTTCACCTGTATAGAGTGGGGTGAGGGTGGTGAGTTTCACCTGTATAGAGTGGGGTGAGGGTGGTGAGTTTCACCTGTATAGAGTGGGGTGAGGGTGGTGAGTTTCCCCTGTATAGAGTGGGGTGAGGGTGGTGAGTTTCCCCTGTATAGAGTGGGGTGAGGGGGTGGTGAGTTTCCCCTGTATAGAGTATAGAGTGGGGGGTGAGGGTGGGGTGAGTTTCCCCTGTATAGAGTGGGGTGAGGGTGGTGAGTTTCACCTGTATAGAGTGGGGTGAGGATGGAGAGTTTCCCCTGTATAGAGTGGGGTGAGGGTGGTGAGTTTCACCTGTATAGAGTGGGGTGAGGGGTGGTGAGTTTCACCTGTATAGAGTGGGGTGAGGGTGGTGAGTTTCCCCTGTATAGAGTGGGGTGAGGGTGGTGAGTTTCCCCTGTATAGAGTGGGGTGAGGGTGGTGAGTTTCCCCTGTATAGAGTGGGGTGGGAGGGTGGGGTGAGTTTCACCTGTATAGAGTGGGGTGAGGGTGGTGAGTTTCCCTGTATAGAGTGGGGTTAGGGTGGTGAGTTTCCCCTGTATAGAGTGGGGTTGAGGGTGGTGAGTTTCCCCTGTATAGAGTGGGGTGAGGGTGGTGAGTTTCCCCTGTATAGAGTGGGGTTAGTGTGGTGAGTTTCCCCTGTATAGAGTGGGGTTAGGGTGGTGAGTTCCCCTGTATAGAGTGGGGTGAGGGTGGTGAGTTTCCCCTGTATAGAGTGGGGTGAGGGTGGTGAGTTTCCCCTGTATAGAGTGGGGTTGAGGGTGGTGAGTTTCCCCTGTATAGAGTAGGGTGAGGGTGGTGAGTTTCCCCTGTATAGAGTGGGGTGAGGGTGGTGAGTTTCCCCTGTATAGAGTGGGGTGAGGGTGGTGAGTTTCCCCTGTATAGAGTGGGGTGAGGGTGGTGAGTTTCCCCTGTATAGAGTGGGGTGAGGGTGGTGAGTTTCCCCTGTATAGAGTGGGGTGAGGCTGGCGAGTTTCCCCTGTATAGAGTGGGGTGAGGGTGGTGAGTTTCCCCTGTATAGAGTGGGGTGAGGGTGGTGGGTTTCCCCTGTATAGAGTGGGGTGAGGGTGGTGGGTTTCACCTGTATAGAGGTGGGGGTGAGGGTGGTGAGTTTCACCTGTATAGAGTGGGGTGAGGGTGGTGAGTTTCACCTGTATAGAGTGGGGTGAGGGTGGTGAGTTTCACCTGTATAGAGTGGGGTGAGGGTGGTGAGTTTCACCTGTATAGAGTGGGGTGAGGGTGGTGAGTTTCACCTGTATAGTGGGGTGAGTGGGGTGAGGGTGGTGAGTTTCCCCTGTATAGAGTGGGGTGAGGGTGGTGAGTTTCCCCTGTATAGAGTGGGGTGAGGGTGGTGAGTTTCCCTGTATAGAGTGGGGTGAGGGTGGTGAGTTTCACCTGTATAGAGTGGGGTGAGGGTGGTGAGGTGAGTTTCACCTGTATAGAGTGAGGGGGTGAGTATAGGTGGGGTGAGTTTCCCCTGTATAGAGTGGGGTGAGGGTGGTGGGTTTCCCCTGTATAGAGTGGGGTGAGGGTGGTGGGTTTCACCTGTATAGAGGGTGGGTTGAGGGTGGTGAGTTTCCCCTGTATAGAGTGGGGTGAGGGTGGTGGGTTTCACCTGTATAGAGTGGGGTGAGGGTGGTGAGTTTCCCCTGTATAGAGTGGGGTGAGGGTGGTGAGTTTCCCCTGTATAGAGTGGGGTGAGGGTGGTGAGTTTCCCCTTACACTGTAAAGAGCTTTGGGTGTCTAGGAAAGTGCATTTTAAGTCCAATCAAGTATTATTATTATGATGAAATGTTTTGCCATAGCTTGAAGACTATGCCTTTGTAGGCGGACTGCAAGGCTATATTAAGTTACATAAATAACTGATTATAATAAGTGCCACGGTGCCAAAATAAAGTAACAGGGTTGACGTTTTCATGTTAAATCAGCCAAAAAATGCAAATTTGTGAACATTTCTGTGGAACTGTATGTAATTACTTGTGGATTGCAATAAATAAAAAAAATCAAGAAGTCAATTTGTTTGTCTACATGTGATTGAAAAAACAATGCAGATATGGGAATAACCCTGTTATAGCTATGAGTCAAGGGCAGACATCATGATACGTTTGAATGAAACATCCAATTAACACTTTGCATTTTTACTGTTGGTTTTACTGTATCTAACAAATAACCAAATCATTGATGGATTAATAGATAAAAGAATTGCATGTCTCGTCTAACCCTGCAAGCCGGTCATCAAACTCCCTGAACTAATTGGTCGAACAGCCTTCTGACTTTGTGGCTGTGGTGACTAGTGATGACCTGACTGACATTCTGGTTGACAATAAATCACATTCATTTATTGAGACAGCATTTCATAAACACTGCCCATTGACTCAAAAGCTGTCCTGTTAAGTAGATGTATGGTCCGTAAGAGCTAGTTTTGGTATAAAGGAAACGTTTATAATGTCAGAGGGTAGGGTAGTCTCTCTGGCTGAGACGTGTGTGTGTGTGTGTGTGTGTGTGTGTGTGTGTCTTCATTGGATTATTGTTTAATGAGGAATGTACTACAGCTGCCATACATCCTACAGTGGGTCTGAGATGTTTCAGACTATTACAGTAGTACAGTAGTAGTATAGTGCCTATATAATAGTAGTAGTAGTAATTACTAGTTGTAGTATACATGTAAAAGTAGTAGAGATAACAGCTGTAACAATCCTGGAATAATAGTGTAAAGAAGGACGTCATTATTGGGTCACATCAGATGGGTTTGAAGGAGGGTTTAGAGGTGAGGGAGCTCTATGGAAGGAGGTCTCCAGATGTGTTCTCCTCTCCATCCCTCCCTGGCAACCCTTAGCTGAGCAGGACCAGAGGAGCTGGGTTGTTTATGTGTGTGTCACAGAGGGTAATTGGTCACAGCTCATTCCAGCTCCCATTACATTGAGCTGTGTTAAGGAGGAAACTGTGTGAGTGTGTGTTAGTGTGGCCCTGTTTAGTGGTGTTGATTTGGTCTATAAATAAAAAGATCAGACAGAGAGCCCTGTGTGTGTGTGTGTGTGTGCTTTTGTCCAAAGCGACTTAGTCATGCGTGTGTGGCTCCAATAGGAATCAAACCCACAAATCCCGCCGTTGCGCGCACACACACACACACACACACACACACAAACACACATACACACACACACACACACACACACACACACACACACCCTTCCCTAATGATAGACATATTGGAGTCATAGTGGACGGTGTGCTAGAGAATTTCGCTGGCCTCAGGCTGCAGGCTTTATATATGTAGGAGAGTGTCCGAGTGAGGACGAATGCCTTTTCACCCTCAGTCATCATTCTGTTTGATGTTATGAATAGGGAGAGAGAGAGGTGGAGAGAAAGAGAGACTGGGAGAGAGATGAGGAGAGAGAGGGGGAGGGATAGGGACTGAGAGGGGGGAGTGGGGGAGAAAGAGAGATGGAGAGGGAGAGTCAGGCAGAGAGAGAGAGAGAGAGAGTGAGAGAAAGAGAAGTAGAGAGGAAGAGAGAGGGAGGGAGAGAGAGGGAGTGTTTTCAGCTCATTTATATCAGGCATATCATTTATTGCTGAGGGAATAGAATAGAATGGGTGGGTGTGTGTGTGTGTGTGTGTGGGTGCGTGCGTGCATGATGTGTTTTTGTTTGTTAATTTTGTTAATTTATTGCTGTGGTCAGGTCTGTGTGTGTCTGCAGGCTGTACGTTTGGTTAGGAGTCTACTGGTGAGGCCTGCCAGCCACTGAAAACCTCCCTCCCTCCCTCCCTCTCTTTCTATCTGTCTCTCCCCCCTTTATCTCTCCTTTTCCCATTCTCTCCATTTCTTTCTCTCTGTCTCTAGTTTCTATCTTTCTCTGATCAACTTGGTTAATGAGTTTTGCCTTTGTCTTTCTTCTTCTGCTCAACCAAACAAGCAAACAAAGTCAGGCAGGAGAAAGACGTTTCTGTTTGTTCAGTTGGCTGTTTTATTCCTCTGAACAGAGAGCTTCAAAGTGCTCAAATATGTGTGTGTGTGTCTGTGTATGTGCATATAAGCTTCTGCATTGTTTGCTTTACTTACACTAGCATCAGAATCAACCACAGCGTCTTTGAGCTCTACAGTCCTGTGCAGTGTCTAGATGTAGTGATAGCAATCCATATGAATTACTGAAATGACTGAAATCATTTAACTAACCAGCTCTTTCTTTCTCTTTCTGCAGGATCCGTCCTTCTCCCTGCTCCTCCACGACAAGCTTCAGGTGCCCAACAGCTCGGGGCGGGCCTGGAATGAGCGTGACAGTCGCTGTGATGTGTGTTCCACCCACCTGACCCAGCTGAAACAGGAAGCAGTCCACATGGTGCTGACCATGGACCAATGGGACCTGTCCCCCAGCTCGCCCCCCACCCTGCCCAGCCACAGTGGCCCTCCACAGGGCCCCACAGCCCCATGGGACTGGGCCTACCTCCCATCAGCCGCAGCAGCCTACCCCCATCCCCGTCCAAACCCACACCACCCTACCATGCCTCCAACGTCCTCTACTGCGTCCTTCTCCAGCCTCAGCCATGCTGCTTCCAACCCCAGCCCAGGTGCAACTTCTGTGGGTCAAACATCCACCCATGCAGCCTCTTCTGTGCCGGCCCCGGCGTCCTCATCGCCGGCTCCATCCCCGGTGCACCAGGGAGGGCAACCCCGCCAAGGTTCCAAGCCCAGTTCCCTAGGAGTAGGCCTCGGGGTGGAGAGGAGGAACGGCTCCCCGGCACACTCCAGTAAGGCCACCGGTGTCCCGTCGGCCCAGCCGCCCAACAGCCCCGGTAGTAACGGGAACAATGCTGGGAGCGGAGCAGTGCTGAGTACAGCAGCACTGCAGGCTCACCAGTACATGTCTCGCACCAACGGAGGAGGAGTCACACTCTACCCCTACCAGGTATGCTATGTCTGTGCATGCTTGGGATTGCGTGCGAACGTGCATGTGGGATGATAGACTTTCGGGAAATGCAAGAAGATGGGGGCGTTCCACAAATTGAGTGCATTTTGCATTTAAAAAAAAAAATCTTGTTAACATTTTATACATCTGAAGATGATTATTTATTTCATGTGATTAGTGATTCATTTACGTCTGTCCCTCATTTCAAGGTCAACCCTGTTACGTGAACTGAACTCTTGTTTTAATATGGTGAAACGATTCCTCTTAAAATTATTATTTCAAAATAAACTATGAACAGTCAAATCATAGTGTAAAAGCAGGTGAGAGGGTTCTATTCATTTTGTCCATTTTCTGTTTTTTTTTGTGGTGAAAAATTGAGTGCGTTCGAGCATAATATTTTCAACCCTGTTACCCATAGATAGATAGACTAGAATGTTTTGAACAATTGAAAAACAACCGAGAAGCTGGCATTCAATCATTCCAATTGCCCCTCCCTGTTGCACACAACAAGCTTCCATTCATCCCACATCCACCAGCAGGCTCTCTCTATGTCAAGCCGTCTGGTTTTACAGAGATTCAGCACGGGACTTCACTGGAAGTCTATGGCAAGAGCAGTTGAAACAACCGCTGGTTTTAATTGGCTGATCTCTCAGTCCATCACCGTCTAGCACAACCCTTAGAACCTCCTCCCTACATTGTGGACTTCAGAGTGCGAACAGCGCAAGTGTACTAAACAAGGAAGTGGGTTTCGGAAATATCTGAAAGTTACACGTCTCAGAAATTGTTTTCACATATAAACGTTAAATGCCCAAACTCAGAATCCATTGGGCTTTCCAAAAAGAATATGGTCAGTGTAATAAAACATAGTATTTTGAATGGCATTTTTCGCCATTTTTCAAAGTCCCATCTAATGAAGTTGGTGCAGTCTCACTTCCTCTCCCACTTTGTAGCACAGTGTTACCAGGCTCTACACGCCAGCATTTCGAGCCTGGGGAAAAGGTTACCATTCCCTCACAACAGCATTTATGATTTTTAGGTGAAAGCCTCAACCCTGCTACGGACCACCGTGTTACTTTAATGGCACGTTATTGGCCCTTACTATAGTCAAGTTGAAGTTGAACATGTGCTCTATAGGACATAATGTAGAAATTTGGTGAAATTCATATAGTTCCCTTTGACCAAAAAATGTACTCTGTTCATGGAACGAGACAGATAAGAAATGGAAAAAAGAGATAAAATAAAATAAAGCCGGAATAGAACCCAAAACGTTTGTATCTGGAAACAGTGCTAGCACAAAAGAACATGTGGGATTTTGATGTTCTGTGTTAGGCTTTGGAGGCCCATTTCAACAGGAATTGACCTTGTTTTTCAAAATGTCTCCCTCTATTTGTTGACCAAAGAGAGAGGAGGAACTGTGAGGTTGAACTGAGGTTATGTCTGTCCACCGTCCTCACTTGTCCTCTGAAATCCAGTCGCAGTCTGTGCCGAGTGTTGAGTCATGTACACTGGATTAGATTCTATAATTGGCCCTGATGATGTGTTTTAGCCATGGGGGTCAGACAAAGTGTGTCTGTGTGTGTGTGTGCACGTGTGTATGTGCGCGTATGTGTGTGTGTGTGTGCGTGCGTGGGTGGGTGCATGCGTGTTTCTATGTGTGTGCGCGTGTGTGTGTGTGAGTGGAGGCTGTCCCCAGAGTGGTTAGAGTGGTAACTGGAAGGAAGGCGAGGACACCTATTGGAACAAAGGCTTCTGGGAAAGGACAGCCTTGAGGCTCTTAACAAAAATTGTAATTGAAAGAGAGGGGGCGGTGGGGCGGATTAGGAAGAGATATACAGTGGAAGTTGGAAGTTTACATACACCTTAGCCAAATACATTTAAACTCAGTTTTTCACAATTCCTGTAAAAAAGTACAAATCCTAGCATAAAGTCCCAATCTTAGGTCAGTTATGATCACCACTTTATTTTAAGAATGTGAAATGTCAGAATAATAGTAGAGAGAGTGATTTATTTCAGATTTGATTTCTTTCATCACATTCCCTGTGGGTCAGAAGTTTACATGCACTCAATTAGTATTTAGTAGCATTGCCTTTAAATGGTTTAACTTGGGTCAAACGTGTTGGGTAGCCTCCTCCTGACAGAGCTGGTGTAACTGAGTCAGGTTTGTAGGCCTCCTTGCTTGCTCGCACACGCTTTTTCAGTTCTGCCCACAAATATTCTATGGGATTGAGGCCAGGGCTTTGTGATGGCCACTCCAATACCTTGGCAGCAAAGCACCCCCACAACATGATGCTGCCACCCCCGTGCTTCACGTTTGGGATGGTGTTCTTCGGCTTGCAAGCCTCCCCCTTTAATCCTCCAAACATAACGATGGTCATTATGGCCAAACAGTTATATTTTTGAAAAAGTATGATCTTTGTCCCCATGTGCAGTTGCAAACCGTAGTCTGGCTTTTTTATGGCGGTTTTGGAGCAGTGGCTTCTTCCTTGCTGAGAGGCCTTTCAGGTTATGTCGATATAGGACTCCTTTTACTGTGGATATAGATACTTTTGTACCTGTTTCCTCCAGAATCTTCACAAGGTCCTTTGCTGTTGTTCTGGGATTGATTTGCACTTTTCACACCAAAGTACATTCACATCTAGGAGACAGAACGCGTCTACATTCTGTGCGGTATGACGGCTGTGTGGTCCCATGGTGTTTATACTTGCATACTATTGTTTGTACAGATGAGCGTGGTACCTTCAGGCGTTTGGAAATTGCTCCCAAGGATGAACCAGACTTATGGAGGTGTACAATTTTCTTTTTGAGGTCTTGGCTGATTTCTTTTGATTTCTCCATGATGTCAAGCAAAGAGGCACTGAGTTTGAAGGTAGGCCTTAAAATACATCCACAGGTACACCTCCAATAGGTACACCTCCATCCACAGGCACACCTCTGCCTCCACCTCAAATGATGTCAATTAGCCTATCAAAAGCTTCTAAAGCCATGACACAATTTTCTGGAATTTTCCAAGCTGTTTAAAAGCACAGTCAACTTAGTGTTTGTAAACTTCTGACCCACTGGAATTGTGATACAGTGAATTATAAGTGAAATGATCTGTCTGTAAACAATTGTTGGAAAAATGACTTGTGTCATGCACAAAGTAGACGTACTAACCGACTTGCCAAAACTAAGAAATGTGTGGAGTGGTTGAAAAATGTGTTTTAATGACTCCAACCTAAGTGTATGTAAACTTCCGACTTCAACTGTAGAAGCAGGAGGAAGGAGAGAGGGCATGTGAGGGAGAGGTAGAGAAATATGTAGTGTAGTGTTAGTGCTTTATGTTCTGATTCTGTGTAATATAATTCATATCCTGGTAATGAGGACTCTAGGGAACTCTCCTGTCGCACCCCTGTTCCCCCTCATCTCCTTCCTCTCAACCCCCCCCATCTCAGTCCCACACTTACATTTCTCTCCACCCCTCATCTCCCTATATATCTCTTTCGCTCTCATCTCCCCTGTTCCCCCTCTCTCACTCTCATCTCCCCTTGTTCCCCCTCTCTCTCGCTCTCATCTCCCCTTGTTCCCCCTCTCTCTCGCTCTCATCTCCCCTTGTTCCCCCTCTCTCTCGCTCTCATCTCCCCTGGTTCCCCCCTCTCTCGCTCTCATCTCTGTTCCCCCCCTTGTTCATCCCTTGTTCCCCCTCTCTCTCGCTCTCATCTCCCCTGTTCCCTCTCTCTCTCTCTCATCTCCCCTTGTTCCCCCTTTCTCTTGTCTCGTTTCTCCCTCTCTCTCTCCTGTTGTACACCCAGTGGTGTAAGGTACTTTTTGTGGGCTATCTGTACTTTATTTTACTATTTATATTTTTGACAATTTTACTTCACTACATTCCAAAAGAAAATAATGTACTTTTTACTCCATACATTTTCCCTGACACCTAAAAGTACTTACATTACATTTGGAATGCTTATCAGGACAGGAAAATGGTCAAATTCACAACCTTGGTCATCCCTACTGCCTCTGATCTGGTTGTCACACCCTGATCTGTTTCACCTGTCGTCGTTAATACTTTGTTTGTAAATTATGTTGGAGTGTGCCCCTGGCTATCTGTAAATAATAATACAAATAATACAAAATTGTGACATCTGGTTTGCTTAATAGGATTTTGAAATGATTTGTACTTTTTTATTTGAGTAAGTATACAGTAGCAATTACATTTACTTTTGATACTTAAGTATATTTAAACCAAATACTTTTAGACTTTTAATAAAGTAGTATTTTACTGGGTGACTTTTCACTTTTACTTGAGTCATTTTCTATTAATTAAGGTATCTTTATTTTGACTCAAGTACGATGTTTGAGTACTTTTTCCAACACTGCGTACACACAGCCCTTTTTCCTCCCCCTGTCGCATTCATTCCTTACACCCCTATTGCATCCTTCATTCCCTCCCTCCCTTCCCTCACTCATTTCAGCAACTCTCCATCCATCCCTCCTTTTCTCTCCTCCATCCCCCCTCAGCCCTGTCTCAAGGTCACCTCTCTGAAGCCTGCCTGGCACACTGCCCAGGGTGCTACTGGAAATACACTGTGTATGTGTGTGTGTGTGTGTGTGTGTGTGTGTACATGCGTGGGTGTCCGTGCAGGCGTGGAATAGAGGCAGGAGAAGATATAGGAGTAAATTTTCTTGCTGTTATTTTCTCATTTTCCTTGAGAGTGCTGAGAGGGCACAATGCCCAGTCAAAGAGACATCATTCACCCATTGTCTTCACATTATACCGTAGTAGCGTATAGCTTAGACTGTAGCATAGCCCCATGATACGAAGAACATGCTTTAGCAGTGTCTAACTGCTGCTGTCTAATCAGGAAGGGTCCTGCTAGCGGTCAAGTGCTGGCACCCGATGGAGTAGCAACACGCACACGAACACACGCATGTGCTTGCTTGCGTGTTTGTGTGTCTAGACGGAGAGGGAGCTAGGGAGAGGAAGGAAAGAGACGGAGAGGGAGCTAGGGAGAGGAAGAAAAGAGACGGAGAGGGAGCTAGGGAGATCTGTAAAGAAAATGTTCCCTATATCAGGGGATGACATTTAAAGAGTGCTGATACAGCGATATGAAGTGAGCCTTCTGGCACAAAATGGCTGCCGAGCTTCATCCATCCAAGTGAATCAGATGTCTTCCCCCCCCATACCTTGTAAAGCACCTTAAGACCTACAGTCAGAAACACTATATGAATCACTATATCCATTCGTCTTATGACTATGTTCTATGCTTCTCACTGTTGATATCGAACATGGGTGGCCAACCAATGTTTCTATCAATAGACCTTTGTCAGGGCTTAGGTTTGATCACACATTGCGGAGAATGTGCTGGAGTTTATTTTCCAAACTGCAGCCTATAGTGTAGAATACATCTAGCATGGTTGGTAGTGTTGTGTAGGATGAATACCTTCTTTCAGGAAGCAGCATATGGAAGCAGGCTGAGGAGGACTATTACAGTCATATGGTTTCATTTGAACCTCTCAGATGTATTGCATTCCATGACAGTGGTTAGGATGTACACAGGATGCCACAAACACACAGTCACAACACAATGGACATCCTTTTCAATGCAGTTTTATTCTCCAGATCTGGGTGACTATGTATGGGGCACATGAAACAGAGTGTGATGAGTAAGCCTGTCTGAGAGCTGAAGACTTGTGTTAGCTCCCAGAGCCTGTTAGGTGGTGCTGACTGTCAGAGTGGTGAGAAGTGGGCAGGGCGTGTTAGGCTTGAGTTAGTTAGAAGGACACACCCTGTAAGCATGACACAACTCAACACATGGCACAACACAACACAATGTTTACGATCAAACCATGCTAAAATCTCTTATGAACTCCCCTCTCTCGCTCGTTTTCTCTCTCTCTCTCCCCTTTCTGTTTTTCTCTCAAGCCCCACCCATCTGTTGTCCGCATCTCCCTTCCATCTCAATGACTCCTCTGTGTCCTGTGTCTCAATCTGTTTTTCATTATTGTTTACTTTGGCCCTGCTCTGTTTCTCCTCTCTCATCCCCCTTTCTCTCTGTTTTGTCATCACCCTTACGCTTTTCTCCTTCCTGTCCATTCATTTCCTTCTCTCTCTCTCTCACACACACACACACACACACACACACACACACACACACATTTGTAAACACAGACAATCTTAAAGACAAAGACAATCAAAAGATAAAGTGAAGGTAATATTTGAAGACTATGTTGTTAATGATTGCCTTTGGGTACCTTCATGTGTGTGTAAAATATTACTGTTCTCATATTTTACCAACATTTCTGAAAATGTATGTATAGCTTGGAATGAAGCCCTTCATTTCTTCGTTCCATCAATCAGATTTACAACAGGTGTCCAGGGGCAGGGATATGGGGATAGGGGCGAGGGGTTGATTTGAGACTAGTCCTCCTGGAGCATCAAGCAGTAAATACACACTGTGCCTCTGTTTTATAAGGGGAGAAATAGACTGATTTACCTCTCACTATAAACACACACACACACACACACACACACACACACACACACACACACTATTCTTGTGATTTACGTACCATTGTACGGTAGTGCTGGCAGGTTATAAAGAAGCGTAATTAATAATCCATATCTGTATTTCAAGGCTGTACGTGTCAAATCTATGAACAACACACACACACACACACACACACACACACACACACACACACACACACACACACACACACACACACACACACACACACTGCGACAAGCATAAACATTACATAAAAATGCATGGAGGGGGAGCCAAGGACACCCAGGGTGGCCGTTGAGTTGCCTGCTGTGTGTGTGTGTGAGGTAATTGAGGTCTGTCCTTGGTGTGTAGCTTGAGGTGTTGCAGCTAGCTAGGGATAGCCACAGCTAGCCATGTCACGAACGTCGTCTTGGAAATGACCGGACCAAGGTGCAGCGTTGTGAGCGTACATTTTCCTTTATTTTTTAATGTCGCCAACAAAACAATAAACAACAAGTAGAACGTGAAGCTTGCTATGGCTATACAGGCCACTAACAAAGACACCTACCCACAAAATACAAAAGGAAAAAAGGCTGCCTAAGTATTATTCCCAATCAGAGACAACGATAGACAGCTGTCCCTGATTGAGAACCATACCCGGCCAAAACATAGAAACACAGAACATAGAGTTTCCCACCCGAGTCACACCCTGACCAACCAAACATAGAGAATAAAAAGATCTCTACGGTCAGGGCGTGACAGTACCCCCCCAAAGTTGTGGACTCGAAACCTGACACTATAAGGGAGGGTGTGGGTGTGCATCTACCACGGTGGCGGCTCCGGTGCGGGACCCAGACCCCGCAGACGCACAGACACAGTGCGCATAGCCGGCGCAGGATATCCTGGGCCGAAGAGACGCACTGGAGGCCAGGCGCGCTGAGCCGGCAGCATCCGTCCTGGCTGGATGCTTACTATAGCCTGTCCAATGCGGGGAGCAGGAATGTAGCGCACCGGGCTGTGCACGCGCACTGGAGACACCGTGTGCTTTACCGCATAACACGGTGCCTGACCAGTACCACGCTCCTTGCGGTGAGCACGGGGAGTTCGCTCCGCCAACCTCCCCATGTGCCCCCGCCAATTGTTGGGGGGGGGAGTTGCCTCCCGGTCTTCCTTGCCAGCCTTGACCCTATTTAACGCTGGTCCCCTTGACTAGCTGCTTCCGCCCTCCTCGCTGCTTCCACCTGCTCCCACGGCAGGTGATCCTTTCTAGCCAGGATCTCCTCCCACGTCCAGGATCCTTTTCCCTCCAGAATGTCTTCCCATGTCCACTCTGTCTG